>NC_057882.1:19038500-19347900 GCF_019740435.1 Gambusia affinis
CTATCTACGATATATAAAACACGTTTGCACAGACGGTTGACTTATTTTGTATTCAGGTACAATTGGTAACCAAATCTTCAGTAATTCAATATGTAATGTACTGAGTACATACCAAACTAGAACTTTAAAACCGGGCTGAGTAGCAAACCATCATTTTTGCATATGACTACAACTCTAGGGGACACAGATAGTACTGTCATTGGAACTTTTTCAACATCAGCTTTTTGGAGAGTGCTCAGCGTCACAGACTGGCAATGTGAAACCAAGCAACCCTCTACACAGACAGAACAACGAGAAAGCAGGTTTCAGTATCCGAAAGGTCTAAAACTTAAAAAATAAAATAAAATAAAAATTCTACATCTTTGCATTTGGGTTAACATTACATTATGAATTCTTATATCTCATAACATTAGTGAACGTTTCCATTTTCTAGACAGATGTAGCTGTAAGGACCATCAAAGACATCATGCACATTGCAGTCATACTTCTTGAATTTCAGAGAAAGAAACACAGATGGTCTGACTGGGACAGAAAAATTGATGCACAGTCATGGTCACCAAGTTATGAACCCCTATAGTGACTCTTAGAGGGGCAGTATTACATGAAAACAACTTTGTGCTTTACATCATATTATGTTATTTCCTCATCAAAAACAGCTGCAGTTTCCAAGCTTCCACGATTCGGCCTCACAGAGCACCCTAACCCACGACTTCCCCACTCTGCTCCTTCAGACTAGCCAGAAGCAATTAGCAAACACCTGGTGGAACTGCACATCAGCTGATGAACACATCATTATATGAACTACTTCTCAGTGCAACGCTGATAAAAACATTAAACGATTAATAGAGGAGTGATGTGATGACTTCCTGCAGGTGGAGTGTTAGAAAGAGCAGGATTTTTTTAAAGAGACAGAGGCCAAATTTCAAGGTGCTAAATTACTAAGTCACATTTCTTTTAAGTCATGTTTGATACATATAGCATTTCTATAACAAAGTTAACATCGTTATTTGATTGTGCTATAAAATGGCACTATGTGCCAGGAAAACACATAAAATTGCGCTTTTAAATAAAAGCGAAAAGTGACTTACAAGTAACTTTTCAGCAAAATGTAGGAGCTTGTTAAAGTCAATAATTCCTTAAGATTGGTGAAAACTTAAATGTCATAATCTGCCAGTGGAACAAGACATTTTAATTTATAATATGGGAAAATTTCTTGTTCCACTTGCAGATTATTTCACTTATAACTAGTACTATTTCTCCCATTTCTTAATAAAAAGTTACTTTTAAATTGCCTTTGTTTTATTTCAAGTGTGCTAAGATATTTGCACTAGAAACTAGACCAAACATACTTGGTAGATTTTGTGTTTTTGCTGTTAATTTTCTTACCTTCCTAGTGACAACGGCCATGTTTTAAACAGAATCCTGACAAGTTGTTAAGCTAACTATACTTTGTGCTTCATTCACCACAGCTCACCACATTAATGTTTAAAATGCTCAGCAGCCTGAGGACTCATAAGATGCACCACATTTTCTCTCTGACATCTTCTATGGGTCTATTTTGCAAATAAATTCCAACCGTTCTTTAAAAACTCTTTCATTTCACTCAGTAACTGACTCCGTTGCTTTCTCCAGGATTCCTGCGTGTGCGTTGTCATGGTTATGCTCACCGCGTGCGATGGATGTTTAGTGAAGTTGATCCAACCACCTTGTTGGCTTTGGTTTTGGTGCAGAAACTTTGGAGTCCTAAATTTCTTACCTCCGTTCAGCACCACCAGAGCTGCGCTTCACACAGAGCATTTTTGTTAGAGATTTCCTCTTTAGTCTCTGACTTTCTGAACCTTTCGACAGTACTTGACTTAAATTTGTATGTAATACTTTGAAGTGCAGTATACACTGTGCATACTTTCAGAGAGTGGTTGAGTGGCATTATTTCTGTTTCATTAAAGATTCCGCCCACATTTGCTCGCTTGCTAAACCACAGCCTGACTGAGCTGATGGAGGGGAAAAACAGACAGAAGGAGAGAGTGGATCAGGTAGGAAGAGGAGGAGGACATTAAACCCAGTGTGTGTGTTTGAATGGAGAGATTAGTTTAAGGAGGAAGGCTGACAACTTGAAGATAATCTACACTACTTATGCGATGTTGCAGCTCATACGTAATATAACCTGAGGCACTACATCTTTAGTTCCAGTGTCGTTAATCTGCCAGAAACCAGCACATGACGGTTTATAAAAGTTCACTTTTCATTGGCGTCTATTTTTGATAAATACCTTTGAGGCGCAAGAACCTTGTTTCCATTACAAATGTGCGCAAAACATTGTGAATCTTAATGTTGAAAAATCATAATTCTACAATTGGGATTAAATAAGAAATCACGCGTGAATAAATTTGTTCATGCGACAAGTCATTGGAAAATATGCCATGTCATCATCGTGCAACTACTTCCTGTCGTCTTCTTTGTGGTTTGAGCCAGTGGCAACAGTTGGTGATCATGTGACTCTATGATGTGAAAAAAAATTTTTCCATTGCAGTTTTGTTAAATAAACCAATTTTGATGTAGCCAAAAAAAAAAAAAGCGCCACAGCTTTTAATCTAAAAATCAAAGTTTTGTTGGAATTGTGTTTCCATTAAGCAAATTTGTTTTCAAGAAGTCAAATTGAGGAATTATGAGGTCAGTGGAAATGCAGCTTCTTATCTGTCCAGGTTTTCCTTTACCATAGATTTATGGACGGATTGATGGATTGTGACCATATCTGTTTTAATTAATCCCAAGGCACCTAAAATGCAAGTGGAAAATGTTTATGACAGGGCTACGTTCAGCTTATCTGTCCATTCTTAGTGTCATCTGTTTTCCTACAAAGTGCAATTAAAGCACATTCGTTCCATGAAAGAAACTTGTCACCAGCACTTGTTTTTCAAATTACAATATAATTTCAATAATAGCAGCTGCATTTTTAGGTCTCCCTTTAACAATGCAGATATGACCAGTGATGCACACTAACATGCTAGAAGTAACACACTAATGTGATCAAGTTACTTTTTTAAACTAATCAGTAAAGTAAGGGACTGAAATTGCAAATGACAAATTATGATGTTGTTGCAACATTGTTGAAGATAAGGATGAGGTTTGGAAATGTTTTAGACAAGGATCTAAATTATTTCCCCAATGAATATTTGGGTAGCAGGTTTCTAATAAACCAGCTCCTGCAGCTGTAAAGAGCTGCTCTTAATACACTGCCTACAAAAATTATTCAATCAATTTGGACGTTAATATTCTTTTTACTAATTAGTCATGAGCAACAAAAACCAGTTTTTGACCAAAAAAACTAAAAATTCTCTTTTTAAATCAAACAGAAAACAGATTGTACAAAATATTGACATATATTAAAATGTAACTTAAACCACAAGAATATGTAACTTAAAATAAGTGACTGTAAATATTCCCCCCCCCTTTCAAGTAACTGACCTAATTTAACAGAGGTCCAGCCAAGTGGTGTTCATGAATCAGCTCAGTGCAGTGACGGTCTCAAGTATTAGCATTAACAGACACCTGAGTCTGGAAAAGTCCATTCACTGGTTCATCAGTACTCCTGGCTCCCATTACAGCTTGAAGACTAAAGAACAGTCCAAGAACAGACAACACAACTCAGTGTAGGGTTAGGGTTAGAAGCTCAATGCTCGTAGTGGATGGTTAACTAGCATCGAGCTTCTTCATGCTAACAGGTGATTGTTTTGTTTCCCTGTCAAAACAAAACGTTTTAATAATATTACATTAAAACGTTTTCGTTAAAAACACCGAGTAGTTTTTTTAACTAGCATTTTTTTTCTCTTTCATATATTTCTTTTACTAGCTTAGGTAACTACTACAGAATGGGACAAGTTTTTATTTGGTTACTCATCTAATCATCAGAATACTCAACAGATTACTAAACTGTGTACAACAGCCAATATAAGGTATTAAAGGCAGTTTAAAACTTCCAATCCTCTCTTTTTGCATTAAATTGGCTCTCACAGACTCACTGAGCAATTTAGCATTTATTATGAAAACTCTCCCTCAGTAGGAAGTCTAGAAGAAAATAATTTGAATGCTTCTCAAGTCTGTTTATTACAAGAGAATTTAACTAACATCGGTATCAGACGGTTGTTTTAGCTTCACAAATACCCGAGATCAGAAATTGTCCACAAATCTCTGATTGGTGCATATTCTTTTGATTTGAAAGTCCTTGTGATGCTTTCATGGCATCAGAAGGTCCTAATTTAAGAATTATTTAAAAGAAACTGATTTTCTTTTTAATAAAACCACTTTCATGTGAAGTCTCAGTACAGTGCATGCTATCTACGGAGACAAAGAAAGAGGTAAAAAAAAAATAAAATAAAAACAGGACGCAGGTGGCAGTGGAGGGCAAATCAAAGTCCTGGGGTTAAGAAAGGATTGTGGGTCAGATGACTTTCCACTTTCAGAGCCCCTCCCATCTTCAGCCTTCCATTTTCCTCAAAGGCAACAGTATTAATTTCTCACTTACTTCCACTATGCGAAACCTACAGAGTACATTCTGAGTTCGGATGGATCTATATTCCGCTTTTATGTTACTCATAAAGTAAGAGAGATCGCGTTGTCTGTATTTTTCTTACATCACGGTGCATTAGAAGCTCTCCCTGTGATCTGGGAATATGGTTTAGAAATCTAATCATTTAGCGGTGTGGAAGGGAGCCTGATGCACCGCTATAATAAATCACCCTGACGGAAACACTGTCAGCTGAGAGCAACAGAGACAGACGCTATGGAGAAAATGGCAGCTGTCTGCATTAGAGCTGCCCTCGATCTGCACAGAGATGAGAAGCGGCTTTCATTAACCGCCGTGTTTCCTGTGATAACGAAGCCACAGCACATCAAACCGGGGTTTCACTCAGGGCCGTGCCCGCCTCCCATCGGAGCCCGGCGCGTATCCCTCATCCCATCCGACACCTGGGTCGTGTGCGCTAAACCGGCATCTCGGCGACAGAGGGCCCGGCAAACACCGCCAGGCAGCAAAAACACACAGCAACGTTTTCAGAGCGCTTAGTGCCCGGGATTAATCAAATTATAATTTAATCATCTGATCAAACAGCAATTAGCATAATCACTTCTGGGTAAGACCTGATAGAGCGTAGACTGGAGCAGAATGGAGCTGGGGGGCTAACAGCGCTTTAATGAAACATTCAGCAGAATGTTTGAAAATGTTACACATTCCCGGCTGCGGGAACGAAGCTGGATTAGGAATGCTAATCAAGGGTTTGGCTCATGAACATGTCCAGTAAGGCAGTCAGTGTTCACAAAATCAGCCCCAGAGTCCCTGACTTTTTCTTGCTCATCATCTTCTATGTGTCAGCTGCAATTTTATAGATGAAAGTGAACTTATTGTGGTCCAGATGTACTGTAACAGAGGAGAAGTAAAGACAATTAACTAGGAAAGAGGTCAATCCTGTAAATGAAGACTGTGTGCTGCTTCACAGAGAACAGTAGCTGCATTGTTGCAATGTTGACATTTGAAAAATAAATTCACTTAAAGGAAATACACCACATTTTGAAGAACTTTCTGTTTTCAATAAAAAAAAAAAAAGTTTAGCATTAGAATGAGGTCTTTAATTATTTATTTTTATTTCTTGGCTGTATCAAAATGAGTTAATTTTGCAAAACTGCAATGATAACATCACATTAATCACATGATCAACTACCAGATGTTGCCACTGGCACAAACCACGAAGAAGACGGCAGGAAGTAGTCCCTATCTTACAGAAGTGTGCTTAATAATAAACATTTAATAAACCTGTTGGAGGACATTAAGAGGCAGACATGATAATCCAGCAACACGTTTTTATCAACTAATCAACATGTTGATTAGTTGGCATCAGGCATCATAGCAGAATTTTACATGCTACTCTAAAGATTCAGGTTCAAAACAATAAAAGATTTAATCATTTACAGTTGATTGGAAGCGAAGCCCAAAATAATTTTCTCCAGGCGTTACATCTTCCTTCTGCTGGTTAAACTTCCAAACTGTGTAAACCCGTGATTGTATTCTGATTTCAGAACCCCAACGTAAAAGCAGCCAACATTCTTAGAAGTAAAAGATATGTAAGCTTGTTAATATGCTACTTAGTTTTAGATATTCAAACTCATGTCAGCACGGCTGCTCGCTGCAAGATAGAGTTGTGGTGTAAATCTTGCCATTTCTTTCGGTATAATGTTTTCAGCTGGCCCTCCAGTACTCCCACAGTCTAAAACATGCATGGCTCTCAGGTGGATGACAGTAAATGTGTATGTCTGCAAGGATGTTTGTTTCCGTGTTGCCATAGCAATCTTTCCAGGGTGTACCTCACATTTTTACCCAATGACTGCTGAAAAACCATACTAGGAATTAGGAAGGTAAGGAAATGGATGGACGCTAAATTCCATTACATACTCATTGTTCTAGCGATTGAAAAACTGTATGCATAAATGAACTGAAGAAAGCACAATGAATCCTACATGGTTACATTTAGGTTCATCACCAAGCTTTATTTCATTTTAGGTTCAACTAAAATCTGTCTTTTGTGGGAAAAAGAAAATCAAGCAATAAAGAAAAAGAAAAAGTTCATTTACAACTACCTGCTTGGTCCCAGCATTGACCTACTGCCCTACTTTATGTAAAAGTCCACAGACATAAATAACACACCTAATTGTTATCCTGTTAAGTCACCTTTCCTTTTAGCGCATTGCTGGACCAAGCTGTTTTTGGTGCCATGGCATTTTCAGAGAAGACAAAACACCACAGAAGATTTCACAGAGATCCAACTAATGAGGTTTGCCATCACGCTGAACTATAGCCTCTCTGTATCCTGAGACACACAAGCCAAAATTCTGTGAAAGGAAACTCTACTGTTTCTGTATGCAAGTTTGATGTTAACTGTTTGCAAGTATTAGCAAATACAGCAAACGTTGTCTTTGTTTCTGAATTGCCTCGTGAATTGTAGTCAGAACTAGAACTGCAAGCAGTTATCAACGGGTTCCTCACCCAATCCAGCAAGTCCCCCCTTTCCCCTTCCCTTCATATGTCCTGTCAGCCATATTGAGCACCTGTATTAAGTATGACTTGGTGATCAGTTATCCACTGAAGATGGTAAAAGTTACTGTATCAAAACTGCAAAACATTGCCTTCATACGTCTCTTACATGTTAAATTCCTCTATTGGCCCAGCAGCTCTACAGACTCGGCTCTACTCTACACACCGATGCCAACTTAGTGACTTTGTTGCTATATTTAGCAACTTTTTTTTTTTTTTTTTTTAAAGGCAGCTAAAGATAAATCTAGCAACTTTTTTCTTGGAGATTTTGGCGACAGCATACGAAAGAACAAATCATACATCAGCAGTGAGTGCTGCACTGAGACCCTCCCACCCCAACAGCTGCAGGTGGTCAGTCTGACAGCAGCCTCATTGTGCAGCAAACCCAGCCTGCAGTCAGGGCAGAGAGGAGATCAACTCTATCCCATTTCCATACAGCAGTTGCATCACGTATGTGCAAACCTACCACTCTGAATAACAAAGAATGTAAATATAATCTAAATATAGTATTTTTATGTGACCTAAGATTTTTTTTTTTATGAAACTGCCACACTAAAATAAATTTGCCTCAGTCATTTATTTGCCAAAAACATATTTAGAGTATTTTTAATCACATTTTGACTTACTGACTCTAATATTTTTTTTCTTTTAAAGCCTATGACGAAATATGCAGATTAGCTGATGACATCATCGAGCAACTTTTAGGACAGTCAGTAGCTGTAGTATCTAAACAGTGTAAGTAGTTCACTATTTTGATTGAGTAACAGTCCTAGTGGGCGGGTTTTTCATTTAGTTGGGTGACTCCAGTGTCTGAAGCATGGGTGTCAAACTCCAGTCCTCAAAGTTCACTGTCCTGCAGTTTTTAGATGTGCCACAGGTACAAAACACTGGAATGAAATGGCTTAATCACCTCCACCTTGTGTAGATCAGTTCTCCAGAGTCTTGCTAATGACCTAATTATTTTTTCAGGTGTGCAGCAGAGGCACATCTAAACGTTGCAGGACAGCGACCCTCCAGGACTGGAGTTTGACACCTGTGGTCTGAAGTATTGTGACGTGATCTGTACCCAACAATGGAGGACATGTTGAATATTCGCCTCACTCTAGGGCTTTTTGTCAGACTCAGTTGTGACTTTTTACAAAAGGTGTATTGGATTATGGTAAGGGAATCGCCCTGTGACTCCACACTCTAGCCAATCAGTGACCAACAGTCTTTTGATGTGTCTTTAGCTCGACTCTGCACCCTTGGAGTCCTAGCGAAGGAGGTTCTGAAAAGTGGGCCTGGTACCACACAATCATGTGGAAAACCTTTATCACTGCACAGAGCTGAGGGAAGTCATGCTGAGTAGATACTAGTGGAGAAATAAGCCAGAGAAAGTGATTAAGTGAGAACAGTTTTCATGTTGAGTAATGGCTGAACACTGACCAGAAGGCTAGATAATGTTTAAATAAGGTATGGAAACTAAGACGTGTTTTAGATGGTGTTTTAAGGCAGGAAATTACAGATATTGTTAGCTAGCTATAAACAGCAGCTCAAACAAGCAGCAGGTTAGATACCTGAACCTAAAGCCCGGTCAATTAACCAGCTGATATTAACTTTTTATGTCCATGTTACTTGATAAAGACAGGAGACCTGCTCCTAGATATTAGGGTTTAATTTCATATTTCTGCAAAATTGTTTATCAAAATCAAAACACCTTAAACAACATTATTGTAACTGCAACAATATGTTCCATTGTGTTTCCAGCAGGTGGAATGACTGCTAAAAAAGTTTTATGTTTAAAATTTTGGTGGTTTACCACAACATTATGGCACCATGGGATGCTTGGGGAGGTTTTGTTAACAAGTTTACAGCCTCCTATTATCTGCAATATTTCTCTCTACAACAACTGTAAATTGTTTTCTAGCCTATTTCACTTCAATTTAGTTAATTTAACCTAATATATTTCCCATATTTAATTCAAAACACATCACAGTGTTTACATCTCAGCAGAAAAAAGAGCATCTCTCTTTAAATTAACCCACACTACTAAGGCAAAAAGCGCAACAACAATGTTTAGTCTAGTTCCTGCAGATCGTGGCCTGCTGTATTTACAACAACACGAACAAAGAATAAGGACCGTGTCACCATCTTGTTTCTGGAAGAAAAAGAAAACAAGCAGATTTGATCCGACTCCTTGAGCGTTAGATGCAAAATAAGATGATCCGTCTCTACGTGGCCCATCTTGCCCCTCTCTTCCCCCTCTTTTTCTGCCTCACTACACACTATCATCTCCTTAAGCGTTCCAGTCTGGGTTAAATGAAACCTTTAACAGTTCAATGTGCATCCATTAACATATGCTTGAGTCTGCTCACAGCCAAGTCGAGGCACATGTACGCACTGCGGAGCCTCAAAGAAACTAAAAAGAATCCTGACCCGATGGCACCAACAAATCCCAAAGTGATTAGTCCGCTCTGTCCACGAAAAGAGTGAGTCACTAATCCTTTCTGATGTTACATCTTCAGCATCTTATTAAAACAAATAAAAATGGTCTTACTTCTTACTGCCATCTAGAGCACCAGCTATGATACTTCTCATGTTTACAGAAGAACTGAAGCCTCTTTAATTTATTCGTTGTCCTAAGCTTAAATAAAAACCTGAAAAGTGACTAAGAATAAATCATTGTATCTGGTTTTAAAACAATGACCTGTTTCACTGTGTTATTGTACAGAACCAATGGAAATATGACCACCATTTCATTCAAACCGAGCGTTTTGAAGCTTTGCTCCCTGTGGCCTACATTCAGTTGACTGGTGTGCTGATTTTAAAGTGCGACTGAAGAGCTGAGCTCGGCTGTTGTTTGCTGTGTTGCCGCGACTGTCAACCCTTCCTGCCTCTACGTGAAGTGACAGATGTAAACCAAAAGGCCTGGGTCTTCAGAGACCCACTTTCTCTCTGGCCCTCATGTGACCTCTAAACATCCTTGTTTTGACTGGTGATAGTTGTTTAAAACCGTAAAGTAGAACAGAATATGGTATCTAATAAAAGAAATACTGTGAAATGAATGACTTTTGAGGAACAGTAGCGCGGGATCGTCCTCTGTAGTGTTGTTACTATAAAAATGTTTTCTATCAAAGTGGCTGCCCTGGATTTCTGAAAAATCTAAGTTGCTATCATATGGTTTCTTAAAAAAAAAAAAACCTTACTTAGAAGTTTTCCAAATAATATTGATAAATCACAATTTATTAAACATGAATTATTATACATGAATGGTTTGTTCTGGAAAAATCTGATCATTGTGATGAAACATTGGGTTTGTGAACGAACGCTGCTGAGGCTTTTCTTCTGCTGTCCTTCCAGCAGCACATCAGTATTATTTCTCAGCACTACCACCTACAGTTTATAAATAGAACTACAGCAAGTCTGCCAAAATAAAAGCTGAAAGTGCAACAACACGACAAAGAATAAGGACTTTAGTACATTTCACCATAATTATGCAAATCATGTGAGTATCTTCTGACAATACTTTTGAATTATAAGTCCTTTTCTTTAGTAAATCAAATCTTTTTTTTCACTTTAATTGTCCAGAAGACCATTTCTAAGATATTTTTATTCCAACCTTTTCTCATGTCTCTGGGCTTTACTGACTCTGATGATCCCTGTTTCTATCGGGATCAGTCCAACTACTGATGACAGACAACTCGGATGCATTTTTACTAACATGAATGACCCAATAAATAGTTTACTTTGCAGAAACTATCACTAAACCCAAGTGCAGTGAAAAAACAACAACCTAAATTCCACTTTATAACATGATGAACTTATAATAAAAGATCTAATCTCTTAAAGTGTCTTTCAGTTCCACACAGAAAGCTATAGAAAGCTAAATGTATTCAAAAGCCAACAGAGGATCTCCACTGTATGTTTACAGAGCTTATTAGGGTCTGATGGAGCATTCGCTTCAGCCTCGTCCTCATCCCTGGCATGGCCAGGCAAAAAACCCCTAAAAAAAACCCCTCAAAAAAACCCAACATTATGCCACTTCCTCCATTCTGTCCCCTAATAATCAGAATATTTTGTTCCTATTACATTTATGGTTTTAATAGGCGCTTTTGCGAGAGCACTTCAAAGGCTCGAGCGGCGCTGAAGTGAACTCCACAGCAGCTTTCACTCTCTGCAGCAGTGGATTGTTTATATGCGCTGGAGATGAGCTTGCAAATGTGTCCTCAAATTGGCAAATAGCAGTTTGGAGCTAAACGGGGAAGAGGGGAGCTGAGGGGGGAACGTGTGACAGGCTCAGAAATGCTCACTGCAGAGTTTGATTTTTTTTTTCCTTCCTTCATGAAAAGGCATAGCAAAATATGAACAAATCAATGCGATCATTGAGGCAAATCAGACCAAGGAGTGAAAGGTAATCATCGTGTAATTGCAAGGAAGGAGTAAAGGGCTGTAATATAGCGAAAAGCGTTGCTCGGGTCACCTGAACGGAGTGCAGCGTTTTCTCCTGCCCAAAGCCCACACTGCAGCAGCACTCATTACCTGGGTCTCCATAGAGACAACCTCAGCAGCCCGCACTGGACCGGAGCTCTAAAAGCTTTCATTTCATAGAGCTGCAGCTCTCAGTCCAGAAGAGGTGCAAAATAATAATAAAAAATAAAATAAAAAAATAAAAAACATTCTGCTGGAGGCTCACCAGCCCCTTAATCTCTGCAGGCCTATTCAAGCACAACAAACAGGCGGCAGAAACAAAGCTATCAGAGATCAGCAGTCACAGATTCTTATTGCGAATGAAAGACAAGGAGTGAAAATACAAAGGGAGGCTTGTTTATGGTGCATCTGGGTATTTCATTATTAAAAAAAAAAAAAAAAAAAAGGTTGCATTTAATTCTTTGACTCGACACAGAAGGTCAGCATCAAACAGAGCGAGTTTTTTTTTAATATACATACGACAAATCTAACATTTGTCGCTATTGCACGACTGGCTGTGTCTGCCGTTCAAAGTTTTCCTCTAGCTGTCTGTAGCAGCAGCCATTTTGCAACACTGTTGCCTGGACCAAAGAGACTGAAAAAGCCATTCACCAGCAAAGCAAAGAGAAGGACTTTTTTTTTAAAGCTCAGTACAGAGAGACAGTCCTGCAGCAACCAGCGGCGTCCTCTTTTGTTTCCAGGATCTGTTTCCAGAAAATCATGTTTGTTTGTTTTTTTTTCTAAGTCTCCCCCTGCAAATAACGTCTGTCTTCGCTGAGCCCTTAGCATGGCCACAAAATGGTTTGCCTGTCATGTTTGCTTGACGCATCGTCCTCTGATCTCAGTCCACACTCTGGCCACTTTTAACCTCTTTCTTTCAATTTTTCCTCCCAGAAGAGCTTTTAAACATCCTCCTTTTCTGTCTTACTGATATCTGCCCCCCAACACACGCACATCCCACCCATTACACCACTGTGCCCCCCTTCACAGCCTCCGCCTTTCCTCAATTCTTGTATTCGCCGTAACAATCATAATAAAAAGTAACCCTTATTCCAAAGTGAGCAGAAAGCTTCTTATCCAGCCCGTCTTTGGAGGACTTTGCTGTGCTCAAAACGATGTATGGATTCATTTAGTGAGATGTGCGCTTAGGCAAGGGTTATAAAGGGCTTGTCTTCTTTTTTTTTCTTTCCCCCCCAATTCAAAATGACTCCACGTCTGTGCTTCTAATATGGCGGGTGCAATGCCGGAAAAAAGAAAAAAGGAAAAGAAAACGCAGACAACCTATGTATTCGTAATTCTTAAGCTACACATTGGATGTTGCAGGACAAACAAACATGGAAACATGCAATCCTATGTTAAAGCAATTTGTTAACAACCTAAAATAATAAAAATGGATGCATGTATTACAAAATGCATGTAAATGGATTACATTTCCACCAAAATGCTTGCTTGTTTTCAGTTTCAATTTATCATGTTGAATTCAAACAATTATTATTGTTCTGATTAAAGGCAGACTGAGGGACACAACTGATTTGTCTGAAATAAATTAGAAATGCAGCTTCAAGATTTAAACAATTTGCTGACTGCACCAAGTAAGCACTGAAGTATATTGAGGAAAAATCGTTTGCCAATTCATATGGTTTCATGAGGCAGGTTTTATAAGTAGAAATTGATTATTTGCTGTTGATTTGCAAGCAAAAGCAGGAAAAGCCACACAGACTGAGGCCCTGTGCAGGTTTAGGATGGAGAATAAATAATCGCCTACAGAAGCTGCTAATAATGAAGCTAAATAATTGTTAGATGTCGTTCAAACCTTAAATTTAAGGTTTAATTGAGGAATTTAAACAATATTTTTGGAAATGCATAATGTTGCTTCTGCAGCACAGGCTGCACCTATCATCAGCCTACATTTTTTCTCTCTTTTTTTTTTTTTTTGCTTCCCTCTCCTCTCTTTCTGCTTCACTTCTCCCTTCATAAAAGGTTATTTGTAAATGTTGAACCTGCAGAAATGGTGAAACAATTTTACACTTGAGCTCCATGAGGGCTCCTGCGGACTGAACCGTCAGCCCACCCCCCTGAGCCCCCACACGTACAGAGCCCATAGCCTGTGACAGGACATAGCAACAGCCTGTTCCTCATCCGTTCATTATAAAGCACCACTAAAAAAAAGGGGGATAAAAAGAAATAATCGAATTTTCTCAGCAGACCAGCACCGGCACCGTGCAGGCTGGGGTTCGAACCGTCGGATAACGCTGCGATAATTGGGCTAAACTTGAAGTTCCGATGTGCGCATAAGCATCACTCACCATTCAAGATGCACTGGGAAAAGATAAGAGCCAATATCCACATGCCCCGCTCCGTTCAATATCCAATCTTAATGCTTTTTCTTCTTCTCTCCACGCACTCTTTCTTGTTGTTTCTCCGTTTTTTTGTTTTTTATTATTATTATTATCCCTTCAACAAGTCAGTTGCAATGAAAGAAAGCGGAGCTTGCAAATCTCTTTCCCTCTCTCCCTTCTCTCTGTCTCTCTCTCTTTCTCTCTCCCTCAATCCTGCACGTTGAGAAAAAGAAGAAGAAGATGAAGAGGAGGAGGTTAGAGCTTCTTCCTGCTGGTGATTGTCTCCTGGTACAGCCGCAGATATTGTATAAGATCCACAACTGTAGCGTCTCTTCTGCTTCTCCCCCCTCCACACCCCGCGCCGTCGTTTGGACTTGACCGCACCAGACCGCACCGCTCCGGGCCTCAGAGCAGCCGTCCGCCCGTATCGGAGCGCTGCTCTGCGGGGAACATGAGCGAGCTCGGCTCGGTGCGCTCCGGTCCAGGTGAGCAGTGCCGACACCTCCGCTGCTGCTGCCGCTGAGTCAGAGGCTGGAGACACATAGGACAAAGTCCCTTTTTTTTCTTTTTCTTTTTTTTTTTTTTTTTGCGCACACCCAACTACAAGAACAATAAAAACAAACAAAAAAAGCCTTTTAAAAAATAAGGAAAATAAATAATATGAGATAAAAAAAAATTAAAAAAAAAATTAGAAGCGTGAAGCCAGATGTGTCATCCCAGCCGTGAGAGGGAAAAGTTGGAAAGAAGAAGAAAAAAATCAGGAGGATGGAGTTGATTGTTAGCTGCGCTGGAAACTCCTTTTCTCTTCTTCGCCGCCTCTCTCCGTCCGCGGAGCAACAAGCACACGCATCTTCCACGCACACAATGCGCACTGCTGTGGTTCCCTGCGCTCAGAACCTGCCCTGCCTCAGAGCGCGCTGGAATAAACCCGCGCCTCCTTCTCCGCAGACGCTTTTGTCCCTCTCCATTGCCTTAAAGGTACAAGGGTGGGGTGGGGAGGGGGAGCGCGCAGCTGAGCCTCTGTAGGAGCGTTAGAAAGCAAGAAAAAAAATATATTTTTTTCTTTGTATCACAGAGATGACGGATCAAGGTGCCCCACTCAGAGGCAGGGCTGCTTTAATAGGTGAGAGAGATCTAGCAATTCAGGACATCCTTCTGTTTTTGTTTTGTTGTTTTTTTGCTGGCACTGCTAGTGTGTAGGGCTGGAGGAAGGAGGAAGGGGGATAGTGGTGTAGCCTACACCTGACTTGATGCTATGGAAGAATTTAGGACAGAGAGAAATAACACATGCTAAATTACCTTAATTGGGGTGAGATGTAAATCCTGGGGGTTTGTTTTGGGGGGGGGGGGGGGGGTTAAGCTGTGTGTATGTGTGTGGAGGGGGGATCCTTCCAGCTGTAACCCCCTTGATTTCAAAAATTGACCTTGACAAATATGAGTAGTAATCCTCCCCTCTGCAGCAGGGGGCATCAAACAGCAGCCATGTCAGACCCACTCCATGAGTTGTGGTCCATTCCAACTGCACATGAGGACTGAGGGGGGGATATGAGAGGGGATTCACATGCACACTAAATGCCTAAACTGCGAGGTAAATGTTGATTATTTGAAATAATTAGAGGTGACCTCCACATTAACACATCACAGCTAGTAATGAGCAGGTGGCTCTTTAGAAAATAGACTGGCGTGATGTACAAAGGCGACTTCCTGGCAATGAATATTTTCTGCTAAATCTCTTTACTTCACACAATAAAGTAAAAAATAATTGACTGTGCTGTAATTATTGTACTGCAACCTGAGACTGAAACGCCGGCTCGGTTTTAACAGCATCCTTTAAAAGGTTTTTTCTACTCTACAGCCAATCAAGTTTTCATCCTCAGACTTTATAGTTTCACTAACACGGTCTGTTTATTTACAACTTTAACAACACTGACTCTAGTTATGAACTGATATTAGGATGTGAAATTATTTACTCTTTTCTGTTCTAACAATACTGCTTACACGCTATTAATGCATAAAATCTTTTCTTTTTTACATATATCTTCAAATAGGCCTTTTTACTTTGAAATCAATAATCAATTTCACCTTAATTTGTCACTGTAATGTTTCAGTTGTTGACTTTGTGTTCTATGACTTTGTATTTTTGTGGTTTTATTATGTAGAGCACTTTGAACTGCCTTGTTGCTGAAATGTGCCATACAAATAAACCTGATTAAATGTGATTGATTATTGATTGATATCGTAATTTAAAAAAATTTAAACTTGCACCTTAATTAACTTTTGTTCCAACCATGCTCATTGTGCTGTAACTAAGTTTGGGACTTTAGCGTGTTAATTTTGATGAAGTAGTTCCATAGATCTTAACGCCTTAATAATTTGAATGCAAATAATTGCTTTTTTTCTTCCTTTTTTCTCTAAATACAAAGGTTCCACCCTGAACAATTCTGAATTGTTTCTGGTACACCCTTAAATCAGACGCACACGCGGCATTCGCAAACAACGACGATGAATGGCAAAGCCACTTCTCTTGGCCCACTGAGGGCTAATTTTTACTTCAAAAAACGATTTGATGGGACACTGGAAAAAACCCGTTGTGTTCAAGTTGTGTTAAAAGGAGTAAGCCTATAACCAAATTATTCAAGCCTAAAGAAATCATCTTTATGCAAAACACCTTGCTTGTTTTTTAATAGAGAAATTTGGGCTTTATGGAAAAGTGTGTTCAATGCTGACTTTTATGATGTTATTTTCAAACCATACTTATTATCTGACAAAACGATCAGATCACATTTCCTGATTTGGTGAATGTGACTGTACAGGCACTAGAGGAGAGGCTGATTAACAAGCTTACACCCAAGACCCAACATCTGCATGCTATAAGAATGTCGTAAGTGAGAGTGTCTAAGTTGTACATTAAAATTGGGCGAATTCAATCTTAACGAGAGTGTATCTGCCTAGCATTGCTGTGGTAGCATCATGCTGTGGGGCTGTTTGTTCTTTCACAAAACTCAGACGAGAGCTATTTTTCATCTACTATTACAAAAACTTCACCAAACGACAAAGCTCTTTAGAAGTGCAACACAAAAACGAACAAAAAAAAAGGAAAACAATACTTGTGACATCTCCACGACCCATTTACGCCAACTACCCGCAACCCTAAGCCCAGCTTCGTATCTGTCTCATAGATTCAGCATCTATACTAGATATGAACAATTTTTCTTTCCACCAGGAATGCACAACCTGCCACCGCCTGTCTGGCCTCAGCATACGCTCCCAGCCAGGCGTCCCCCAAAATAAAACCGATTATTATCACTGCAGCCACCAGGCGTAAGACAGCGGGGATGAAACATGCAGTGCTTCTCTGTGTGTGTGTGCAAGAAGTGTTTGCTTCAGTGTTTGTAAAGATTATACCAAATCCCCCCTCATTGTGCACAGCTCTAATCTGCAGATTGGTGCTGTACAATGCCCTCTATCCATTTTTAAACACATTACTATTTGAAACCCTGCTTTCTTTATTTTGTTCCAGCCGACTGACAAGCCAATCCGATGCATCCCACCAGCAAAACAGATCTCCACATACACACCTACATTAAATACTTATTAATACAGTTCATTATATACGTGCATGTCAAAGGTAATTTTTTCCGCTGTTTATTTTTTCAATAATTTGAAGTTTGTTTCCTAGAAGGCCATAAAATGCCTCAAGTGGAGACAAGTTGTTTCTAATGAATGTTTGGACTGCCACATTTGGATTTCGTTCCCTTTAGCCGAGTAGAAATGTTTTCAAATCCAATCCTCTGCTGCCAATTTGAGCAAAATCAATCCAGAGTTTTAGCTCAAAGTATTGTTTGAAAATCAGCTGAAGCATTCATGCTTCACCAAATGGTGTTCTTACCACTCAAAGTTGAATAAAAAGACATTTGAAATGGCAACCTTGCTTGTTAAAATTTGATTTTGGGATCCTCACAACCCATAAAGATTGTACTAGGAAGCACTAAGACATTTCTCTAACCCATTATCTTTAATTTGTTTTAACATTTAACGGCTAAACTACATATGTTGTGCAGAACAGGGTCCCCATGCATTTTCTTGGTTTAGGAGCTGAACAGAGAGCAGCATTTAATTTTGCTCTGATCAAATCAAAGCTCTAAGACTATTCAGCAGGACAACATTTTTCCTGTATGTCTTGTCAAACCTGATTACCTGATATATCCTACAAGCTATATTATCAATGAGTTATATCTCAACAGAATGCAACATGCTAATATTAGCCTTGTTTAAAGCAGGGTACTCACCATGAGACCAGCTGGAACAATACACTAGCTTTCCTAATTGAGTTAAATACAGAAACAAAATATCTGTTCTTAAGTACAGTGGATTGAAGAGAATGTCATTGGTAAGTATATATGTGTTACACTGATGTAATTTTTTGTTTTCATAGTTTCAATTTTGTAGTTTTTGGGCATTCACATGCCATTGACTTTTTGTATTATTATTATTTTTGATGAAAAGTTGAACTGTGATTTGATTTTGGTAAATCAAGATTGGCACATTCCTAATTCCAGAAACTCATAGTTGAAGTATCACCAGAACTGTCGATATCAACAACAGAATTTTGGTATCCAACAAGATTTCAGAAATCTCAAGCATTCCTCCCCAAGTGTTCTGGTCCACTTCCAAATCATTCTTGTTTTGTATTGCTTATCTAATCTTTCAGCCATATGCTGAATGGTTCTCGCCAGCGTTTATCCCAGTGGAGGCTGTACAGAGATTGGATTAAAATCACTGGCAGTATGGTCAAACAGAGCTCCAACCTTATTTGTCTAATCCCTTCTTTAGGTCTCTGACATGTTGTGAGGTCATGATCAAATCAAAAGGCATTAATCTATTTATATTCTTCTGTACATTAAATGACTGTTTTTGCCCCCTACTAATTCGTTTCTAAGCATCCAAAAAACTGTTATTCATAACATGGGGTTTTCCAAAACTTAAAAAAAACGATAAAGAAAAATGATAGACTGCTATAACAATATATAAACTCGTGATGATCTGGTAATTTCCTTTATGATATTTAAAGAGGATGTTTAGAGTAATAATTAAAGGGCATGAATATTTTCTGATATTGTGATTAGTCTGATGATTGATCATCTTGAAACATTATGAGTAAACACAGGACTGTTGTTGGGCAGATTTTATGATTTAATAAAGCAAAGTTCTTAAGGAGATGTAGAGCAAGGTGATTGGTCAGTTTGGCATTATTTAGCTGGCTAATTATATTCTAAAGAAAAGCCAAAACGTCTTTGATCAGTGTAAGGTAATGTTATCTTAATATTGCTGATCATCTTGAGATTGAGAGTTAAGTGTCTTTGCAGATGCAGGTTTAACGGTCTATCCGCTCAAATCCATGTGCTTGTGAAGTTTGAGTTATCCGCAAAAAAGAGCTAAGCTGACTTCAGCTTCTTAGTGTAGTTGTAATTGTTTGGACCATTATATTAGCTCTCTGCAAACCAAACATATTTCCCTGTTTCCACAGACTGGTCTGAAAAACAATCTTTGATGAAGAAGCCATTGCTCATAGGTTAGTGAATGAAAGAAATGTCTCCAACTCCTCAAAGTAAAACTTCAGTTTTAGCTAAGTTAAGTTTTTACTGCTGCTTTCAATGCATCACATTTATAGCAATTTAGTTTATTTTCTTTAGTCATTTTTTTAATTGAATGTCAGGAAACAATTATCTCTGAGGTTCCTCAAGGGTGACGTCTTGGCACATTTGTCTTTAAATTACTCCTGTGTGGTAAAGTCAGATAGAAATAATTTTACTCCTGTCATTCCCATGCACATGATTCTCCATGTAAGTGTATTTTCCCTGAGATGATTTAACCAAGGCCCGCATCACATTGAAGCAGCAGTAAGAAGTGTTTCTGCATGTTTACATTTGTCTTATTGGGATGATATTCCGCAGACATGCCAGAAGTCAGCGACTGGTCAGCAGTCATTCATAAAGCAAAAGTAAAATTCTTTGAATTTGACTCTTCTGGTCCATAACTGCCCAACATGGGGTGTCAGCGTTGCTTAGTAACCACAGCACATGAGTGACCTTATCGGTGCGGTCATAAAAATGTATGAAGTCTTTTTTTTCCACATTCTCTTGTGTGCTGCTTTTTCTCCCTCTCTCGCTCCCTCTGTCTCACACAAACATCGACACAGACACGCAGTCCAGATGAACAGACCCTAAACGTGCTGTCCTTTGTACGTCTGTGTGGTACGTGTGTGTGCGGGTGAGTGGGTGTGTGTGCATGAGAGAGAGAGAGAGAGCAGCAGAGTGGTAATGAGAGGCTGTACCTGACACATGCCACAGACCGCATGGAGCAGCATAAGGAGTTGGCGGTGGGGGGTTTGCATCCAGCGACAAGAAAATCAGCACAATTTCAGAGGATGTTTAGTTTCACTAGAACATTCCTGTGATGTTACTTACAAATACAAAAAGGCACATAGAGGCTTAGGAATCCATGATATTTGGATTATATGTTTGCACCACTATCCATATCAAATCTCTGTGATAGACTTACAGGATGTAAATCTGTGCACTGTGGTTTCCAAATTAATCTGGATTTAATCCCCAAAACATATTTATTGAAGTGACAGATCGCTAGACAGCGCTGGCTTTGTGTGTACGCATGTGTGGGATTTTCCAAGGCCTTCATAAGCCAGCAGCAGCAGCAATGATAACACACAGGACATTAAACACAGCATCTGTCAGCTCGTAGTATCACAGCGACTGGCTTTCATACAAAGTGCTGCTCTGTTGTTCCCACAGGGAGCACAGATGTTAGCCTTGCTGTCGCCTCCGTAGCCATCTTTTCTCCCCGAAAACATCTGTACAGCTGTGTTTGTCAGGGCCGAAGCACCGCACGCCGCTCTTGAACTGTTGACAGCTAGGGGCAGGTCGGCACAGATGGCAGAGAGAGGGTGTCAGGAGACTGGCACCGGGTGGAGGTGGTGGAAGGGCAGGGGCGGAGAGGCGGTGGCAGGTAGAAACGTGTGGGGGCTCCCATCTGGCATTGGTGCTGGTAGTTTGACCCTGGGGCATATTCAATGTTTCCTCAGTACACAGCCTGTCAGGAGCTGGAAGTCACCTTGTGCAAAATGCCTTATTCTCTAGAAGGTTTATGCAGAGTTGAGAAAAGTGGGGAAAGCGGGGGTGGAGTCGGACACTACCGGTGTTATTACTTAAACTAACAGTACAAAGTACAATGGAGGCTTTGGAAACCATTGGGGAAATAAGTAGCCTGTCATTACTGTTTCAATAATTCTTGACTACAGAAAATACTGGATCACAGGTTTTGTTTTGGTCTATGCTAAAAAGATTCACACAATGGCAGCATAGCAGTAGAAAGATCCTTCGCCTGCCGGGATCTTTCTTTAGCCCTTGGTATTTTTATAGTGTATCATGTTACTTTTTTCTGATGTTTTCATAATTTGGAATGGCTGTATCACTCATAATGGCTTTCCTCTGCTGCTTAATAATGATCACAATGTCTGGATCTGTTGGCCATTACCAGCAGCTGGATAGCTCAGTTGGCAAGGCATCCCACCTAAGACACTGGGATTCGCCTCACAAGGCATACATCTTGGGATTATTTAGGTGGAGACTGTTAACCATCATTCAGTGTTCGATTATGGGCAAAACGATATTATGAGGAATTTCCTCAACTTTGAATCCTACGGTCTTAAATACACAACATGTCCTTTGTCTTGCTGCTCCTCTTCACTGTCAAGAGGAATAGCAGGGTTTCTCCTCGCATAGGTTCTTTTTAGTTCAACACAGTTCCAACAATATCGGACAGTTTGAATGCTAAACCACACGGCAGGATTAAGTTAGATACATCTCAGGTTGTTTCAAGAAATTACTATAAATTTCAAACTAAAGTTTATCACAGTGGCACAAGTGAAACCTATTTGAACACTTTGAAATCCACCAAGTCAGTCAGTCATAAGACTTAGATGAGGTCTTAGATTCTTTTGTTAAGGTATACAAACTGAAAAATATGGCGTTTTTTTGTTTTTTGTTTTTACAAAGCATTATTATTTTTTATTTTGTATTTAATGAGGGTAGCCAGTGCTAAGCTAACATAAAACTGTATATGCACCATTCAGTATAGTCAATATGTTGATTGGCATATGCCTAGTCAAATACAAACTTACTTTGTTTGCCAAAAGTCTGTTCACCTGGAAATAATCAGCATAACTTTAAAACAAATTCTTACAATTGAAATCCAAATTAAACATAAGTTATCCTAAGTTAGTATTTTTGAGATTTCCTGGTTCAGTCATTGTAGTACAACATTTACATTCCGCTTTCTGTGCATCAAAGATCGTTTTCAAACACGTTTATACCAAGTTGCAGACCTGACCAGACAATGTCTACAGACTGAGTATGAGAATGCCCCGCAGGCCTGATCACTGAACAGACTTGTGGATCCCAATGATCTGGGCAGCAGCATGGGGTGCTGCTCAGTGGGGGTGCCAGGCCTGACCTGGACTGGCTGTCCAGGGCACAGGGCCAACACACAAGAAAAGCGCTTTACGGAAGGGACATGTGGTCGGTTCAGGTCAACCCGACGTCTTCAGCCTCACCCATCCCCCGTTACAGCTCCCCTCCCTTAATCCCAGCCTAAGGCTTCCTCCTCACCTCTGCCCCCTCCCCTGTTTGGAGCATACAGTGAGGAAATGCCACCAGATGCCCAGTGTCTAAGACGGGCATTATGTTCTTAGAGGATGTCGTGGTAATTCTGCTTCTTTTCTGCAGACTGTGTGGTGTGTGGAGGAGACAGATCACAGAGAACAACAGGTAGCCATGGTCTCTACACGGTCACGTGGTTCTGCTGTCTATGCAAAACAAGATGCGACTCCCCCAGAGGAAAACATGTCCGTGTGTGGCATATTAGGAGATACACTCCTATCATTCAACACAAATACCGCACACACAGATAAGATTCTAATATTGTCCACAGTATTGTTAATGGCATTAAGGGCATAACTAAATGGTATTCAGGGATAGCAAAACAAGGACGCACCAACAGCAGCATTTAGTCTTGTATTTTATAACATGTTACTCATCAAGAATTTAAAACCGGAGGAGCAGGACTTCATCTGCGATAAGAAAAACTGTCAATCACAGGGACTCTGGGAGAACGTGCTTTGTCAGACCCTGAGGGGGCACCACTGACCTAAATACAAAATTGTCAACAGCAATGCTATGGTGACCAACCAAAGATAACTCTGGGGAGATAAACATTTAACCTGGAAAACGGCATTTAGTGGAAGGAGAGAGCACCATCTCCAAGGGTTCATTTTAAATTCTGACTCAAATTTCCACCCCTACAGGGTACAAAATACACTTTTTTTACATATATAATATACACATATGTACTCTGACAACAATACTGAAATGTTTTTCTTTCCTGTATGGGGGGGTCTTGTTATGAGAAAGTAGCTATCTTACATGGAAATCCTTTTGTTATTCCTTAAGCTTATTTATCCAGGGAGGATCAGTCGTTTGTTTTTCTGCTTTGTAATGATGGTATGGGCTGTACATACAGGAGAAAAGAGATTGTTGAGATTGCTATTAAAACCTCAGCAAAGATTATTTCTCAAATCCAAGCTCAGAGATGCTGAACGTATGTTCATTCACTGAGAACTGATGCCACCGTGTGGTCAGCAGCTGTTACTGAAAGGGTGGCAGAGCGGAGCAAGGAAATATGTAGACCAGGAGTCCCCAAAGTCGGTCCTCGAGGGCCGGCATCCTGAATGTTTTAGTTCTCTCCCTGGTGGCACCAACAACCTTTTCAGCATGTCAATGTTCTTCTTAGGCCTTCTAACGAGCCATAGTCTGATTCAGGTGTGTTAAACCAGGGAGAGAATGAAAACATGCAGGAGGCCGTGTGTCGAGGACCGACTTTGGGGACCCCTGAAGTAGACTGTAAAGTGCCTGTATGTAAAAGAGAGAATTTAATATTGAAATAAATAATTTTTGATCAAACATTATATCTACAATATCAGGTTAGTGAATGTTTATCCAGATACCGTCTATACATAAGGCACTACAGATACATGTTATAAGTTGGCATAAACCTACCAAAATGGAAATGATCTGTGGGCTACAATCTACCACTTTAGAAAACCTGCAGGTCAGGTAATTAATATCCACTCCCCGCGATTAACACAAATAAATTTGAACTCCTTTTGCTGTCATTTATAAGGTTTTGGAATTCCAGCGAAACACTGTGAGAGCCATTATCCACACACGAAGAAAACATGAACAATGCTGAGAAAAGGGTCACAAAAGGATCTCAAACAACATCAACAAGTCCATCTTCATGATTCAACAATAAGAAACACAATGGCCAACGTGGAAGACCCTATGGTGAAAGGGTGACCAAAAAACAGAAACACCTGAGTCAGATTTCCTAACAAATATCTTCATGAAGACTAATAGGAACAGTTTCGGAACGAGGACAATCTTTCCATTATTGATGGAACCATAAATTTTCTTCAGCGATTCTGAAGGAGAATATCCGGCCACGGCATTTTTTAAATGGAAAATGTACATTAACATGGCTGATTCACAGTTTAGCATGTTTTAGAATTTGTTACAAAAATGCAAAATATATTTTTTTTATACCATAAATGGTCAATGTATCATACGGGATTCAAACCTTTCATTGAAAAATAAAGATACTATTTTTAAAACAAACATAAAAATGTGTCATTAGGTACACCAGAAAATGTTAATAAAATCATTTCTTATCTGGGTTAGAAAATAAATTTGAATCAGCTAAAATCTGTCAGTGGATAGTTTAATGAATTGTCCACAATAAGTCTGAATTACATGTTTAAGTTAAAGTAATACTTTAGCTTCTGTTGTTTACAGAGATTTTTTATATTTCTGTTCATATTAAATACAAACTTGATTTGGCCAATAAGATGTGGAATGTATTGCAAAGCTAATACACAGATCCAGATGCGGCTCACATCACGTTGCTGGTATGATCAAACCTGGAAAAAACAGAAAAAAAGAAATCTGCTTTCTGTTTTGCTTTGTCATCAGTGTTCAGGTTGAAGGGAAATCCGCAAATAGCTCCTGTTTCACACAGGAAAATAGAAGCTGCACCCGCTCAGAACTGGTTGACCTACAAAACCAGCGAGACTGCTGACGTTCACCATCACTGCAGGACCCTGGTGTGTCGTAAAGACTCACGCTGATCTGAGAGGCTATGAGGCTTGACGTGTGACATCGACCTCACGAAGGAACAGGAGGGGGAATAAACAGATAACTGCCCGGTAACAGCGGCGCTCTGCTCATTGGCTGCAGAAGAACGTTGCATTGACTGTTTTCACTGTGCATAACCACATAGTCAAGATTACTGTAACACAGACACACACTAGCTTTTGTGAGCACAAAACACACACTCTTGCACACAGACTTTTTATCACCCTCACATAATTAAACATCACAATGACACACTGACAAACTGTTCTAGAGAACTGGGGCAGAGCCACACAGCTAAGCCTCGTTTTAGTTAAATATCTGCTGAGAATTCAGCAGTTTCCTCCCTCCACTTAGATTAGCATTTAGCCCCGAGTAACAGTGCTGTCATTTTGTCTTTACACCTCACCCACCGTGCTTCAGACTTAACGTCAATGCAACTCCTCGGATGCATTAAGGAGCGGCGCATTGCTTATGCTTTGAAATTAGAAAATTCATTCATGTGTCTAAGCTCCAGTTTGGTAGAACTTTTAAGCATACGGTTCACAAAATGAGAGAGCTGAAGAAAATGTTATTTTTGCCAAATCTGTAGTGTCAGTTTTCGCAGCTTGAAGACAAACTGCATAGATCATTTAATTTATTTTTTTCATTTTGGGAAATCATTGTTAATCTCATCTGCTTTATCCCCTTAAATCAGAGCGATCAAAGTGTCGGATAATAGTAGATTAGATTAGATTCTTTCTCAAACTGGGGTCCCCGGACCATAGTTTGGTACAGCTAGCTCACCAAAGGATTGCGTTAAAAAATAACAATGGATAATTGGGTTAAGACAATTTATACCACAACAGATATAGAAAACTACAAATGAAACAATTCAATCCTATAAAAATCTATTGTCAATCTCTTTATGTTAAATAAATTTAAAAAAATATGACATTATACAAATATAAGTGTGTCAGTTAGGATCTAAACAGTTCTGTGAAACGCAGCTTCGTGTCGGACAAGGATTTTTTAATATTTCAGCGATGCCTTACCCTTCAATTTTTCCAGTCGGTTGGGGACTTGGTTACCTTGTCACAACAGGTATGAAGAAACTGTTTGATAATTACCTTCCTGGAAAGGACTTGGACCAGAGTGCCTCTCAGGACGAGAGCACTTCCTCTGGGAACGAACATTCAATGGTTCCCCAAGAGCAAACTGACCCGGCCCGGTTAGTTTGCATTGTCAGCCAGAAAGTTGACTGTGAAGCCTCCGCTATGGATTTGACCAAGACATCGTCTCTCAACGCTACTCAGGATGTGAGTTCAGTCTTTGGGAACGATATGCCCATTGTTCCCAAAGAAAAAACTGACCCAGCTGGGAAAGTTTTTTCTGGGACTGAACTCACAGAGAAACCTTTGATGTCATAGACTTCATCTCTGGACGGCACATTTTCCAGCGTCACGGACTTGAAAAGTTCCTCGGACGAGGAATTTATTTCAGAGGGACAAAGAGTTTGCAATGAGAACAGAGTGCTTGATCTGTCTGTGAACTCATTGTTAAGGCGTAGGGTTTTTGTTGATCCTGAAGTGAACTGCAACCCGGACGGGGAAGCTGGTTTGACGGACAGGAACAGCACTGAAACCCGAGCTAATGATGGTTCAGTCACGTTTCCTAAAGACAAAACTACCCCAGATGGGGTAGTTGTCTCTCAGGATGAGAGGAAAGTCTTTGGAAATTATTACTGCGCTGTTCCTCAGCAACAAACTGACCCGGATGGGAAGGTTGTACATGAGGAACAAAGCAGGGTGAGACAGACAGAGGGCCACATCTGTAGATTTGTAAACTGGTTCAACACCAGCTGGATGAGTGCCGGTTTTCAGAGCGTTCTCAGCCTGAGCGTCACCAGACGGTGTCTGGCTCAGAGACACCTGTTTAAAGAGGCTTCATCAATCCCGAACTGTGCCACTCTGATCCACACTGCTGTCCACCGACCAGGATATTTCTTTTCCCCAGCAGAAATCTCCCCAGTTTTGATGGAAATGAGGGAGAGAGAACCGTCACCAGACGTGGGAAAACAATATGAAATCTCTTGATTACTGGAATCGGTTTTAGTTTGGCTCGACTCTTACGGTGGCAGCACAGATCGGGAGATGTACTGTGAAAACACCTGTACCGGATGTGGAACGTCGTTCTTACAGCTGCTGAATAACGGCCCCATCGTTGTGCTTCCGTCCTCACCATTGCTCACCGACACCGTTTCTCTTTTTAATAACTGGATCGATATGTGGCGCCAGCCTTATTGTTCTAGCTGCAGGTCAGGCTTAACCCGGAAAAACATCCTCAGCAACAACAATGTGATCGTCCTGTTTCTGCCACAGTGGGCCAAAAGAAGAAACCCAGTGATTCCCAATCCAGTCATGGAGGTTCCAGGAGAAATTGGAACCGAGTTGTACTGTCTGTCGTCCGTCATTTGTGGTGATGCTGAGTCAGCTCACTTCTACAGCTATTTGATTCGGGGACAACAGACAGTAAAGGTGGTGAATGAGTATGTCCTCACTCCTGGTAAACCCTGCAGAGAGGACATGTCTGAAAGGGGATTTATGTATGCTTACGAGAAGAGAACGAATGCAGAGAGACCTGACAATGACCACCTGAACACAACCAGTGTGACGGTTTCTCCTGGCCCTCCTCTCCAAAATGATGAAGACAGTTCTGGAGAGGTGCCAGAACCTCTAAATGTGGAAGAACTGAATAGCACAGAAGACACAACAAGCGGCCATTTTGAGGGAGGAGAAATGAGTGTGAGTCAGACAGAAGATTGGGGTCCTGAAATTTACAACAAAGAAGAAGAAACGTTCTGGGAGGATTTTATGCCAATGTTATTGTTTTTGTTTAGTTTGTTCTTGGTGTTATTTCCTTTTCTTGTTTCTTACTGGGCTGGTTATTCCACACTTTTCTGTCTTGCCATTGCTATTTTCAGTTTTCGTGATTCTATATTGGGACTTCAAATGGAAGCATTGGCAACTTCTAAATAAATTTAAAGTTTAAATAAATTTAAATAGTTTGCAGGTTTCTCTCCGGGCGCTCCGGCTTCCTGCCATAGTCCTAAAAAATGACTGTCAGGTTAATTGGTCTCTCTAAATTCTCTTTAGGTGTGAATAAAAAATAAATTTTGTAATTAAACTTTAGAAATAGTTTGCAGGTTTTTCTCCGGGTGCTCCGGCTTCCTGCCACAGTCTAAAAAGATTCAGTGCGCTTTATAGTGAATGCAAATTGGCATTTTATAATATCAATACTGTATGTATATAGATAGATAGATCTATATCTATCTACATAGGGGATTTATACAAAAATGTATTGCTGGGTCTCAGGAGGATATAGATCTATCTATCTATATAGATAGATATACAGTACAGACCAAACGTTTGGACACAACTGTGTGTCCAAACTTTTGGTCTGTACTGTATATCTATTTATATAAATATTTATCTATTTATATAGATATCTAGATATATAGATCTATATATTTATAGATGTATATAGCTATATATAGATCTATATATCTGTATATATAGATCTATATAGCTATATATAGATAGACATTATACCTGTGGGGGAAAATATAGACTAGATTTGCTTTGCTGGGATCTTTGACCATTTCTCAAAAGTTTTTGGGCTGTCAGACCTCCTTGCCACCACCTTAACCCTTAGCTCTCTTTATAGATTCTCTATCAGATTCAAGTAAGCCCTCTGCCTAAGCCACTCAGAAACGTAAATATATTTCTTAAGTCACCTCTTCAGTAGTGTGTTCTGGGTTATTGTCATACTAAGATGTCCAATGTTGCCCGGGTTTCTCTTCAGACTGCCTGATGTTATTGAATACCAGTTACGGCCCTGTGGTTTTTTTTCCAGGGGTGGGAAAGCTATAAATCCAAAGTACACATATATCAATATATAATAATAATATATCAAAATATATACAAAAGTATAGAAATCTGTGTATTTACATGAATGAAAACAACCAAAGCAACATTATAATTCCACTTTTTGTACATACATTTTGCCCTTCTATCCTTAAGGGAAGTAAATTTCTCAAAGTGATTGAAGTCAAGAATGCTTTTGAACGGTTCTTCTCCAGAGGCAATCCATTTAGTTTCAACAATGGATATTAACACGCATTTAAAAAAGTAGACTAATATATCGAAGGACCTCTTCTAAGGTCTGTTGCGCACTTTTTCCACGTTGCAGCGCTACTATTTAAAAACACTGTAAAACACCTACACCACATATTTATCGCCTACCTCACCTCATCATTTACCTGTCTTAATCCATGCTGGGTCATATCCTGATGTTTGAAAAGGAAGGCAGGGAAAGTAGAAAAAGGCGTTAGCCTCGCTACGTTGAGTTAGCTGACCTGTCGACTTGTCATTCAGAATAGCGTTACGTCAGCTCCATCGTGTCCTTCGTGGCGGGAAAGTCGGTATGCAAATCAAGCTGCATTCAGCTCTGACCTGAATGAGCTTGAGTTGAAGAGGACCTACTGCGCCTGTACAACTTTTAACGAAATTTTTCCGCCCCGGAAATACGTCACCAATCAGACAGGGTCGATGAACGAAAAAACTTTAATCATAAACTATAAACTATTTACTTCACACAACTAAAGATATACATACAAATATTTCAGAATATTTTTATTTTATTATTTCATTTTAATGTAATTTTGTAAATGTTTTATTCAAGGTAACGTGGTGAGTGGTGAGTGGCCGCCGCCCTCTATTGACCCGGCTGCCGCCACTTTTGAAAATCTTGATGTAGTTTTGTTTTTTATACTTTTTACCTGAGGTTTACTTGTTGAACAATATTATTAACAATTTTTTTTTTTTTTTTTTGAACTTTTTTATTCAGATTTTCCAGTGCATGTCACATCTCACACGTCTTACAGGTTACATGTACAAATACATGTTATCTTTTTTAAAAAAGGTTTTGTTTGTCCAGGGTCTTAAAGAAAAAACAAGAGAAAAGTAAATAAATAAAGATAAATAAATAAATAAGTGAGAAAAGAAAAAATAAGTAAATAAAAAAAAAATAAATAAAATGAAAATACAGAGGAATCTCCCATTCATTAATCGTAATTTCCATCAGTTGGGTTTGAAATGAATGCTTGAATTGAAGACCATTTTTCTATAAAGATGTCACTTTTCATCTGAAGTTTTGCCGTAATTTGTTCCATATGGTAAACCTCCCTCACTCTATTCTTCCATTGGGAAATCGTTGGGGGCTGAGGCTTCAGCCATGAGACCGTAATCATCTTCTTTGCGAGGACAAGTAAGATCTTTAAAATGTAAATCTTACTGTGATCTTGGATTTTATTCTGGAAAATACCTAGTATTATAAAGGATGGTTCTAGGGGGATTGTAATGCCCAGGCAGTTGTTAATTTCCTTTTGTATTCCTTTCCAATATGTTGATAATTTTGGACAGTCCCAAAATATATGAGTGAAGTCTCCAACTAGTCCACAACCTCTCCAACATTTATCAGAGGTGTTGTTAAATCTAGATATAAGAAGAGGAGTCCTAAAAAATCTCATTTTGATTTTCCATTCAAATTCTCTTAACGTTGGGCTATTTGATATTCTATGACCTTCCTTAAACATTTTTTCCCAATCCTCATCAATTATTAACAATTTTTATCCCAACACCGTAAAGAAACCATTATGTTTTTATGAATAGTCAAACCTGAGGGGAAATGGTGTGTCTGGAGAGCTAATTGAAGCCCTTTCTCCACGGACTTGGCTTTAAGCGGTTCTACCCAGTCAATCCCGGTTAAATTCGTCTTCATTCGTAGATCTTGGAAACCAACCAAGCAGTTTTCTGGAACCATCTCAGAGATGGTATAAGCCGGACATAGCCAAGTCTTGCGCACAAATGATGTGATTGGCAGCAGACTGCATTCATTGATAGCCCCATGGATTTATGTGAACAACAATACCTCAACCACAATTTTCAATCTGTAACTAGACTGTAGTAGTTGGCGACATGGTGAACTGATAATAGATATTTCCATGGTCAAATCTTGAGGCCCACATCCTTTTATCAATTGTGAAATACCAGGTAACCTGGTATAGGGGCAGGACAATACACAAAATGACATCTTCAGAGCTCCTGCAAGCAAATGGCCCATCCACATTCCTGCATTGATCCTGCCCATTTTCACATCCACATAGTGAGGAACACACTGCCAATGAAAATACACCCAACTTGCCTAGAACCAAGTCAGACATCTAGAGTTAGACCTGGTAATGGGGAAAGGGCTTTACTTTTAGAGATGGTTACAAAGAATATTGGTTTAATAGAGCAGGACTGCCCACTCACTTGAGAAGCATCAAGAAAGAAGGCCAAATAGATAAAAGGTAGCCCCGCGGTTGGATATGATGCTATGTAGGTCCTCAATTGAGTGGCTAATTGTGACATCTGTTTAACCCACTGAAGAGGTGTTGGCTCAGTATCAGGGGCCCATTAATTGGTACAAGCAGGTAGCAGATGTAGTCTGGGAGATTGAACATCTGCCAAACAGTGAGCCAAACGCCATGAGCAGTGATTCAACACCCAACTGATGGAGAAGCATCAAAGAGAGGACAGGGAAGAAGGGGAAAAAAGAAGACACTTTAAATATGACACACAAACCTTTAATTATATCACCAAGTGAATTATATCTGGTCTATTTCTCTATTCTCCTAAAATTAAATCAATGCATATAGTTAGAAATAATATTTCAATCAATAAATGTAGTAATTTTGTCCTTTTAGCATTTCACACAGAAACAAAACTTAACTTAAATATAACTTTTGATTGCTGGTACTGTATGTCATTTCACCAGTGCATAGTGTAATATTTGTTTGCAAAGAAAAGACACAAATTTCTTTGTTGTTCGAAATGTAAGGAAATACATTATCGTCTCAAAGCAGTAGTTAGCTTCCAACTTGCTAAGAGAACACAATTTACCTGGATGTGATGTCACTCCTATATCTCTACTCCAACTTTTGAAACTGTTTTTAGATTGATTATTTCACAATTTTACAAAAGCAGAACAGGGATAATTTAGAAGAAAATGCTATAAATGTCTCATTCATAAAACAAAACAATAAAAGCAACTGTTAAGTGAGATAGAAACATTAGCTGTAGTACTTTGTGTCAACACCCCAAAGGTAAAATCTAAGATTCAAAAAGTTTGGTGACCCCTGGGCCCTCATCTAGATGATGTGGATGTAAAGCAGAAGCATGCTACATCACTGTTTACATCACTGTTTTCTGTTCAAATAGGCTTTAATCTCAGGAGTTCCAAACATTTGGTGAATCATTTACAGTTGTTTTACAAAGAAATTACCTCACACGGAGCTTTGCAACAGTGAGAATACACAGAATCCTGAATAAGATAGTGAAAGTAATAAAGACAAAAGACATCATAAAATTTAAATGTACATTTCCAGTTAAATAATAAAAATCTCAGCCTGAGCATTTCCTCAAACTATCTCCCTATTTTTCAACGAGGAAATAGATCAGTTTCTGTAAAGTCACACCTTGTAGCATGTTGGGATGTCCACATCCAGATGAATGACTAGGTTAACTGTTCATTAACAGTGGCAGGAATCCACATTCAGACAAATCTCGCACATCTGAGCAAATAAATAGCTAGATTTTTTTTTCTAAAAGCAAACATTAAATGCTTGCATTGAGAAAAAAAGCATATTTAATAGGATTTTTTTTCTCCCAATACCTGATTAAAAAAAAAAAAAATCCTCATTAATCACATTTTCCCAATGTTTTGGACTCAAAGTGCATTGGTAGGGACATCAGAGTTCTGTTTGCCACTCATCCTGTGGAGATTAAAAAGGAAAGGCAGAATTAGATATTTGTGATAATGTTTATGGTTTTAAAATCTGCAAATGATTCACACAGTTTTAAACAATGTCATAAAGAATTACCAGATTCCACAAAAACACAGTTGAATGTCTTGGAAACACAAAGCAAGAACAAACAAAAAGCTGAAGTGTAAAGTTTAACAGTATTTAGCTGCAAAAAACAGAAACCTGCTGACATGCAAACATAAAAATCAGGAATAGATGTTTCGTTTTTTTAATCATTCAACGGCGAAGATTTAGGACATAAAATTAAATAATTACATTGGACAAGATGTTGATGCACACTACTGTACCTGCATTTGTTTCTGTATCCACTCCCTAAAGTACGATACATTGGAGTACATTCCTGGCTTGGTCTTCAAACCACATCCAAAGCCCCAGCTAGTGATCCCTATCAGCCACCATACATTTCCTGAGTTAAACACCAGAGGTCCTCCACTGTCACCCTACAGGAAACAGGACAGAAATTTGTCAGGACAATGTATTTATAACACATGCAATGTCATAAAACAATATGCTGCCACACATTTTTGCTGCATTCTTGACTTCTGTTGTCCCATCAATACACTGTAAAAAAACAAACAAACAGATCTCTTTTTTTATGGTTAAAATATCAGCAGCTGTGGCTGCCAGAATTTTTAATTCGGTTAAATTCTGGCAACCACAGAATTTTCCCGTATTTATTCAGAAAATGATCTGTATAAAATTTATAAATACAGATTTCACTGCATTTATATGGTAAAACTCTGGCAACCACGGCTGCCGGTATTTTAGCATAGAGACTTTTTTTTTTTTTACAGTGTAGCATTGCTTTACTCATTTACTCTACTTAATAAAATAATAACTGAAAACAACAAAGCAGCTGATGTCTTATTTGAAGCATTAGCTAAATTTCTTTTAAACATTTTGATACCAAACAGTTTCCTATGAAATTTACATATGGTATCCTAAAATAAATATCTAAACAATATCAAATTATCCCTGTACATCTAACCAAGGAGCTACCGTAGAATCATTTGTGCATTTATTTTAAATTATACTTTTCTTATACGCCAGTAAAAGTGATAGCAAGGTAGGTTTAAAAGCATGTGTATTGTGGGATCATTGCGGTAGATTTCACAGAGTTCTGTAATGTTTATTTTTTTATTTACGCTCATATTGAAGGCTAAAGATGGAGAAACAAATTCACCGCTTAGTGAGTGGTCAGAGAATTATTAACTAAATTATTCTGAAATCATCTGAAATAATTATAATATCTGATTCTTAGTTGTGATTATGCAGCTCTGGCATGTGACAGCTGTGATGCTTATGAGGCAAAACTAACTTGGCAGGTATCGACGCCTCCTCGCATTTTGCCTGCGCAGAACATGGTATCAGTTACCCTCCCATTCAACACGTAACGATGATTACATAACTCTCGAACATAAACGGTAACCTGAGCTTGATGTAGTTTATCAGGAGATGGACCTGAAAAAGAAAGATATATATATTTTCAAATCTATAGGTAACTTTACGGAAGTCGAAAGTGGACATTTTCCCCACATTCTTTTTCCAGATGGTTTTCTTGAGATAACAGGTACATATACCCACGGTTTTTTTGAGATGAGTTAATCTAGAGAAAACTAAATTTGTTGTCTCCACGAGATGATTGGTGTGTGTTTTGATCCTGAATCCAGCCTTCAAATGCATGCCGTTGTGTCAAGCGTTTGGAGGATGAAATCGGATTTAATACACATGCAAAACCATTGGAAAGTTAACACATTATAGCGAGAAAACCATTTCTGTTTTATCTTGAGAAAACAGAAAATTATTTTATCTTGAGTAAACCATCAGGAAATTTACTTGTTATCTTGAGAAAACCTTTGGACAAAGTATATGTGAGAAAATGCCCGCTCTTGGCTTCCGTACAACTTAACTTAGTCAATCATGACAATTACTGGTCCTCAACATGTGCAGGAAGCAAAATTCAAAAAATTAGAAAAAAAAAAGAAACACAGGGAGGAAAATTTGAGAATGAAAACAGCATGAAATGTCAGGAAAAGCTGATGTTCATTCAGCTCACCAGACGCATACAATTGCCCCCATCCAGTGACCCAGGCATCTTTGCTATTATTCATATGAAGCTCAACATTGGGAAGACACAGTGGTCTCACTGTTCTTTCTAAATAAAGAAATATAATGCATTTTGTCAAGATGAAGTGAATTGATGGTTTTCATAGATGTTAGTCTATAGATAAAACATGAATTTAAAGAAGAAGCACTTACGTTTGAAAATGATGGGCTTACTGAGTTTTAGCAATGCAATGTCGAAGTCATTGGTCTTAGGGTCAAATTTCTGATGTCTAACGATTCTCTCAGTTGGCATTCTCGTTGGCATCTTTGACAACTGCACATCCCCATAGGTTACCGTCCACAATTGAGGATCAGAAAGTCTGTCATGGAAAACAAATTTAGTGGATCTCGTCTTATGAGTAAGCCATACATGAATCATTTTTGTAGTATGGACAACTAGCAAGAACAGAACAGATCATTGAGTTGTACACATGACGCACATTGCTACTGCATGACACCCAGTCATTAAATTAGTACATCCATATTACCAATATTAATATTGGTCTAATATTGAAACCAACAAAATTAAGAGGTCCAATATAGACATAATTTATTTGGTCTGTCCAGATGTGCATTTGTAAAGACAGAGTTTTCAAGGAAGGGAAAGCTGTCAGAGAGCATAATTCACATCATTTCTGAAGCAGCAACTTTGACAGTGGGAAGGGCAGAATCTTTCACTGAAGACTACAAGCCAGTCGCAAGCGATCTTGTTGTCCTGAAAGGGCTGAGATGGCACAGTCAAAGTCAAGTCATAACAAATTTTGCTGGGCAATGAATTGTCCCAGTAATTACTATAATATTGTTGTTTTGAAACCATTTTCAAGTAATATAGTGACAATGCCACAACAATGCAATATATAGTCTCCCTCTCTGAGACTAATAAATCTTAATTTTGTAGAACTCTCCATACTGAAACTCCATAAATATAAAGCAGAACAACCAAAACCGATAAATAAAAAGGAAATAAAAACCACATACAAGTGAAGCCATAAGAAATGGATTATAAAGTTTCTGTAAAGAAAATATGGATGATCAGAATGAAAACTATTGAGCTCATTTTAATTTAGCATGCAGTTAATTGATTAGTTGCTTATTGCGACGGACTTACGAGGAGGTGACCGTCTCCAGACATACACAATGCCTTGTAGTTGTATAACACAATATTAAAAGCACTTACCAGAGTTTGATATGGTTCAAATTTAGGAGTGAATTTGAATGGTTGGAATTTGCAGATGACTGGTATCTACTTATCCTACTTCAGGAATCACCTGAGATATACATTAAACCCAAAGGTAAGATGACCGACCGCCCTCTTAAAAGTCTAATTGCAACTGTTTCCATTGCAAATGTAACAAAATTTTAGTTGATCTTCCACTAATAACATAAACACAATTTTGCAATTGGGGTTTATCCACTGAATAAGAAACTCTATAAAAATCATATGTGAGTAAATTTGCTCATGCGCAAATCATTAAAACAAAAGAAAAAAACCAAACCAAACCACAATCCTCCTCCTAGTTCCGGTCGTCTTCTTTTTCATATGATGCAAAAAAGGTTCCCAATTTCGATCCGCCCAAAAAACCTGCCTCATCCTAGCTCCAAAACTTTTTATCAAAAAACATGGTTTTTTTTATTGCTGTATTGTAATTGAGCAAATTTGACATTTGTAATTTTCGAAATGTCAAATTGCACAATTATTTGGCAAATGCAGTTTTTGCCATCAGAATGTCATCAGTTCTTAACATACCAATCACATAGTACTAAATTATGCCCAGGTCGAAGCGTAAGACCTAAACCCTTGAGCGTTTTTGCGTTTATTTAGAAAATAATGAGTAACGACTCACGTTTGGAAGCAGTGTGCTGCAGTCAGGATCCAGTATGAACTGACGATGGTGCCGCCGCACACATGCTGATGGTAAACCTGGAGGCTGACTTGCCATGGCCAAGCTCCTTTCACGGCCTCATAGCCGCCTACGACGCGACCGCTGGGAGCTGCGAAACTCTTGCCACATTCTCAACATTGAGAGTAAAAGAAGCAAAAAAATAAATAACATTGTAATTTAGTATTTCACCCTGTCACAAACACAAAGTCTCTGTACTTGTCTGATTTATTCTGTCATGAGTCATGCAGTAACGTCTTCTTATCTTGCACTCTTGTGCCAGTTAGAAACTCACCAATGCAATGAAGTTTAACAGCTCTGACTGAGCACTCTGGGCTGCAAGGTAAAGTAAGATAAGATTATTATGTTATTATTAGTTCACTCTAAATCACTATCCATACTAATATGATGTTGTAGCCATACCTGTGCATGAGCTGTGTCTGTATCGGGGATTCAGAGCTACTTCCAGACTTTAGCTTCAAGAATCCCGCTGGGGCTGAGGCTTTAAAGTTGACTTGAGAAGAGCTCTCATAAAACTTGCTGTGGGATACACAGAGAGACAAGAAACAGTGAACATTTTAGAGTATTCAGTGTTATGATCCATTCGTGTTTGGACGTTTAGCCTCCTCTGTCTATGCTTTAAGTATTCCTTTATTGTTTTATTCCTTTTATCTTTTGAATCAGTTCAGTTCGTTTCATTGTGTTTTTCATTCTCTTGTCCTCTTTTCCCTCTCCTTGCTCCCTTCCCCAGCTACATCCATTCACCTGTTATCTCTTTGGACCCTTTGTCATCTCCACCTCCTCTTTAATAGCTAAACTCTTCCTCATCTTCATTCATTGCTAGATGCTCTGTTATACCTCCCAAATATTTTTCTTACTTTAGTTGTGTCTCTGCTGGACTGAATGCGATGGGACACTCTGTTTCGTTTACCTACACTTGTGTCCTACCATTACTCTCAACACGACACGGAGATTTTTAAATACAAAAGTTTATAATGAATATATGGCAAATACTTCTACAAACCTTTAATTTTTTAACAGCTAAAAAAATCCCAAACCCAGATATCTGGATGGATGGAACTTTAAGACAAAAAGGACATCAATTTTGGCTAAACAGTTAATAATGATTTAGACAAAATCTTGATTGAACCTTTGCACAGTTGTCAGTTCTAACGTGCAATTTACCAAATTGCTCATGGAGTTCAAGCTGCTTATTTGTCATATAACTTAAAGGAAAATTTACAACTAATCTTGAAATCTGATAGGTCACCTTGCCTGGTCACCTACACTAGAATTGTCAACCACTTTGTTTGTAGCACACATAGATCAGTATTTCAAATTGGAATATTCAGACTGGAGACCAATTTAATTATAAGGACATGAAGTAGTTTTCTTCCCTTTTTAACTTCAAATTTTGACAACAAATCTAAACATACAGCCGTAGCTGCATTGTGATTGTTTAGATTAAAGACATATTGTTATTTCATGTGCTACAATGGCCTAGTCAAAGTCTGGAACTATTTATGGCAAAATTACAAAATTGGTGTCTGCAGATGCTCTTGATCTAAACTGATAAAGCTTGAGCTGTTTTGCATAAAAGAACGGGCAGAAGTGTAAGATGTGAACAGTTGGTAAATATATACTCCAAAAGACTGGCAGCTGTATGTGCAGCAAATGTGGCTTTGCAAAGTATTGAGTCAGGGAGCTGGTAAATGTAGGTCACACATTTCAGAGTTTGCTTTGTAACATTGTGAAAACCATGCCAATGAATCCAAATACTTTGCGTTCCATTCCAGTTTAAGATTAGGTAGATACGGGAATAAACTATTAGCACCTGTCGTAGCCCATCTGCACACACACAGTACTCCCGTAGTTGTCATTCCAGTTCTCGGCACATACAGGCAACCAGGCATTGTCGTCTGATGAATAACCTTGCAGCAGGAAATCAATCCCCTGCAGGCGAACTGTGCAGAACAAACAACCGTACTCAGGGACAACAATGGCGTATCGGTGTGTGTGTTAGTGAGGAACATTTAGGATTTCCATCTCAATATCTTACAGCATTGGGACTCATCTGCTCCGTTTGAACAGTCCTTTACACCATCACACCACCGGGTGAAGCTCAGACACTTCTCACCCGGTCCACATGACTTCCCAAATGGACACCTGTAATATACTGCAAAGACACACATAGAAAGAACAGATAATAAAAAAGAAGTGGAAGGACACAAGCAGAATCACAGTTAAGTTCAAAAACAAAGTCAAGCTACAACATTCTCTAAGTGAACGTACAGAAATACCAGAGCAAGATCACGCCCACTGCCAGGAGAATAACACCACAGAAGGTGGACTTCCGGGGATGAGGACACGACTTTTTTAGTCTGGAATCTGAAAAATATTCAAATTAGAATGCAAATGAAAGAAGGAACCCTGTATTACACCACATCACTGAGAAATACCCATCTTTTTTTCTTACTGTATGACATAAAATCAGGTGAAACCTTTCATGTTTTAAGTCAAGTATAGGATTGTAGGGTGCTGTTTTCAAAGTTATACAGTAAAAACAAATACTGTATAATTATAGCAACATTTTTGGTTAATTTAGCTTGTCATAGAGAAAGCAAATATGGGTGTTCATTTTAAAAAGTCATATTTCCACCATTTTACATTTATAGATGTCAGAGTTCAAAATTTAATGTTGAATTCATAAGCTATGTATACAGTTTACAAACTATTAAGCTTTCAAATTAACTATTTTGCTCGGAAGCTAAATATTAGTGCCCAAACTACATGTTTGAGGACCTGTGTATAAACTCTGCAGCTCGCGGTACTGATTCGTTGCTCAAGTAACATTTTCTTTTTAACCATCGATTCTACTCCTCTCGAATCGACATCTCTAACGTGCGGCGAGAAGGCACCGGGGAAACCGTATCTAATGGGGAAACGCGGATCTACGTAACAACGGTCACATAGACGTTTACGCTGTACTTTGCAGCAGTCTTTGTCTGTACTTACAACAGTCTCACTTTACAAGTGTAAAATAGTTCTTTATTTCCATGCGTTTGACATCATTGAAAAGCTTGTTCATGGTTTTATCGTGGCCAGTCACATTTACAAAACATTACCAGCCTTCTCATTTGTGAAGAGACTATTTTCATCTCAGGTTTAGATGTTGTTATTGTGGGGGCAATTTCAAGGTAGTTGGTCCGTGAATATTTTTGTTAAATGGGCTAAAGGATCCTCAGTCTGAAAAGGTTTGAGGAACATTGTTTTCCAGGAACAGTTGAATCAAGAGACGATAGTACTTTCAAGCCAGGACACTTCCGGTTTATGTTCATTTACTCTTAAATTGCTTTAGAGCAGCAATCGAAGTTTAAAACTTCCCATTTATTCATTCGTAAAACAAAATTATGTATGTGAAAATGAGCCCGAAAACTGTTTGTTTTGAAAACGTTGATAGCAGCTCTAAAGCAGCTAAAACGTGAATCTAACATGAACCGGAAGTGCTCTGGCTTGGTTGTAATGGTGGACGCTGATACAGAAAACTGTTGCTATAGAAACATGAGTAAATGTCTGGATAGCCGCTAAAACGGTAAGCCCTATGTTTCCAACTAACACGTTGGACATGTCAAGAGAAAAAGAATCGATTACATACATATTAAAAAAGAAACTTTACCTAAGCGACGACGGAAGCGACTCATTTCCGCCAGCAGCAGAATTTAATAGAAGTCCGCAAAACCCAGCTTTTATTTTGACATTCCATTTCCGTTTATCGTCAGGCTAATTTGCATATTAGGTAAATATTTAAGTTGCTAGAAAGCCATATATTTAGTTTGAAAATTAAATGTTCAGTTTGGAAACTAAATGTTTAGTTTGTAAAATAGACATCTAGTTCGCAAAATAAATATTTAATTTGGGGCTATTTTATTTTTTATTTTTTTTGCCAATCCCTCTTGCAGTAGAACACAATACAAGAAATGTCTCCTAAAATGTAGGCTTCTGTTTCTGAAGCCTGTAACTTGGCTTGTTGCTTTGGGTGTGATGGTTTCTTTGTAAATAAGCTGCATTTTAGCCCGAGTTTATATGGGACTCATTTTATTGTGAATAATGATACTTTCTTACCAGTTTCAGCTAGCACCTTCAGAGAGCTTTTTGTTATTGTTCTGTAATAAAATCACATGGATGCTTCCTATTTTTTAGCTGTGTAAGTTAAGAAATATAAAGCGTAACTATGCTTTTCTCACAAGTTGTCTTTTTTATTTTGATCTGTTAGTAAACATGTATTTCATGTATGATGCCATTTTTATTTCTTGCTGTTTCATTTACGTTGTATTTACTGAATTTAAGACTGAGTAGTTTCTATGTTATGAAAAATTACTAAAACTAAAAGATAATGTTTTGGAATCTCTTACTTAGAAAATGATTAAATTTAGGATTGCAGACTGAAGGAGTTTTTCTGCACAGTTTATAGAGTTAACACTGGTCAGCAAACATATAGTAATGGGTTAATAGCAACCATTTATACAAACAAAATAAAGTGGCAATAAGTTGGAAAGGTTTATTAATCCTTTTAGACTAAGACAACATTTCTATTTACTTTATTTTTTTACACAGTAAAACTTGTGTTATAGCAAGCCATCAAGATCAATTATTTTAATGTTTTAAATCAGAGGTGCCCAACCCCCGGGCCTCAGCGCAATAAATAATTAAATATTTCCGTTTTATGTATTACAGTATTTGAATTTGGAGGGTCATTTATTTTGAAAAATCCTTTAACCGGATTCTCTCGGTCTTGCGCGCCAACATTGAGCCCACAAGCAGCAAAATGAGTAAGAAACAAATCAGATGTCTTTGGAAAGCTTCTTTTTGAAGGGGAAAAGGCCCCAGAGAAGAGACAGGAGAATGGATTTATCCCGGTAGGTGAATCCCACATTCCAAGCCCGCTTTGCATGACATGGTGACCGGCACGCTAATGAGGCAATGGAGCCTTCAAACTGCTTAGAGAGCAAGTACACTGTGCATAAACTACACTGTCTTTATTGTGAGTTAAAATTTTCACGAAAGTAAAATATTCGTTTGTTGTGGCGCATCTGTATCTTATTTTGAAGGGATACGTAAGTAAACGTTATCATAGCGACCAGAGTCCGAGAGCGTTAGGGCAGTGGTCGAGACGACATGAGAGGAGTAGAGCTTATGAGTTTTAGGTCTGGTTCACACGTCGGCCGATTTTCCAAACCTCTGTGACCACACAGAACTGATAAAAGTCCAACAGGTACGATCGGTTCTTGTGTCCAGCCACACGAACACCACACACGAACCGATTCCACTCACGAATAATGGCCTTTATATGTAGTAATAGAAATTTCCACATATCGCCCCCGATGTCCACCGGACTCTTAGCTGCCAAGTCAACTGTTTGGGATTCCCTCCGTTCTTACGTCACCGCGCTTTCTGATTGGCTACCCGTCACATTCAACAGGCTGCGTTCTCGCTCCCAATCAGGGAAAACCACACAGGCTGAGATAATCGGGCCAAGACAATGTTGAATTATGCCCGATTTTAGTTCGGGCATTATTCAACACAACACCAAGTAACACACCACACACTGCAGGAGGTTGTAAGATTGGCCTAAAGGGAAAACCCCTCCCCGGGTCGTAGCAAAATTGCCAAGTCTTGACCGGTCCGCGGTAATAAAAAGGTTGGAGACCACTGTTTTAAATAGTCAGTTGAAGATGAGGTGTGGTGCTGATTATTAACATGAGATAGATTTATTCATTAAAACGATGGTTTGCTAAAGTAGGTATTCATACCTCTTGAACTCTTAAATGTTATTACAGTACAACAACAAACTTCAGATTCGATTCAGTTGCCCAGACTGAGTGTTTTCTGGATTCTGTTACAACTGCTAATGTTTCAGGTTATGTCTCTACCAGCTTTGCAAATCTAGAGACTAACATTTTTTCCCCATTTTTCTTTTTAAAGTCAAATTCAGTGAGATTGGATGAAGAGCACCGATTAAAAACAACGATAATATTATATAACAATATATTCCTAGTTCAATTTAAGTTTGGACTTTAACGGCACCCTCCGTAACATAATCTGAATTTATACTGACGTTACATCACAGACAGATGGACTCTTTTACCCGATTAGGTGTGTAATACATGGAATGAGTTACCCGACAATTTTCAGATGATCGATTAGGGAAAATTACACTTCACGGTGATGCTGCTCATTGATCATTAATCACATAAGATCCCTACTTCATGCCAGGTTAAGTGAAGCGAAAGTGAATAAGCACATTATTGTTGAGGCGGCAGCTGTTTCTCTGAAAGCCTAACTGAACCTGGATCTAGAAAGTGTTAGTAAAATAAAATGCATTTATGCATCTCTTTAGACATATGCCTCAATGATTAAATTGATTCTTCACCTACCTTATAATTCCCAGCGCAAGTTTACATAAGCTGCAAATCAAATTTGGCTGTACTTTTCTTTTGCCGTGGCGGAGGTGTTGCAGTCTGCTGGGTGGAGAGCTGAGCAGGGCCAGCGGTGTAGCTGGGGATCTGTGGGTAAATATTTTGACAATATGGAGGGGGTCTCCCTATGTCATTCTGAAACCCCGAGTTGTCGTAAATATGTTCGCTTCCCACATTGAGTGCTAACTTGTTCAGGAATAATCCTGATCGCTTCAGTCTAAAGCCTCTTAAATGGGGCTTCCTATATACAAAACCTACCTGATTGTTTTGCATACTGAAGCTGGTTTTACTGCTCTGGAGCTAAATCTGCAAAAGATAAAATTAGTTTTTCAAACATAAAAAAATGTTAATTAGCTTGAGATTATAGAACAAAATTCACTGAAATTCTTTAGAAGATAAAAATCCTACAAAGTCCTCCAGTCTTCCTTCCTCTCACCTTTAGCTCTGCCATTCTGCTCTGTCACATGTTCAGTACTTTTACTCTAGTGGTGGAATCACACCTTCACCTCTGAGCATGCAGAAAAAAAACATGAGCAACTATGGGCCGGTTATTGAATATAAAAAACACTGTTAGTTTATAACTACCGAACAGCTTAGCACCAAATAAATTAAGGATTTGTTGTATCAACCTTCCAGACTACTCGGGCCTTCTGGTTCTAGTCTGCTCTGCATCCACAGAACCAGAACCAAACATGGAGAAGCAGAATTCAGCTTCTATGCACCACAGATCTGGAACACACTTCCAGAGAACTGAAAAACAACTGAAACACTGAGTGCCTTTAAATCAAGGCCCAAAATCCACCTGTTTAATTGCCTTTCATTAGGAGTAGGTGGAACACTGATGAACATCTTTGATGTGTATTTGCTTGATGAGTCTAATGGCATTTAACAAAGTGCAATGCTTATTGCTCGCTTCATAATTGACAATTGTATGACGTTTATTGTGGTGTAAAACACTTTGAGCTGCCATGCTGATGAAATGTGCTACATTTCATCAGTCATGACTGTGTGAAACCCAGTGGTGGACAGTATTTACTTGAATACTGTACTTAATTACACTTTAGAATATCTTTAATTTGGCTATTTATTTTTCAGGCATCTTATGATTTTCATTCCACTACATTTCAAGAGGAAATATTGTATTTTAGACTCATTTCTAGGTAGCTTGTTACTTCTGTTCTAGGAGGTTTATTTTGTTTTTGTTAGACTCCATATATCACAATTGGACCCAGATGAACAATTCAACTTAACACTTTCTCACAGGAAGGCCAGTTACTTATGTAATGGAATCAGGCTGGTACAACAGTTTATACTTACATATTTGAGCTTGTAAAAAAAATAAAAATAAAAACTTTTAAAAACAGCCTTAGATTTTCATTCCCTTTTTCTGTTGAGAACCAATTTTATCACATCTCGTTTTATAGCTGAAAAGTGTCAAAAAAAGAAAAAAAATCCACCTCTAGTGGCAGGCTTATAAATTACAACATGAGTACCTTTAAGTTTCTTCTTGAAGGTCAAACCAGCATTGCAGTCAATAACCACACAACACTTTGAAAAACTATTTAATCACATCCTTTCACAGCTTAAATATCAATATTTGATTTTGACAAGACATTCCATCAAACAAGGGAGTGTTTGGAACGTTGGAGTCATGACGAGATCAGGGTTGAGTGTTACGTTTTGTTTGATTAAGGCCCTTGGAACTAAAGTTGTAACAAATGGACTCTTTACAGTCACGTTGATGTCCTAACCATTTGGAGCAACCGGCAACCACACGATGTAAAAGCTGAAAAAAGGCTCAGCTTTTTTCCCTACAACTTCTGGATGAGGATGGAAGACGCGCCGCCTCCTCCGTTGCAGATTCCTGCGAGTCCGTACTGACCAGACTTCAGGTTGTGCACCATGTGACCCACGATCCTCGCCCCAGACATCCTGAAAAATTCGAGCAGGTTAGTTTTGCTGGTTTTGTAAATGCAAAAGGAAGACGTTTTCTTCTGTCTCAAAAGGTTTGATTATCAAAAATAGACAAAAAGTTCCTTCTTTGATCAGCAAGTTTTAGAGTTTAACAAGCTGTCATCTTATTTTGAATGAAAAGCAGAACTCCAGGCCAAAGAGTTGGTACAATACTGCCATCTTGTGGTGACATCAAAACATGACAATTAAGTTGACATAAAAAAACAATAAACAAATACAATCAAAAATGCTCCATTCATTCCATTTGGAAACTGTGGATGAGCTGAAACTATCAGGATGATTTAGCTGTCAATTGAGAATTACCTCATCAGTTTCTCTTCCTTTACAATATAAACATATCAACAGAAGGTGAACAGATCCTAAGGTTGGTGTTGTGTGGAACCAGAAGCTGGTTTACTGTATTTTACACATTCTGGATCACCATCCCCACCGTTGCACGTTTCTCTTTGACCTCTTACCCAATCGGGTGTCCCAAAGACACAGCTCCTCCGTTGACGTTGACTTTTGCCGGGTCGATGTCGAGCATTTTGATGTTGGCCAGCACAACCACGCTGAAGGCTTCGTTGATCTCCCACATGGCGATGTCCTCCTTCTTCAGGCCAGCTGCGTCCAGAACCTGCAACCACAGGAGTATATTTTCTGTTTAAAGTTGCATAATGATTTTTCTCCGTTTAATCTTGAATCTGACAAATCATGTTCTCTTTTGCATGTTTGTCTTTTTAGTGCAGATTTACAGTGAATACATAAACATCCAGTTTACGTATAGAAATATAAAAGGCAATTCTATCCAATCGTTTGAACAAATTTCATCTCAAATGCAAACAGTTAAATTTGATCAAAGTCATCAATCAATAAAATCAAATGTTTTCTTATTTTTAAAAGCCTGTTTGAAATAAATCCAATTATTTCCTTGGCTTCCTTCGTCTTGTTATGATCTTGTGACGATGCTGTTGGTCAATAACTTTAAAAATCGAACCACAGACGGCAGCGTCCATTATTACCACCATAAATGGTGCGCTGCTGTGTGATTGCTACGTTCTTCTTCTGCTCATGCAGACTTTGAGGTTGTAAACCGTTCAAAAAGAACGCTTGAGCTTAAATGCTAGAAAGAATGCTCACACTAGAAAATGAGATTAGCTAACTCCACCTTCCACCCACCTTTGGTACAGCGTACGCCGGAGCAATGGGGAAGTCAATGGGTGCAACTGCTGCATCAGCGAAAGCTATGAAGAAAGAAGAATAAATTGTGGATCATCAGAGCTGCGAGTTTGATAGATAATCACTTCAACTTGCTGCGTTTTCTGTGTTTGGCACCTACAGACGATCCTAGCCAGCGGCGTGACATTGAGTCTCTTTGCGGCGTCTGCCGTCATCAGAACGAGAGCGGCTGCTCCGTCGTTCAGTGTGCTGGCGTTAGCTGCCGTCACCGTGCCTGAAAAGAAGCAGAACGTATTAAAGATTCAGTATGTAACTTTTCTAAAAATATGCTTTTTCCTTATTTGTTAAAATTATCCTTATGTTGTGACAATATATTATGAGAAAAATAATCTGTGGAAAAATTTTGCTACTTCCCGCTATTGCTGTCTGTAGAAATGCACTGCTCCCAGTCAACAACCAATCAGAACCAGGAGGAGGGACTTAGAGCTGCCAGTCAACTTTGTGGACGCACTGCTAAATGAGCTTATAACAGAAAACAACTTACTGTTACAGGAAAACCCATTTCCTGCAACAGGAAGCTATGCTAGCTAGCCTTGGCATCCACAACAGGCTCCGCTGTGCGTGCCGTAGAGAGGCACGCACACATACATGACTGACAGTGCCAACACCCAGCTCCAGACTCTGATTTTACAAATATGTATAAAAAAAAATAAAAAATTATAGAAATTACATACTGCAGCTTTAAATGAAAGAAGTCCAACTGAACATTAACTAGTCAGCCAAAATCAGGCCTGTTCTGCCTGTACGCATATCGGTTATGATCTTTACCGTTCTCTTTCTGGAAGACTGCCTTCAGTTTGGGCACTTTGCTGAAGTCCACCCTCCTCCACTCCTCGTCCTCGGACACCACCACGTCTGGTTTCCCTACAGAACCACAGAAACATCAGCCCAGTGGAACTTAACCGGCACGTCCTGCAGAGAGCAGTGCTCTCTGGGCGCTCCTGTACCTCTCTGTGGAATGCTGACTGGGACGATCTCCTTGGCCAGCACGCCGGACTCATGCGCCGCTTTGCTGCGGCTGTAGGAGTTGATGGCGTAGGCGTCCTGCTCCTCTCTGCTGATCTTGCACTGTTTTGCTGTGTTCTCTGCACAGTTTCCCTGTGGAAGATGCACACGGCAGTGTTGTGGTGCTGCGAAAAACCACAGATTGAGACGATTTTGCTCCAACAGTTACCATGTGGAACTTGTTGTAGACGTCTGTGAGGCCGTCCTTGACAATGAGGTCCTCCATCCTCACGCCTCCGTAGGGTGGTGTCTCTCTGGCCATGACGTACGGCACGTTGGACATGCTCTCCATGCCTCCTGCCACCATAACATCCTGAACACACACACACACCCAAACATGTTTTTATTCTGAAACTCTGCAAAGGATTTACAATCTTGTTGCAGAATATCAGATAGTGAAGCTGAAGCTCAAAAGAAAACAGACAAAACAAAAAAAAAGTGGTTAAAAATGGACTTTGTTGCTTTTAGCCTCACTTGTATTACCTGATGTCCACACATTAGACTCTGCGCCGCCAACATGATGGACTTCATCCCAGAAGCACACACTTTGTTGATGGTTGTTGCTGGTGTCCCAATTGTCAAACCTGGAACAAAAACATGAAAAAAATTTTCATTTCCATTAGTTTGATAAACTCAACTAGTGGCGTCTCCTTTGATTTTGAACATCGGTCGATATCTGTACCTGATCCGATACTTCAAAAATACATTTAAAAAATCAAAAGTGAATAAACATATTTGCGATATATTGCAATTTTTTTTATTGTATCCACCTTATTTATCATTTAACTACACCGAGGTTGTGCAAGTCAGACACAAGTACTTTTTTTTGTTACTGTGCAAGTTTCGGTTAAAAACATTTAGCAACATGAAAAGCTATATTTACTGTAATCTAACATATCGGGATGTATCGCAAAGATAAAAATAGAAACTATATAAAATTTGACAAAAATAAATAAATAAATACTGCAGAGTAAGGGCACCATTTCAACATCTAAACTGGACAGTTATTAGAAATAACTGAAGTCTTTTTTTTCTCCTTCATTTTAGTTTTTGTTCCCAGTTTTACAAGAAAAGCACCAACATGACCTTACCTGCCCCCAGCAGGGCCTGTCGTGTGGGAGCCTGACCCTCCCCCGCCTGAAGCACGTTGCCCATGTAAACTTCCTTCACCTCTTCAGGAGAAATTCCTAAGGAAACAAAGTCAACTCATCATCTTGTTTCAATTGAGCAATCTTTGTTTCACTTTAAAATAAAAACAAAAACATGCACCAAATTTTGGTGCAAACTTTCATTCTCCTGTTATTGTAAAGCTTAGACCTACTCATGTAGATTTTAATCGGTTCTTCTTTCTTTTGGGGAACAATAATTTACGAAGATGTAAAACGGTGTTCTTTATTGCTTGTCATTTAGATTAAAAGCAAAGGGAGACAGATGTTACAGTAAAACATCTGTTAGATATTTAAAACAACGCATAGAATGCTAATGCCGCTTGTAGTCATCTGACTTGACTTAAAATGAAAGAGCAAATGTTTACAATCCAAAAGTTTGGTCAGGTAACAAAAAAGAAACTCTGGCAATGTTGGGTTTTTGTCATATTAATGATCCCTGTTCGTTTACAAAGATTTTTAGCAAACTTCTCACAAACATGTCAAATCAGGCTTTAGACGGAGCCAACTGTGTCGACACACCTGCTTTCTCTATGGCTCCTTTAATAGCAACAGAGCCCAGTTTGGTGGCTGGAACTGCTGCCAGGCTGCCTCTGAAGGAGCCCATTGGAGTTCGCACAGCGCTGACGATGACCACTTCCTGTAAACACGCAATTTTTTTGTTTCGTTATTTTTTTTTTACATAAAACTGACAGACAGTTTTCTATTAAAAGTGTGATCCAAACACAGCTTGTTTACGATGCTTATACGGGTACTTACATTAAGCGTAGGCCGTGATGTGTAGGTTCTGGCAAAGTAACTGTGAGCCTACAATGACAAGACCGTAGAAAATATGACAATTCAAACAATTCATGAAGGATGCATTTGAAGACTTGTTTTGTAAACGTGAGGTTGCAAACATAAAAAATGTCTGCTATAAGGCTTTACTCGGGTGAACTAAGGCGACTTGGACATGTACGAACTTTTTGTCAGATAAGCCAAAACAGTGATGAAAAAAATAAGCATTTTAAAATCTAAAAATGACGGCTCAAAAATGAAATAATTATGGAATATTTTTACTTAAAAGTAAAGTAATCAAAAAATTTTTTAGAGAAGTGATGTTGAGCTAAACTTAAAAAGGAGCTTTAATTTAAAAAAAACCCAAACATCCATTTTGCAAATTCTTTTAGGACATCACAGCAAGGTTAAAAAGATGAAAGAAAATTTAGTCTATTCTCAGCTATAACAAGATTTGGGTGACTCTCTGAAAACAAACACTTTCTTTGTTCAGGCTAAATAAAATTTATTTAGAGCTGGCTTGGCTGCACTAAAATCTGTCTTTGACAAAAAAAAATTGGTGTAGAAATCTCATATTATGATACACAAAAAAAACGAAAGTAAATGATTTTAAAAAATGCAAATACTTTTTGTTGTACCAGTTATTTTGGTTTTGTGGTCTTGTTGAAGCTCTCAAACATAAAAACAAGTGTGTATTTCTTTAGATCCGCAACAAGTTGCTCTGAATTTTCCAAGTTCTTCCAAGCTTTTATTGAGCAGTAAACAAACAGAAGGGGAAGACGTGCAGCAAATGGGCCGACACCGGGAATCGATCCCAGGACAACCGAGTCGAGGACTACATACTGCGCGCTCCAATGTATGAGACTAATACAAACTCGCTGATGGAGGCCGTCTCTGCATGCAAACGAGTGGGCAAAATCAGAATCTGAAAACATTTCACGGAACACGTCTCTAATTCATTCATTTTTCTTTTACGATTGGAGTTTTCTCACAATACCTCTGTTTTCAGAGTAGGTGTGACGCCGAACAATGTCCGGGAATGTGGCGTTGCTCTCTCTGTTGTTGATATCGGAGCTGGAGAGACGAGAGCGGAACAGAACTGGGAAAAACCTTCTGTTTGTTGGCAGCTTGATTTTGCCCTTTTGTGTCTCATGCTTCGCATGTGTGATTCCACTGCCTTGATTCCCATCGTTCCGAGTTTGAAAAATTTCTTGCACAAAATACAACGTGCTACGTACATATTCGCTGGTACCGGTCGCAGCCACGTTGAAAAATTTTGGTTGAACAGCCAATTTTCGTTGAATTTACACTTTCCCATTTGGTCCAGGATAAAAACAACCACTGCTCCTGCTACAAGAACGATGTGCATCTGCACTGAGAGTCCCGCCCGCAACAACATCGCTTTTATTGGTTCCTCTAACGGGATCGCGTGACGTTAGGAGAGGCATTAACCATTGAAAAAAAAAAATAAAAATAAATGTCAACAGTTATTTTAATATTTGAGACGAATCACAACAATTAAATTAAATTTACGACATGTTTACATTTTAATATCAATTACGGCTTTATTTTTAAATTGATGAACCGCGGGAAACCTGGCACTTAACATTTATCTCTGTAATCCTTTAGCACAATTTAAATCGCATTTTCTCGCGGGTCAAATTTGTACAATTCTTCACCTGTAATCTGGGGCCAGAGTGGGTAAAAGGTGATCCAGATTTACTAAATACTATGAAATATCCCTTTGTCAAGAGCCACATGCGAAGCTTAGAATGGCATTCCAACTTTACCGGTTGTATTACCGAGATCAAAACTTATTAATAGAAGCAATGCTGTGGCTTTGGATAAAATGCATGACGGTTGTGCCATAGAGCTAGCAGCAGAAACTATATACAAGTAAAAGCAGCTCTGCAGCCCTATTGCAAAGTAACGCTAAGTTTTATGCTAAGTAAGTGGACAGTGGCAGTTTACTTATTAGCAGTATATGGCTTATTTATTGTTTTTATGAGTGCTATGATTCACGGTGAACCTAAATAACATAATGACTCTTTTTGCTGCTGTCAAACTGTTAAAGTTTGGCCAAGGACGCTTCTCAAACAGTAAACGCTTAGCACAGCTGCTCCAAGTTACGGCCTTCTGTTGCTATAGAGGTGCTAAAATGACTTTATTTTTGGCTAATATGCGATAAACTTTATCGTCATTCTCACTGTGACTTACCAGGCGCCTACACGTCCGAGTCTGCACGGTTAATAGTCTGCCGGAGGACATTTTAGCCTCAAAGACAAAACAAAGCAGGAGAGTTTCACCTTCAGTCAAGCAGCAGACTGCAAAGGGTTAAGAAAACAGCAGCCAGTACAGAGAGGGGTGTGTTTCGAAGACGTCATCAGTTGCTTGGCATTATGGTTGTTGTAGTTTAATCACAGTATGTTTCTGTGCATTTAGAATCGCTGTTCATATTGGACACGTCGACACACGAAGGAAACAAAAGAATGAAAAGAAATAAAAAGGGACAAGATGAGAAATAGGTGCTCCATTTTACCGAAACATACAGAATATAATTGCTTATATTTTATTTTGGTTTTCAGGAGTATCTGAACCCTTTCGCAAGCTTTTGATGAGAAGCAGCAAGCTCAATTCGTCAGCCCTGCAGGCTTCCCTCCACCCCCCAAGTTTTTTTTAATGAGGAAAATCCAATTTTTTTTTTTAGAAGTTGCCAGACTTATTATGTGTGGGTTTTTCTGTTTGTTTGTTTTTTGTCAAGAAGACCTTATTCTGCAATTGACAGGTGGGCACCTGTGGAATGTTTTTCTATTCCAGAGGTTTACAACTTTCATAATCCAAAGAGTAATTTTTTTCCCTCAGTCCAACTAACTAAAACTCTTTTAGAGTCGTAAATGTTACACGACCCTTGGAAAAAAGAGAGAAAGAGAAGCGGCATTCAGCTTCTACGCACCACATATCTGGAACAAACTTCCAGAAAACTGTAAAACTGCTGAAACACTGAAACTGCTGCATGTCAAGTAACTGGGCTTTTATTACTAATCAAATAGCTGATTTTTCTTGGAAAATTAATAATATATGTATTTTTTTCTAATAAGTATAAACTTATGTTGCATGTAGTATGCAATATGTTTGCACATTACAAAAAAAACAAACACCTATTTCGTCTGGGGACGCCTCCACCGATCTAGGAAAAGAGAAATGCTTTGGAGTGAAGTACAGAGGGCGCTATGAGACCAAAAAATGTGAAAGAACCTTTCTGCTGATGCCGTTGTTTCATCTGTTGACTCATTTGATATTTACCTCAAACAGTTAAAACTGGCACTGAATTCTTTGGAAGGCATCACATCTTATATTTCCATAATTTCCTCATTTACCAGCTGCACACAGTGGAGAACACGATGAAGACTTGTACATACACGGCAGTGCTTCTCAAGCATCTGTCTTCATCTTGAACCGTGTCAGATTTCTGTGGGTGTTTTATTGGAAATGTCTGTGAATCACCAACGCAAAGTAGTACGATGTTGTCAAGTGGAAGAAAAAGGATATATTTTACTTGAATTTTTACTAGTAAAATGGTTTGCATTTGCTTTTAGCTCACTCTGCTTATACCCCTAAATAAAAATGTAGGAATGTTCTTGTGAAAAGAAAAGATGACCGTAAAATTTCGAATGATGATTCTTTATTCACACATTCATTGGACAAATAATGGTTTCAGCTCCAACTAGGTGATGACATTTTTATTTATTTTTTGGTTATTTTTTTAATTCAGAAGAGTGTATGCCTAAATTTTATTCCACTACCTCTACATGAAGTACATTGTTAGATAAGATGAAAAGCTACGTAATGCCAAAAATAAAGCGCCTTAAGCTAATTACAGCCAAGCAGGTAGGTGTTCTTCAGCACATTTAGCAACTTCCCGCTCCACAGGTCATACATGTACATTCCGCTGTAGTACTACAGCAGTTAGCCCCGTGACTCAGAAAACAAAACTTGACAAATGAGCATTTGTACAAATTTAAAGTATAGATAATATTCCCTTAGATGTTAATGCCAAAGCTATATTCACCTTTTTTCTCGGTGGCTGCTGCCACCTTGTTCCTCATTCCTCATTTAAGCACTAACCATAAAGCGACTGGATGCCTCTGACATCATCTTGGGGCAGAACAAAGGTGTTGGGGTCTTTGTATGAGTACAGAGGGTACATGAGAGCAGAGCGATCGTTAGAGTGGGACAAGCCCAGAGAATGGCCGAACTCATGGGCAGCAACCAGGAAGAGGACGTAGCCTACAGGAGAAAAAATACATAATGAAACAGTCAGCTTGGCCATTTTCCACAAAGAAAACAAAGTCCCTTCCCAAAATAATGTATAACTGACCGACTTACCTCTTCTTGAACTAAATGTGAAGGTCTCATCATCATCAAAGTGAGCGTCTCCTCCGATGTCAGGGGAAGGAGCAAAGGCGTGGGCAAGAGTACCGCTAGGCCCGTCAAAGGGGTAATAATCACCATGTGCTGCTTGCAAAAAGTGTCTGATTAGTTTGCAAACCTTGTTTGATACAACCTTTTCAAACATGTTTAATGTTTCAACAATGACATGACTGAATCTTTGTTGTGAATAGTAGTACACAGCAAAGTCTGCAAAGAAATGCTTTGCTGTTTTAGTTTCTCCCTTTTGATGGAGCCACTAAGGATGTAATCTTACTCCCTGTGAGACTCTACAAGAAAACACTCACATTGGCGAGCAAAGGAGATCATGATGTCAGCCGTGCCACTGGTAAGTTTTGTGAACCTCAGAGGAGTGACTTTGGCCCAAACCTCTAGAGCTCTTCGAATGGAGTCATCCACCTCTGCCTGAGACATATCAGGGGTGTAATTCACAATCCTGTTTTACAAAAACATCAGTCAGCCACATCAGTACCATGGTGGGTATGACATATTTTACTGTACAGGTCCTCTTCAGACCATCCACCTGTATGTGATGGTGTTTTTTTTCCATTTGAGGCCGTCTCCAAAAGTCGAATATCGGGCAATGTTTTCATCTGCGACTCCACAGCGGGGCTTCTTCATCACCTCCAGAGTGTCGTCGTCCAGAGTGCCCGTTATCCGGAGACCAAAGAATTTCTGCATCTCACTCAGCTTCTTGTTCATTGGGTTGGCTCCTTTCCGAAGTGACGGGTTTTTCTCCTCTGTCAGGTTGAAGAATCTCTTCAGGTAACCCTGTTAAAGGAGACAACACAACTCAATGTGAAGTCAATGAAACTGAAGGAATTGTCCAGGACAGAAAACAAAACATACCTTTGCAAAACTTTCATCTTGCACTGTTATTTTGGAGACAGGCACACAGTAGACTGCGGCTGCAAAGCTTAGTACCACGTATACCCCAAGAGCCTTCATCCTTCCTTCCTGAGTTGGTTGGTAGTGATACGCACTGGAGTCAGCTGTTATATAGGGTGGATGGTTTTGGGGAGTAGGCAGGTTAAGCAACCATCCTCTTGGGACAGAGGCACAGGAAGCATTGCATGGATAAAAAGGGATCAATGGATCAGAGGAGAGGAAGATAAGTCCTCTGTAATTAGGACAAGACGTCATATAACAGTGGCATGACAAGACTGATAGCTGAAGTAAATATAATGTCATGATTAAGTCGGTTAAATAGTATTGTGAAACAGCCAGTAACTTGTACTATATAGATTTCCTTGAAATATTGATGTAAAACTAAATTGATGATTTGAATACCTTTTACTTTGATTTTAGTTTGTATTTGAATATGTTTCTAATTAAAATCACAGATTATTTATACCAAAGGCATTGCCTTCAGTTACATTGACCTCTGTTTGCCCTTCCTTGAACACCCTGTTGTTTTGTAACAGGTTTTGCGCAGTTGACATGCAAACCTGGAAACACACCATGAATGCATCACAAAAACCTGTCTTTGTGTCAGGTGCTCTTTTAATCATCTGCTCCATGTAGGTCGATGCCGGGAATCCAAAGATCTTCACTCACAAATGTCTACTCCTGCCCTGAGGCTCCTGGTTCTGCCCATAAGTCACTGATGGAGTCTGCGCGCTAATCTGTACAAGCTGGGTCATGCCGTGAACAAAAGGAGCCCTACAGTCTACACATTTTAAAGTTTACCATAAGTCAAACCACAATTTGAGTCCTGATGGTTGTAGTGCAACTGCTGCAACCTGAAAAAAATATAATATGAATGTATGCTGTAAGGCACTGTGTGCTATCTGGGTACATTGTGCACAAAATAATTAAAGTTTAGCAAAGTTCTCTCCAGTTATCACTATTTAACTGCAGTTTTCCATCAATACGTCATAAAATCCTGCATCACAAAAGAACACCCCATTGTAACACCTCGATCCTTTTGTCCCAGACTGCATCGCGGTTACTGTTTCATAACAGTGGACACCGGGAGGGGCAGGATTGTCTACATTGTGTAAAACGTCTCAGTTCTGATTGAACAACACATGTAAACACGCTGTGTTGAAACTGCAACCCAATGAGCTGACAGACGTTCATGCTGCTGTGATACATACATCTTCTGTGGTCTACAACAAAATCTGTCATTTCTTTGACTATTTTTGATGAAGTGATGAAACTCTTGTCCGTCTATCAGTCGTGTCTTGGCGTCTTATTTTAGCCCCACTACTCATTCGTCACCAATTGTGACTAATGATATCAGGAATTAGATCCTCACAGAGAAATACCCCTCCCACACAACATTATTCAGCTGTTTTTCTTTTGTTCAACACAATCCTTAAACATAAAGAAAATATGACTAATTGTTGGATTAAAATAATAACACCAACACCTGTTTGAATCACAACAAGATGTACAAAACGTAAACCTATAAGTTTCATTGATGAGATATCTGGAGTAATTAAAATAAAAGCATGTATTTGAATCGAAATCATGGCTCCACAGGTCTTGGTGAAGCTGTGTTGGTCAAGGCACTAGATTGCTGATTTCTCCAACATGTTTATGATTGTGTCATGATGGAAAGAAATGCACTGCATGTATGGAAAGAGAGACGACAGAACTTACGGTGACAAACTGGTTGTATCGTGTGTAGTTGAAGTATGACCGTCTGAATCATCATTCCTGAAACTGCATAAAAATCATTGGTAACTGTTTATCCTTTGACCTTGAAGATTCAGAACAACAATAACCAATGGAGAGTTAATACCACACACACACACACGCACACGCACACACACACACAAATGTACTAACATTTACGAGTTTGTATTCCTATCTTTATTAGGAAATTGTTTTGAGTTAATTTTACTTGCGTAGTGTAATTCAAACCCTCACAAACAAAATTCATATTTCAGCCCTCACACCAACCTCCAAACCAAAAAATAGTTTTCCACCTCAATGGAAAGTGATTTTAAAACAGAAAATGTTTTAAAAAGGTAACAAAAACCGTAAAGCACAAATTTGCATTCATGCATCATTCAGTATCAAACCGACATGCTAATATTAACATCTCATAAAAATAAGTTCTTCAAATATTTGTGAAAGATATGTAAGATCCAAAACCTCACAATGCTAAAAGTATGTGATGAACCAGATTCTTCTTTTTGATATGTTTTCCTCACAGAAAGCATCTTCCTCACTCTTTGTTATGTCTTCCCATAATATAGACGTTGTTATGTCTGTGTTACGGGGAATCAGATCATTTTCCTAGACATCTCTATCATATATTTACCCTTCTTCTGGATTTAAATGTAAGAAATATGCAGTACAGACCAAAAGTTTGGACACACTTTCTAATTGAATTCAATGAGAAGGTGTGTCCTTCCTATATATATATAATATTCAATATTCTGGACCTTTTTCATATTTCATTACAGTGCAACAAACTTCAGTTTATTTTATTGTGATTGTACCAACACAAAGAGGCACAACAGACGTAAACACATAATTGTGTGAAGAATTTTTTTTCTTTTTTTCCCACAAATCTAAAGATTATGTTTGTTTAACAAATTTTCATTTTGAGCAACAACCTGTTCAGAAAACGTACAACAGAAAACAGTAAACTATCATAGAACAAAGTTAAAAAAAAAATCAAAATAATTACAAAAGTTTTCAGTTCTTTTTTCTGCTGCAGTGAGATCAAGCAAAATTCTCCTCTCTTTGATATTTACCATTTCTTGACTTTCTTTCTTATCTGCAGATTTACAAGTATATAAATTACCTACAGTAACCAGCAGTAGGAATGATCTCAGAGTGGAAAATCTAAATAAAACTCCCCACAGCATTATTTACTTCACCTTTTCTTCAGAGCCACCATGAAAAAATTCCCGCTCTCCTTCCCCTTCAGTCGAGCAAAGTTATGCAATCTTACAACCACAGCATGCATGCACAGGATCTGGACTCTGGTACAGGCTTAAATTACTGTGACAGGCTGAATACTCTGGCATGAAAGTAAAGCTGAACGAGACCATAACCTGAAATCAGCCAGTCTCAGCTCTGCAGCTTGTAATTTGACGAATAAAAGGGTTTCTTGTGGTTTCTGTGGTTGTGTAATCAGATGAGTCCTGATTGTAGAACCCATCCCCATTTATTCACCCCAACAAGAGAAAAAGACCAGAAAACCAGAAGCGTTTTCTCACTGACTGTTTCTGCTGGTTAAATTACCTGTAATAACACAGCATGTAAACGACTACAACCTAAAGCTTCTTCCAGCTGAGTAGCGCAACCCTCCCCCACCTGTTGCTGTGAGATACAATTTAGCTGACTGAAAGAACAAAGAAGCGTTTTGGATCTAAAAGTGAAACAATCTAGAAAAACACTGGGATGTTGTTGCATCATCGATGCATATAACAAATGTACGAGATGTGTTTTATTTCATCTGTCATTTTATTCTTATTACTTTTTTGTGCATACATTCAAATAGTGCTGGAAGTGGGACATACAAAAACACTTCTTTTACAATTTGATTTGATTTATTTACACAGAAACATAAATAGCAACACAAACAAAGCAGTTACAAATAACACAAATGTAATACACTGTCATTAAAAAAAATCCACATTAATAGAATACAACAGGACGGATTATATTCCTAAGGTGTGGGACAACACAACAACATAAAAAGGTTTTATTATTGTTATTATAAATTATGGATGTAATTTTAGCATGAATTGAACCTTCCTTGGTTTTCTTCAAAAGCTGATCTAGTAGTTGTTGCAGGGCAGGAAGTAGCTGTTTCTCAGCAGACGCAGCATCTGCCCCGTCCTCAACCTGAACTCATACATGTAGGGACCACTGTAGAGGTAGGTGAAACCTGCAGAGCACAGATGATAAGTGTTAGTGAGGAAAAAGGAACTAGATTGGACAGAATCACTGCAGTCATTTAGTCACTTCATTAATCACGTGCTTTTGGAAGCAACTCACCTCTGTGCTGTAAAGCTGCTGTAACCTTCCTGGTCATTCCAGAGAAGGTTTCATCAACTCGCTTTGGGAATCCTGAGTCCATCGTCTTTGTAGTCTCATCATAGCTGAAAAGGAAGAAACAGAGAGAATAAGTATTTCTCCTCAAAACAGCAGGAAACACTTTGGTTGTGTGCAAACTACGAAAAAAAAGAATCCAAGAGAAGCAAATGGACAGCAAACTCTGTTGGACTGCTCTTCAAATGTAAACATTTCACCATTAATTTCTGGTCTTTCTTGAACACACCTGTAGTAATTTCTGCCAACGAAGAACAGAGTCTTGCCAGTCTCTGGGTCATTGAGGGCCGCATCGACTTTCTTGACTTTCTTCGGCAAACCAAAGCTGGAAATCGATTTGGGATAATCCTGTACCAGATCATAGCCACTGAAAGCCCAAACTTGACGATCTGTCAAGGAAAAGTTTAAAGTAGTTATTTGGGTGAAGGTATTTGAGTAGTGTATAAAAATACCATCAGTCAACAAAGACAGAAATCAAATACCTTTAAAGAGAAAGACTCTGTCTGACTGCTGACTCTCGTAAGCAGCATCAACACTTTCAGGGGCGTCGGGCCAGAAGTTTGCTATGAGAGTTTGATCAGGGATGAAACGCTGAGGGTGGATACGCCAGAAGAATCTGAAAAAAGACAGAGAAACTTAAAACACATCTTGGAGCCGTTTTTTTGCAAGATAAATAGTTGACTCCAGCTGGCGTTATTGGAGACTTAAGTTTCTACTCTACCCGTTCTTGAAGAACAGCATCTCTCCTCGTAGTGTGGCAACAGCATCCAAGACCAGGGAGGAATCACAGGCATCAGGAGTGGGGACAGCAGTTGGTCCAGGAGGAATTGGATCCTCGTTTTTGCCTGAAAAAATAGATGGTATATAACATCACACCTCAAGACTTATGGAGAGGTTCTTGAACAATTTTAGTCTAAGCTAGTTTGTTCAAACATGGATTTTATGATACTAACCATAAAGCGACTGGATGCCTCGGACATCATCTTGTGGCAGAACAAACGTGTCTGGGTTTTTGTATGAGTACACAGGGGCCATGAGAGCACCAGGGTCGTTAGAGTGGGACAAACCCAGAGAGTGGCCAAACTCATGGGCTGCAACCATGAAGAGGACGTAGCCTAGGAAACGGAGGATGAGTTACACCTCTTGTAGTTTAAATGAGGTAGGAAGGGCTGAGAGAGTCACTGACAATGTAAAGAACAAACCTACCTCTGTTAGAGCGGAAGGTGAAGGTCTCATCTTCATCAAAATGGGCGTCTCCTCCGATACCAGTAGAAGGAGCGAAAGCATGGGCAAGAATACCGTTAGGGCCGTCAAAGGGGTAAAAATCACCATGTGCTGTTAGAAAGGACATTTTCATTAAGATTGAAACAATCAATGACATCCAAACAGAAAGCATAAAAAAAGAGTTTGATACTCACCACCACGACCAAAGGAGATCATGATGTCTGCTATGCCACTGTAAATCCTTGTGAATCTGAGGGGAGTAACCTTGGCCCAAACCTGAAGAGCTTTCTCAATGGATTCATCTACCTCTGCTGCAGACATGTCTGGTGTGTAGTTCTCTATCCTGAAGAAAGAAGAAAAATGTTCCACATTAAACCACAGACAGCATCTGTGATTGTACACATCACTGAATAGGTGATCTTCTGAGATCTCTCACCTGTATGTGAGGTCATTCTTGCCCCACTTCAGATTGTTTCCAAAAGTGGAGAACTGAGCAACGTCTACGTCTGGGACGCCACAGCGTGGCTTCTTCATCATGGCCAAGGTGTCAGCATCCAGGTTCCCTGTGATCTGAAGGCCAAAGAATTTTTGCATCTCCATCAGCTTCTTAGTCACTGAGCTGATGGCACTTCTGAACGATGGACCTCTTTCCTCTGTCAGGTTGAAAAATCTCTTCAGATAGTCCTGGTGGAGAGAAAGAACAGAGAGGCTTCAGTCTGTTGCTCTCTTAATTCACATCATTTGTTGAATTAAAAGAGCATTTAAGTTTCTTACTACCCAGTACGTTCAATACACATCAAATGCACATACCTCTGCAAACTGCTCATCCTGCGGTGTGGGCTGTGATACCGGCATGCAGAACACTGCAGCCGAAAGGCTCAGGAGAAAACTCAGCGTGAACGTCTTCATGTTTCCTTGTTGAACTCAACTTGTGTCTCTCAACTCGAGGGAGCCCTTATAAAGAGCCTGGACAGGCTGTGTTGAGTAACTACCTACTTGAAAGAGTGACTCTTGACTCCTTTTATGGGTAGCAGAGGAAGTTTACAGCTGATTGTTCACCCGACACAAAATTTCCCCAAAACAAGACACTGTAATTATGACATGTGCTCTGTGTTGTTGCCACACGTAGTATAGGAGGATTTTTCCTATATCATAAAAAGAAACAAGCATTGTAAATTCATAAGCAATATCGTATTTTTTTTTCAGTGGTTGAAGCTCAATAAAAATAGATTTGTTGATACCAGAAATGAAGGATGCAGTGATGTCAAAGATTTTAGCTCTTCCAGGAAAATGATGCATAATTTTTTTTTGTAAAAACAAAAATAGGTATAATATATTGGAACCCATGATCAGTGGAGCCACCGAAGGTTGGGTTTATTGACCTTCGCAGGGTTTTATTGGTCAGACAACATTGCATGCATTGAATTATTTTATAGTTATGTATGTAAGAGAGGGGAAGACAATGTTCAGCAAGTTCCTTATTATTTATTTATTGTGTTTTTTCTGCTTAGCTGATATTGGGTGTGGGAGGGAGCAAGCTTAGGAGAGAGACCGCTTAAGCTTTTTCTGTGAGATCCAAAAGGTTTCACACCTCAGAATGAGGATATATAATCCATACTCTGGGTTTCCTGCAGTAGCGAGATACCAGGAATCTTGAACTCGTTTGTGGCAGAAACTGGCCCACTACCAAGAGGAGGCAGTACACATTCATTCATAACTTTGGATCACTCCATTGGATGCAGAAGGTTAGAAAATAAACTAGTTTAGTTAGTGGAAAATTTTATTAGTTACATCCAGCAGCTGCCAACAATGCCACCCCTTCTCAACCTAAAAATCACAATCAATCTTGTAAATACTTCCTTTGTTAGGACTTTTTTAACAGTGACATCAACAATGTTTCTCCTGACATTTCAAGTTTATCTCAAAAACTCTAAGTTTTTAAGCTAAACTTAAAAACATGTTTTTCAGGAAACTACATGTTTTTCATATTAAAAACCCCATAAACTCACACTTAGAATAGCGTTTATAATAGTATTTCCAGTTAGAAAACATGCCTACTTCTCCCCATGTCATTGCTCATGTTTCTGCTTAATGTGTGTTACACATGACGTATCCTCATGCTGACTTGTTGCATGTATAATGCCATTCACCATGGCGCAAGAAGATAGAAGACATTTTTACTTTGAAAAATGACAAAATTAGTAACGCACAGTCACTTGGTTGAGTAATTTTAAACTGATTACTGGTCTGATAATATTTGCTTTGGAGAAGTTCCTTATTGTTTTTATTTCAAACGCAAAGTCGGCATTACAAGTTGAAACTGGGGACAGTCAGGAGTTGCTCCCATTTTCCCATTATCTTAGAAACAATCCTTGTTTTAAATATCCAAGGATAATAATAATGTCTTTAACAAATAACTTTTGAATGCGAACCATGTGCAACAGTACAATAAAATCAAATACTGTCTGTCTTACTTCCACTTTTGTTTCCTTCTGACCGTGCTTGTCAGCAACTTTTCTCCGCTCTGCTATTTCTGTGCTCCCTGAATATTCGATTTTCTTGCAACCATTACACAACAAAGTGCTCAAAGTCACAGAAATATCGCAGTCCAGATCATCCCAACATTACGGTCTTTGTGCTACTAACTTGGAATCTGAAGAGCCTGTCTCTTATGATAAACATCAGGCTTTAACAAAGGTGATTCACTGGGATGTGCTGTGGTGGCGGAGGGGTTAAGCACAACCCACATAGGGAGTTCTTAGGCCTCCTTATGTCATAGGTTCAATTCCCAGCCTGGCGACCTTTGCTGCATGTTTTCCCCCTCTCTCATTGCCCACTTTCCTGTCAATTATCTATCAAATAAAGGCCACTAGAGCCAATTAAACCTTAAAAATAAAAGAGCAAAGGTGATTTACAGCCTGGCGACAGCTGGCTGTAAAATGATTTCTTTAACAATTCCCTCAGGAGCAAATAGTCACTGATAAATAGGGGCTCGGTCGTCATCTTAACTTTTTCACCTGGTGTACTCAGTGGATAAACTAATGGAAATCCCCCCCACATTAAACATGCAGAATAAAAAGGAAATCATCTCAAGTTTTTCCCCCTCATCAGCTGTTTAAGACAGTGGGCTGACAGAACCATGGAACCAGCCATTTTAATTTAAACAGTTAATAATAAAGTGGGTTCTTTGGAAATATCTCTAATTTTAAAACACATGCACAGGGATGGCCGTTACAGTAGAAGAGTGTTCTTATTTGGAATAATTGTGTTTTGAAACTAATGTCTTCAGCAACTTCTAAAGTCAGTGTGACTGAAAATGAAACGACCTCTGACAGGTTCAGTATCAGGGCAGATAATATCACTGACAGCCAGAGGTCGCTATTGCTTTTCACATCACAAGTACGTCTCCAGTAACACTCAGGTCCAAGTAAAGACCTGTAAGCCCCAAACTCAAGACAGGCAACTCTCGAGTCAAATCCTAAACTTGAGTGGATCCACCGCCTGTGTTTGGGTTTTTATTTCAAGACACAAAGACTTGGAGTGTAGATATAATAATAACATAAACAGGAAAATCATAAAATTTTAATGAAAAAAATACTGGAAATTTTACCAATTAATTTTATTATTGGGACATTTTCAGATTGCAGTGCTAACTGTTATAATTAATTGCCAATTTATTATTTCAGGTTATAAATAATGTCTAAATAAAAACTTGAAATTCCATAAATACGTATAAAAGTGATTCTTCAGGTCCCATGACTCAATTAGCTTTCAAGAAACATCTTCGTTTTTAAGATAACAATAACCACACTTAAGTTGTTATATTAACTAGTAATAAAAAATGGAGCATATTATTGAATTAGCCAGCAAGGCTATTGGAGTTGAACAGGCATCTGCAGCCGAGCTGAACATTGAGCTGATATTTTTTAAAAAGAAGGATGAAATTCTTGAGGCTTCGTCACATCCTCTGTTACTGAAGTTTGTCAGTGGCAATAGCAGAAAAATCTGGAAAATTTACTCTTTTAATTCACCCCACTGCACATTTATACAACATCTATAAATGTTTTTTTGGGGGGGGGTATCTGTTGTGTATGATTTTAGTTAAAGTTATCTGATTTCTTATCATGATTGATAGTCCATATGTTTTACTTGAATTGCTGTTTGATCACTTTGTAATGGAGTAAGAAAATTAATTAATCTTCATCACTTGTGTTAGTTCTGCAGTTTGTGGGTGGTTGCTACAAACTGCCTGAAAATTTTAAAAACTTAAAAAACTGACCAATTTCAGAAATGCAAAATAAACACTTTGTCATATACATTAGACCAGGGTCGTACTGGGACTCATCTTCAGCCTTCAATTCTTATGGTGCCCACACAAGATGCTGCCCTGGGCGTTTGCCCATTTCAGCCATATTAGAAACCACCACTGAACGACTGCACACAGGTTCATGTTAAAAACAAATTTTAAAAAGGCCCAAATATTAGATCGGTCAGTGGGATTTCCCCAGAACCTTCTGATTATCAAATCCAGATCTGCATTGGTCTCTGTGAATACAAATAAATGTATTTAATAAGTAAGCTGTAACATAAATTTTGCATGAGAAATTTAGAAAGCAACAAACAACATCCCATCCTAACCAACCCAATTTTTTTTTTAAAGTAAAAGATGCTCTCTGTTTCAGCGCATTTTGAGTTGACCTTATGATCCAATTCATTGCCATACATTTGTGGCAGCTCTGGCATTCTGTACAATGTTAATACAACAATTGGCAACGCTCACATCAATGTCTATGCAACTGCAAAAGGATCAGTCTTAGTTAGTTAAATGTGTGTTACTAAATTGCTACTAAAAGTTTCTTAATATTGTTGCATAGTCAGGGGCCCCTGAAAGACAAGGGGCCCTCCGCAATTTTTTTTCTTTTCTTCATAGAAATAGAAGAAAAATCGGGGCCCTGTCAATTACAAAATTAATTCTATCGTCTTTTTCTAATTGTTTTTATCAGGAAAAATTAAATGTTACCCCATCTAGACCAAAAAGCTCACATCATGAACCCCCCTGGATCTGCATGAAATGGTTCGTTCCTGCTTGCAGCGCTTGACGGTGTTCAGCAGCAGGCAGGAGAAAACAAGAACGGCTATGGCAGTTACTATACTGCTAAGAAAAATAATAAAGTCAGGTTTTCAAAAGGAGAGAGAGAGAAAAAAGACAAGAGGGTCAATTTGTAGCCCAGATTTTCTCCAAGAGAGGTGGATAGCTAAACCTGCTGAATACCTCTGGCTAAAACTATGCTAAATGGTATCAACCATTTAGCATAGTTAGCGTAGCTACAGACTACTGTTTGCCTCCATTTCACTAGCATTTAAAGAACAATGGAAAACAAATCAACCAACATATTCATATATTTAACTTGTAGCTGTTACCACACTTAACAACAAATGAGTCAGACAGCAGCAGCTCCAATCCCTCCTCCCTCTCCCAGTGAAAACGGTGAACAATACTGTGTTCAGTGAGAAGCTAGTTAGCATCATTCCAGGGAGTCTATGTAGATTTTTCCTGCCTCACTGCTCTTTTTACAGTCACACAACAAAACAATATATTTATTAATGACAGAAATTCAAACAAACAAAATTACAATAAAAAACAGCCTCTTGTCAGTCCAGATAGTCCTGCCTTAGGTTGCATTTAAATTATTTATGTGTTGCCACGTCCCTCCTGACCCGTCCCCTCCTAAGTGAAATTAAAGCTGAAGTACACAACTTTTATTAACAAAAAGTACAGATTTGTTAAGACTGTCAATATGTTGAGATATTATCTGAGAACAATTTAATTCCTCTGCCTTCTCCCAGTGTCTCTAGAAACAACCAATCAGAGGCAGGAGGTGGGTTTTAGCGCTGTCAATCACAATCTAGCCTCATGGAGGAGCTGGAGGATATTCATCTTCTCACAGATGATCTGTCTCATAACAAACTGTCATGACAAGAAAGCAAGGCACTTGCATGCGTTTGAAATTGTGCTGCTTTTTATGGGTCAAATAGACTCAAGAAATTGTAACAGCTGGTGGACCCAATAAATTTTTTTGTCAAGGGGCCCAAGTTCCCTGGCTTATGTTTTGTTTGGTTGTACAGATTTTTCTTTTTTTTTTTTCATTCTTTCATTTCGGGCTCGCCTCCCTCTGCTGGGTGAAAAGGCTTCACCACCACTGGCTTGTTCTCCTGTTTTCATAGGAAGCAAAATGAAAGCAGTTAAACAACACAGGGAGTTCAAAATTCCAGTTGCAGCGACAGGAAGAGGGAATGCCGATAAAAGGCCAGAGGTATTCAGCAGGTTGATTTATGTTACAGGTACAGTTCAGTTGTAACATGTTATGTTTGGTATTGGATATAAAGTATTTTCAAAGCAAACAACTCAAATCTTGAGGAAGTCAAAAGTCATTGGTGTAAAAGTGCAAGTCAATATTAAGTCTTGTGATTTCCTCAAGTCAAGTCTAAAGTTATTAAACTTGTGACTCAAACTTGTAATTTCATTCCAAGTTCCATGAGTCAAGTTAACGCCTCTGCAAAGTAGTAAAATGTGAAATCACTTGATTAGTCTACCGATTCTGTTTTAGAAACGTCATCTGTGCTAAGTGTTAATGTTTTTGGTATGATGGGAAAGTCAAAATAGCTGTAAATATTTTATATATTATGTTTACAAGGATCAATATTTCAGACTAAATTTAATTGAACTTTTATCCAAGTTTGCATATTTGTGTTGAACTGATACAAAGAAATTGTTTCATCTTATAGAAAGTCATTAAACAATCAGAATCAGATATTTGATCATAACACATTTATTTCATTTAGATGACCTGGTGAATGAAAACATGTAAACACGTACAACTCGAATTTGGGTATAACATGTCTGGGGATCAACATTATAGTTGATGCATGGTCATGTATTTTTCATGAAGAAATTGGTTGGTTTCAAATGATAATTGATTTTACAAAAATACACAAAACAGCATTTCTTATTGTGTAATTCTATTTGTAATATTACTTTGTTGAGGCAGACAAAAGGCTCTCACATTAGTACAAGGAATGTAATAAATGAACTTGTAAAAAGCAAATAACACAAAAAAGGACTGTCCAAATAATCTAAATAAATTACAATAAAAATAAAGTTAGAATAACTTAAAAAATAATTTTGGCATAAAACCCAGAATACATTAACATTATAAATAAACATTAACAAAATAAAAAAAAACATACACTTAGAGGAAAGGCTCATTATTTACCTGAAACTACAACACAACGGCATAAATAGGTCCTATTATTGTTATTATTAATATTATTATTATAAATTATGGATGTAATTTTGGCATTAATTGAACCTTCCTTGGTTTTCTTCAAAAGCTGATCTAATAGTTGTTGCAGGGCAGGAAGTAGTTGTTTCTCAGCAGACGCAGCATCTGCCCCGTCCTCAACCTGAACTCGTACATGTAGGGACCACTGTAGAGGTAGGTGTAACCTGCAGAGCACAGATGATATGTGTTAGTGAGGAAAAAGGAACTAGATTGGACAGAATCACTGCAGTCATTTAGTCATTTCATTAATCATGTGCTTTTGGAAGCAACTCACCTCTGTGCTGTAAAGCTGCTGTCACCTTCCTGGTCATTCCAGAGAAGGTTTCATCAACTCGCTTTGGGAATCCTGAGTCCATCGTCTTTGTAGTCTCATCATAGCTGAAAAGAATAAGATAAAATATGATAATTATTTCTTATTAAAATGCAGGAAAGAATGTTGCTTGGAAAAGGAGAACAGACTCCCAAGTTTCTTGGACTTTACTTCAAGTTCACAAAATTCACCACTGATTTCTGGTCTTTCTTGAACACACCTGTAGTAATTGCTGCCAACGAAGAACAGAGTCTTGCCAGTCTCTGGGTCATTGAGGGCCGCATCGACTTTCTTAATGTCCTTCGGCAAACCAAAGCTGGAAATCGATTTGGGATAATCCTGTACCAGATCATAGCCACTGAAAGCCCAAACTTGACGACCTGTCAAGAAAAAGTTTAAAGTAGTTATTTGGGTGAAGGTATTTGAGTAGTGTATAAAAATACCATCAGTCAACAAAGACAGAAATCAAATACCTTTAAAGAGAAAGACTCTGTCTGACTGCTGACTCTCGTAAGCAGCATCAACACTTTCAGGGGCGTCGGGCCAGAAGTTTGCTATGAGAGTTTGCTCAGGGCTGTTACTCTGGGGGTAGATTCGCCAGAAGAATCTGAAAAAAGACAGAGAAACTTAAAACACATCGTGGAGCCGTTTTTTTGCAAGATAAATAGTTGACTCCAGCTGGCGTTATTGGAGACTTAAGTTTCTACTCTACCCGTTCTTGAAGAACAGCATCTCTCCTCGTAGTGTGGCAACAGCATCCAAGACCAGGGAGGAATCACAGGCATCAGGAGTGGGGGCAGCAGTTGGTCCAGGAGGAATTGGATCCTCGTTTTTGCCTGAAAAAATAGATGGTATATAACATCACACCTCAAGAATTATGGAGAGATCCTTGAACAATTTTAGTCTAAGCTAGTTTGTTCAAACATGGATTTTATGATACTAACCATAAAGCGACTGGATGCCTCGGACATCATCTTGTGGCAGAACAAACGTGTCTGGGTTTTTGTATGAGTACACAGGGGCCATGAGAGCACCAGGGTCGTTAGAGTGGGACAAACCCAGAGAGTGGCCAAACTCATGGGCTGCAACCAGGAAGAGGACGTAGCCTAGAAAACGGAGGATGAGTTACACCTCTTGTAGTTTAAATGAGGTAGGAAGGGCTGAGAAAGTCACTGACAATGTAAAGAACAAACCTACCTCTGTTAGAGCGGAAGGTGAAGGTCTCATCTTCATCAAAATGGGCGTCTCCTCCGATACCAGTAGAAGGAGCGAAAGCATGGGCAAGAGTACCGTCAGGGCCGTCAAAGGGGTAAAAATCACCATGTGCTGTTAGAAAGGACATTTTCATTAAGATTGAAACAATCAATGACATCCAAACAGAAAGCATAAAAAAAGAGTTTGATACTCACCACCACGACCAAAGGAGATCATGATGTCTGCTATGCCACTGTAAATCCTTGTGAATCTGAGGGGAGTAACCTTGGCCCAAACCTGAAGAGCTTTCTCAATGGATTCATCTACCTCTGCTGCAGACATGTCTGGTGTGTAGTTCTCTATCCTGAAGAAAGGAGAAAAATGTTCCACATTAAACCACAGACAGCATCTGTGATTGTACACATCACTGAATAGGTGATCTTCTGAGATCTCTCACCTGTATGTGAGGTCATTCTTGCCCCACTTCAGATTGTTTCCAAAAGTGGAGAACTGAGAAACGTCTACGTCTGGGACGCCACAGCGTGGCTTCTTCATCATGGCCAAGGTGTCAGCATCCAGGTTCCCTGTGATCTGAAGGCCAAAGAATTTTTGCATCTCCATCAGCTTCTTAGACACTGAGCTGATGCCACTTCTGAACGATGGACCTCTTTCCTCTGTCAGGTTGAAAAATCTCTTCAGATAGTCCTGGTGGAGAGAAAGAACAGAGAGGCTTCAGTCTGCTGCTCTCCATGTGCAAGTCAACACATCATTTGTTGAATTAAAAGAGCATTTAAGTTTCTTACTACCCAGTACGTTCAATACACATCAAATGCACATACCTCTGCAAACTGCTCATCCTGCTGTGTGGGCTGCGACACCGGCATGCAGAACACTGCAGCCGAAAGGCTCAGGAGAAAACTCAGCGTGAACGTCTTCATGTTTCCTTGTTGAACTCAACTTGTGTCTCTCAACTGGAGGGAGCCCTTATAAAGGGCCTGGACAGGGTGTGTTGAGCAACTACATACTGGAGAGAGTGACTCTTGACTCCTTTTATGGGTAGCAGAGGAAGTTTACAGCTGATTGTTCACCCGACACAAAATATTCCCAAAACAAGACACTGTAATTATGACGTGCTCTGTATTGTTGCCACATGCACCTTGGGAAGACTTTTCATGCATCGTATAAAGTAATAAATATTGTAAAGAAGTATATAACGCTGTAAAGTTTCTGATACTGGTGCTTATATATTTTACCAGTATGTGAAAGGATTGTTAAAAAATATAGATTTGTTTTGATTGAATAATTTGATGATGTCACATAGAAAAAAATGTGTATTACAAACAATTTTAACGTCACCTGTCTTCATAAACCGATTTCAATAAATTAAAGTTCTGAATTAATTAATTTCAATAAAAAAATCTCAGTTATAAAAAATGACTAATAAATGAACAAGAGCTAGCTTCCGCAACCGAGGATTGCCACCCATCACACAATGCACCCGACCCCTTTGGCCTCTCACGGGTGGTGGGCCCATGGGACGGGGGGGCCCATGTTTCCTCTTTGGGCTGAGCCCGGCTGGGCTCCATGGGTAAAAGCCCGGCCACCAGACGCTCGCTGTTGTGCCCCCCCTCCAGGCCTGGCTCCAGAGTGTCCGGGCGAGGGAACGCAGAGTCCAAAGTTTTATTCATCATTGCGGTCTTCGGGCTGAACTTTGTCTGGCCCTTCACCTAAGACCTGTCTGCCTTGGGGTACCCTACCAGGGGCATGGAGCCCCAGACAGCATAGCTCCCAGGATCATTGGGGCACTCAAACCCCTCCACCGCGATAAGGTGGCAGCCCAAGGAGAGGGTTTTTGAGTTTTGTTTTAGGCTAAAATAATTTGATTGGTTGTTGAACTTCGCTCTTAGGGGATTCAACATTTGCCAATTTTTTTTTAAACATAGAAATGGACGAATGTGCCGTGTGGTTCTACTTATTTTCAAACAACTGCATTTGATTGTGGCTTCCAAATTAATATTTTGGTATCACGTTGATACTATTATGTTCAGATCATAAATCTGCAGACATGATTAATTCTATTGCAACTTTGATTGTGGAAGAACTCTTAGGTGACATCCGCTGATTCATAGGAAATCTAAACTCTGGCAGGTTAGGGAGCTTTGTGAGTCAGCATATAGATTTACTGTCCACTCCCATAGACCTTTATTAAACTAGAACCCGTATGTTCAGCATTATGAATGGAAAGCTACATTCTGTCAACAGTTGCGCAACACAGGATGCAGAGAGGAACTATAATGACTGATAAGCAATGTGCCATCTACAAGAATTTGCTCAACAGCAGTGATTGCAGATACATTAAAAATGCGTAACAGTATGAAAAACACACATATTATTGCATTAATCATAAACATAATTAAGCTTTTCTACATTACAGGCACTGTTCACAATAATCTCAATGTAGATATCATTTCTTTTAGTTACATATCTAATACAAATATTGTTCTCATTCCTTTTATTCAACAGTTGTTGGAAATCTTAAAACTTAAAATACATAAAGTGCAAGAAAATTACCCAAAACAACAAAAAAAAACATTTTTAATTTGCAAATAGCTTCAATAGATTGTATAAATTCTCTTTCTTTCAACACTATTAGACCCTGAGGCGTTACTTTTACTTGCTTGCAGTATTTATTAGTTTCCCAGTGTTGCTAACATTGTGGTTATTGCTAGAAAGATCCGGTTCCTCGTGAATATACACCCTCTACAATGTCATCATCAGGCTATTTCATCATCAGAGAACGTGATGCAAGTATGTATGCCATGTGATGCAGAAAATCAAGAATCCAAAACGAGGTTCAGACGCAGTGCTTCAGAAAAACACTCACAACCTGTAGTTGCTTCCACATTTTGTCAAGTTGCAGCCATAAACCTTATGGAGGGTTTCTGAGACTTCAAGTAGGAGACCAGTACAATTTAGTGAATAATTGTAAGATGGAAGGAAATAGAAGCATTCACGGTTTTCAAAATGTATTTATTTATTAAACACTCTGTATAAACAATGTGTCATGCTTTTGTCTTCTCCTCTACCCCATTTCTTCTGGTTCTCCTGAATACAGTTTGGTGTAAGGGACTGAACTTATGCTCAAACCAGTTGCAGTGAGGTAATTAGTAAACAGAGTCCAGCTGTATGTAATTTAGTAGGAATGCAGCTGCTCTCTGAAGGCCTCAAGCATTTGTTAGGGATCATTAGATATTTAGCAGTTATTCTCCACATGCACATTGTTTCTATGTTCCTGCTTCTCCAGGGCCTGTCAGTGGAAGCCAGTGGTACAGGTGCTTACTTTCAGAGCTTACTTTCAAAAAGGTGTGTGCAATATAAGACACAGTACAAAGCTTGTTTCTGCGGCATAACAATGTACAACAAAAAAAGTTGCAGTTTTCCCCAAAATGGCAATTAAAAGCAAGTGTCTCCAAACTCATCTCTGTTAAATTCCCAGCCTTAAGGCAGTGATGCAAGTTCTGTCAGGCAGTTACAAATAATGCAGAAATCTGTCATTGTGTCGTTGAGCAAGACTCTTCAGCCGCCTCGCCTGCTGGTGGTGGTCAGAGGGCTGAGTGGCACCTGTGCACGGCAGCCTAGCCTCAGTCAGACTATCAGACTGCACCAGACTACTATCCATATTCATAAACTGCCACCATCGACGAATGAGTGAATGACCGAAATGTGAAAAGTAAATTTTTCAATTGTGATTTCAATTCAAAGTCACAATTGAAAAGTTGTGACTTCAATTCAAGTTGGGGCCCTCTGGACTTTTAAGTGCTGTGCAAGTACAGAACATTTACCAAACTCAGGTGTGGGCACCACAAGTCAGCGGATCAACTTTGATCCTTTAAGATGTTTTTATTTCAAGCAAATAATTTCAAATTATAACACTGACATGTGTGACAATACATCAAATGGTTTTTTTTCCCCCCAATATCATTCCCTTAAGATGGTTAAGTTATACAGATTTATTCATACACTCAAAGAGGAATCCACATTCATGCAGCTAAACTGACAGAAAATGGCTAAACAATTGAACAGTCTAAATAATCAAAATAAACTGTAATAAACATAAATATAGTAGGGGTGTAGCGATACAATAATCTCACAATACGATACGATATCTGGATCACGATACGATATGTATCACGATATTTGGCAAACCATACAATTCGATGCACTTTTCCAATTTTCTGAAAGATTTTAGAGTGATTTTAGAGACATTTTGTGTTCCATAAACTTGGATTTAATTAACTCAAAACTGATTATAAGCACCAACTACAATACCTGACTCTGATTGGACAGAGTCTAACAGTCTACAGCTGTACAAAATGAACCAAAGATGCAGTGAGAAAATTAGTTTGTCATTTAATTGACGTGGATTTGACATAAAACTCAAAATTTCAACAGTGATCCAGGAGCTTAGATGGGAGATTATCAGCCTCTGTAGACTCTCAATATGCAAATGATGGCACCTATGTTTTTCTTTTTCTTTTGGCCACACTGTGGATGCATGTTGGAATAAAAAAAAAGTCTTTTGGACTATAGAGAAAAGGCTTTTCTACCTCGTCTCCTGGAGTTAGCCGTGTTTACTGTTAGCTGTTTACTACTAGCTGCTGGGGGAGTAGCTCTGCATTACCCCGTAGTGATCGACTCCTTACAGATGCGCAGCAACGCTGTTCCCCTGCTTGGATCTCTGAGTAGCTACCTTTCAGACTGCCAGGATCTCATCGTACTCTAATAAATATGATCGATCTGACATCGTCATCATGGCAATCCTTTCACAAAACCGGAAAAAACGGTTTTTGACATTTCTCTGACATTCAGAAAAATATGGTTTATTTATTTTAGCATACCTCCGGTTTTACTTGGCCTATTAACACAATTTAAAAACTGGTGTGTAGTTTATAATGGGCACTTTAAGCACAAGTTGAAAGTGAGACTGGGGAAGGCGGAGTCTTGCTGCTACGCCGTCACATGTTAAAAAGACGGTATAAGCCTATGGACCCTTATGGTTTAACGTATTGATACTCACGGATGAAAAATTTATACCTTCCGAGGGTGGAAAAAATTTATAAATATTGTAGAATCAATATAACTATACAGCCCTAAAAGACAGGGTAATTAAAAAAAAATCAAGTCAATATAAAAATATAAACTTTATAGAATAAGGTTCATTATTTACCTAAACTATGGTACAAAACAATGGCATGAAAAGGTTTTACTGTTATAAATTATGGATGTAATTTTGGCATTAATTGACCCTTCCTTGGTTTTCTTCAAAAGCTGATCTAATAGTTGTTGCAGGGCAGGAAGTAGTTGTTTCTCAGCAGACGCAGCATCTGCCCCGAGCTGAACTCGTACATGTAGGGACCACTGTAGAGGTAGGTGAAACCTGCAGAGCAGAGATGATAAGTGTTAGTGAGGAAAAAGGAACTGGATTGGACAGAATCACTGCAGTCATTTAGTCACTTCATTAATCACGTGCTTTTGGAAGCAACTCACCTCTGTGCTGTAAAGCTGCTGTCACCTTCCTGGTCATTCCAGAGAAGGTTTCATCAACTCGCTTTGGGAATCCTGAGTCCATCGTCTTTGTAGTCTCATCATAGCTGAAAAGGAAGAAACAGAGAGAATAAGTATTTCTCCTCAAAACAGCAGGAAACACTTTGGTTGTGTGCAAACTACGAAAAAAAAGAATCCAAGAGAAGAAAATGGACAGCAAACTCTGTTGGACTGCTCTTCAAATGTAAACATTTCACCATTCATTTCTGGTCTTTCTTGAACACACCTGTAGTAATTGCTGCCAACGAAGAACAGAGTCTTGCCAGTCTCTGGGTCATTGAGGGCCGCATCAACTTTCTTAATGTCCTTCGGCAAACCAAAGCTGGAAATCGATTTGGGATAATCGCCTACCAGATCATAGCCACTGAAAGCCCAAACTTGACGACCTGTCAAGAAAAAGTTATTTTCGTGAAGCTACTTGGGTAACATATAAAAATGCAATCAATTAACAGAGATATCAAATACCTTTAAAGTAAAAGACCCTGTCTGACTGCTGACTCTCGTAAGCAGCATCAACACTTTCGGGGGCGTCGGGCCAGAAGTTTGTTATGAGAGTTTGCTGAAGGGTGTCGCTCTGGGGGTGGATACGCCAGAAGAAGCTGAGAAAAGACAGAGAGAAACTAAAGCTACATCTTGGAGCCGATTTTTTGAAAGGTCAATTGTTGACTCCAACTGGCATTATTGGATACTTAAGTTTCTACTCTACCTGTTCTTGAAGAACAGCATCTCTCCTCGTAGTGTGGCAACAGCATCCAAGACCAGGGAGGAATCACAGGCATCAGGAGTGGGGGCAGCAGTTGGTCCAGGAGGAATTGGATCCTCGTTTTTGCCTGTGTATTATAATTGAATCCCAGCAATTAATAATGGACAAGTTCAGAAAATACTTTTTTACTCTGTTGCTAGTTTGTTAAAACAAAAACAAAGTAAAATAAAATAAAAGGGCATTTTTTGGTACAAACCATAAAGCGACTGGATGCCTCTGACATCATCTTGTGGCAGAACAAAGGTATCGGGATCTCTGTATGAGTACAGAGGATACATGAGAGCACCAGGGTCTTTAGAGTGGGACAAACCCAGAGAGTGACCAAACTCATGGGCTGCAACCAGGTAGAGGACGTAGCCTAGGAAACGGAGGATGAGTTACACCTCTTGTTGGACCAATCAGGTCATAGCTGAAAGAGACTGTATAAGGAATAAACTTACCTTCAGTGGAGCGGAAGGTGAAGGTCTCATCATCGTTAAAATGTACATCTCCTCCAATGCCGGACGAAGGAGGAAAGGCGTGAGCGAGATAATTGCCAGTTTCATGAAAAGGGCTATTGTCACCGTGTGCTGTTAGAAAAAATAACTTTAATTTTGAACAAAGAAAACTTTTTTGAGAACGTCCAATAAAATAAGCATTAAAAAAAGAGTTTGATACTCACCACCACGACCAAAGGAGATCATGATGTCTGCTATGCCACTGTAAATCCTTGTGAATCTGAGGGGAGTAACCTTGGCCCAAACCTGAAGAGCTTTCTCAATGGATTCATCTACCTCTGCTGCAGACATGTCTGGTGTGTAGTTCTCTATCCTGAAGAAAGGAGAAAAATGTTCCACATTAAACCACAGACAGCATCTGTGATTGTACACATCACTGAATAGGTGATTTTCTGAGATCTCTCACCTGTATGTGAGGTCATTCTTGTCCCACTTCAGATTGTTGTCAGCAGTAGAGACCAGACTAAGAGGTTCTTCTAAAACGCCACAGCGTGGCTTCTTCGTCATGGCCAAGGTGTCAACATCCAGGTTCACTGTGATCTGAAGGCCAAAGAAGAATTTTTGCATCTCCGTCAGCTTCGTAGACACTGAACTGTCCTGGTGAAGAGAAAGAACAGAGAGGCTTCAGTCTGCTGCTCTCCATGTGCAAGTCAACATATCATTTGTTGAATTAAAAGAGCATTTAAGTTTCTTACTACCCAATACGTTCAATAAACCTCAAATGCACGTACCTCTGCAAACTGCTCATCCTGCTGTGTGGGCTGCGACACCGGCATGCAGAACACTGCAGCCAAAAGGCTCAGGAGAAAACTCAGCGTGAACATCTTCATGTTTCCTTGTTGAACTCAACCTGTGTCTCTCAACTGGAGGGAGCCCTTATAAAGGGCCTGGACAGGGTGTGTTGAGCAACTACATACTGGAGTGAGTTACACTTTTTCTGAAGAATTTTGTTCATTTGACGCAAAAGGTCCCAAAACATTTCACTATAATTATGACACATTAAATACTATCCACATGTACCATGGAAAGACCTTTCCCGTATAAAAAAAAAAGCCGTACTCCTGTTGTGTTGGTGCTGCTAAGCATGGTGAAGAAAACAAATTGATTTTGCTTAAATGGTTTATTTATATCAGATAGAAAAGATAAAGGAACAACCTTGTAGTGACCTGTAAATGGGAGTTGGGCAATGGAGTTTGAAGCTTACAGGGATGTCCTTGTACAGAGCTGTGCATGCATTATACTTCTTTTAGGAACATTCTTTAAACACAAGACACATTTGCAAGAAGTTGCAGTTGTACCAAGACACTGAGACTGCTCTGCTTTAAGCAGAGGCTAAACCTCCAGTCTGCCGGGAACAGTCAAGCTTTTACTAGTTGAGAATCAAGATTTCAGAGGTGCTATCTCTCATCCCAGCTGCTTCAAAGTGGGAACTGCTCCAGTCCAACTGGAGGGTCGTGGCCTTAAGACAAGAGAATATCATCCACAAAAAGTAAACCCTCAAGTTTCAAATACACAAACTCTCCTCCTGCTGGGACACTGGCTAGGATGCTTCTTCACCAAGGAGGCGTCCTAAACAGTGTCACAAACCACCTCAACCAGCTCCTTTTGATGCAGCGAAGCAGTGGCTCTACTTTGATTTCCTCTCAGATGGCCTTGTAGAGGAAACTCATTCCAGCAGCCTGTATGCATGATTACGTTCTTTTGGTCACTACCCAAAGTTTGTGACTGTAGATGCCTGTAGGAACGGAGATCAACTGGTAAACTGAGGCCTTCGCCTTTTGACCCAAATCTCTCTTCCCCACAACAGATCAGTACAGCGCCTGCTTCTCTGCAGATGCAGCACTAATCTGTCTATCAATCTCACGCTGCACTTTTCCATCAGTATTGAACAAGATCCAGAGATACATGAACTTCTCCCTTTACCGCAGGACCTCTATGTCAACCCAGAGAAGGCACTCCACCCTTTTCCTGCTCAAGACCATGGCTTTGGATTAGGAGGCACTGTTCCTCAGACCAGGTGCATCCCCAACAGCCCCTCATGATGATTGTCACCAATGGAAGCAGAGTTCCCTCTCTCAGATGCTGGCATTTCAGCCATGTAAAGCTGGATACAGCCTGAAGACAAGGCTTGGGCTCCCCTTGGAGGGAGGGGGGTACATGTTTTTTTTGTGACCTTGTAAAATATGTGAATGTAGCTCATTCTGGCATCCAAGCTTTAAAATGAATAAATAAAAGTTGAAGCTTATTCTGCCTTTCAAAGAAAGACTTTGGCATCAGGATGGGAGTCTAATGTTTACAAATCTAACAAAAACATGTTTGATTCTACCATAATTCTGATCATTAGACATGTGACTCAAAGGAAAAAGGCTTTATTAGAGCAGAGAGTTTTTGAGTCAGCAGGTTGGTTTACTGTTTAATCCTCATAGGCCTGTATTAATCTAAGCCTTGTATGTTCTGCATTGTGAAGCTAAAGCTACATTCTGTCAGCAGTTGCACAACACGGGACGGTGAGAGGAACGACAATGACTGATGAGCAATGTGCCATCTGCGAAAAATTGATCAACAACAGTGATTGCAGATACTCACAAAAAAGTTTCAATAATAAACCCTTACTAGAATATAAAACCATATATTATTGTTTTATTTATAAAATATGTACCAGACATGAGGCTTTTCTATATTCCAGGTTACAGACCACAAAGCCACAGTTTCAGAGAGAAGAATAATAACTGATTTTATTCATAATGCCCTTTTTATCAAATTGAGATCTCAAATTGCACGTTCACATGCTGGTGGTGCCAAGCTACTGGACTGTAGCCACAGCTGCCCTGGGGCAGTCTGACAGAAACGAGGCTGCCATCATGACCACCACCTACAAGGTGGGTGAAGTGACTTGCCCAAGGACACCCAGACACATGTAATCTCTTTTTGTTTAGAAAACATATCTAATACAGGTATTGCTGTCATTCATTTCATTCAATATTTGTTGCAAATCTTTAAAATAAAAACATTTTTTAAATTGTACATGGCTTTGATAGATGGTATAAATTCCCTTTCTTTCAACACTATTACACACTGAGGTATGACTTAACCACTTCCCTACAGTATTTACTAGTTCCCAGTGTCACAAATACTGTCATTACTGCCGCAGAGAGACAGTTTCCTGTGACTATACGCACTCTCAGGCCATTTCATCATCAGGATATGTGCTTGTTGCTCTTTCCCATCTCGCAGTCCATTAGGTCATTAGCTCTGCTGACGGAGACAATACGGTTCTGGCCAAAGTCGTATTTATATTGCTTGTTTCCCTTGAAGAAGTTCACAAATCCTGCAGGAAATGAAGAGTCGATAATGAGGTTCAGACAAAGTGCTTCAAAGTTTTGCTATAAAGCAAAGTTTGGTTATAAAATAATATCTCAAGCAGCGACTTGGGTTCTGTTTAATTCATCATCTGAACATGAAAAGGTACAATACAACTGCAGCCCTTCACAAATATCTACCTAACCTGACATGTCATGTAAAGAGAGCACCCATGATCACTCTGGGGGAGCTGCAGAGATCCAGAGCTCACAAAGGAGAATCTGTTCACAGAACAAGAATCATTCAAACCCTCCATAAATTTGTATTTTATGGAAGAGTAACGAAAACAGAGCATTTATTGAAAGAAACTTAAATTCAACTTTAAATGTGTGGCAACATGTGAACATTTATGTCCACCCAAACTCACAGAGACTGAGCTGTTGTGGAAAGAGGAGTCTATAGCCGTAAAGCTGGTAGAAACAAGACTCACTGTAGTTTTCAGATTTTATTTATAAAAATATTTTAAATTCTTGCACCATTTTATTCTCACCAGATAAATTATCCACTATAACTAATAAATAATCAAGGGCTATGAATGCTTTTGCAAGATTCTGTATGTAATGGTACTAATTGAAAATGACTGTAACAAATGTAGGTTTAATGTTATTGGCCTGATGCTAATTGTGCCATTAGAAGGGATGTTTTTGGATATTCTTCATGGTTTATACCAGGCTTGAAAAACAGCTATTGACAGATGATAACACAGATCTGTAGGTTTATATCCTGAAGACAGATTCTGTGTAAAAAAAAACAAACAAAAAAAAAAAACTGCAACAAGATTTTCAAAGTGATGACCGGAAAGTCAAAATTCAACCCCAAAATACAGTGGAAGATAATGCAGAAAATGCAAATGCAAATTTCAAAAACAACTGAAATTTGTTTGTTTCTGTAAAGCCACAAAAAACAAACAGAAGAGAGATTATTTAACTACCCTCGTAGAAGACAGCTGCGTCTAAAGGGAATGGGATTTCCAGCCACTGTTGCTCGATGAGCATCGGTGATCCCTCCATCACTGCCCGCAGTTCATTGTACCTAAATAAGACACATTTGGGTAAACAGATGTTATTTGCTTCTTGGCTTCATTAAGTAACAACATGATACACTGTGTGTGAGTCAAAATATTCTTCTGCATTCACAAGAATGTTCTCTTGTTTCATCAGAACTGAAAAGGAAGCAGAACATCTGGTCTACTCTGCACCCAATAACAGAGTTTGCTGATGGATAACCACACATCTGGAAGATTTGGCGATGTTTTCTTTGCGACATGTATTTAGTTTCACTGAATCAGCATTTACAGAACAATTTTGACAAAACAGGCATTCTGGGACAGATGAGACAAGGCAATAAGAATTGTCAACTTTATCCGTCTGTTTCTGGGGGAAAAGGTCCTGAATGGAAACCCAGATATTTCTGTCCCCAGCAGGCGGCAACATCCTCCAATTCATTCTTGAAGATCTAAAGGGGTTTCCAGATCAGAATAATCCTTCCACTTACCGTAGACAGATTAGCAGATTAGAACCTGGATTATTTTCAGATGTCCATCTCCGGTTCCTTCCTACAGTACCGTACATTGTTGCTTTTAGATGAGATATGCAAGTGGATTCTATGTTGATTTTACAAATTTAATGTAAGATCTCTTCTCCATTTGTCCCAGCATGACACAAATAGCCAAATCAAAGAAAAAGATTGGGAATGCGAGAATGTGACCGACCTCCAACACTCATGGCCGGTGAAGAACACAGTGTATCGATCGTTTCTGAAGTGCAGAGCAGCATCCACTGACTTTATTCTGGAGGGGAAGCCCAGGTCTGAGATGTTTCTGGGAAAACCTTCCTGTAGAATCAAATGCTGTACTTTCCAGTACTGATCACCTGCAAGAAAAATACTTTTTTGTCTTCAAAACTACCACATAAACATCTCACGTGTGCTTGTAGTTCAGGCGAGACTCGTTTTAAAACTCATGTAGAGCTTCTGTCTAGAGTCCTCATTCCATCATGTCTTACCTTTGAAAAATAAAATAACGTTTTTCTCCACGTTCTCATACACAGCATCCAGGTGAGACGGTACAGAGTCTGACCACAGGCTGCTGATGAGAGTGATGCGTGTTTCAACAAAACTGGGATGCTTTCGCCACATGAATCTGCAAAGTCAGAAAGCTCTGGAGTAAATCAATGATCCTCAACAGAAAAAAAAGCACGCTCTTGAGGAAACACACACCTGTCTTTGAAAAACACCACCTCTTGTTGTAATTCGGTCACAGCATCAAAGGACAGATCTGGATCGCATTTGTCAGGGGTTTTGGGAGGAGGGCTTTTTAGTGACTGTAAGTGGAAGTTGGGGTTTTCACCTGAGGCAACAAAAGAAAACAACATAAACTTTGAAGAACTGTTTTATCCCAACCCGGTGGAACCACTGTTTACGGTGCTGCGCAAAAAATATTACTAAATAACAGCCTTGTTCATTCGGTAGGACTGTAAATGCCTCGTTCAAGACTTGCCGTGGGAGATTAAAGGATTCCTCAAACATGCATGAAAGAATCAAGGCAACACTCCACAGATGTTGTTTTGTTTTTTTGTTTTTTATGAGGAAATTATAATATTATAACATTATAATAAGAGTTAAGCCTCAAAAAAAGTTGATTTTGCATAATACTTCCGCTTTACTGACTGTAAACAGAGATGTGTGCAGAATGAGAAACCTGTGTCTGCATCATTACGAGACAAAGAATGTTTGTGCAAATGATAGGGAGCATGAAATGATCTTCATTTATGCTGAATCAATTGCTTTTGTGACTGTGATTTTAATTGTTGGGCATGTCTGTAGTGAGGAGTGGTGTCAGCGGGTCGAGGTCGGAACAAAAAAATCTGATGAGTTTGAAATAAACTTTGAAAACCTTTTGATCATATGTCACACTGTTTCATCATCGTTCATAACATCTTCTTTTCGCCGACTGGCCCAGTTGACATTCTGCTGGAGGAATCCAGCACAATGGGAGAAATCCCAGACGAGGCATTGATGGGAGATGGGAATTGACCAAAATTACGTTGGAAAGCAATGGCTGAGCAAGAAGGAACTAGGATTTTTAGGAAAGTTGATCAAATTATGGACAATATTCATTGCTAGTGAACCTCCAGGTCCACCTCCTAATCTGGCTTCACCACATGGAGTTTAAAGGTGCAGTATTGTGTAAAATCAACTTTTTGAGCTTTATATCATGATATAATGTTATTCCCTCAACGAAAACATACTTTGATTCTTTCATGCATGTTTCAGAAATCCTTTAATCTCCCATGGCAACCGTTCAACTGTGCAAAACGCCTTGGAGGATGAAGCTCCTCCTCGGTGCTGCAGCTTCCAAGCTTCCCCCACACAGAACAGCCCTCGCCTGCGACTCCCCCACTCAGCTCCTTCAGACTAGCCAGCAGCAATTAGCAAACACCTGGTGGAACTGATCTGCTGACATCAGCATACGAGCTACTTCTCAGTGCAACGCTGGTTAAGACGCTGCTAAAGGGCTAATAAAGGAGCGATGTACTGATAAATGCAGAGTTTCAGAAAGAGCAGGAGTTTGTTTTTAAAGAGGCAAAATACATAATACTGCCTCTTTTAAAAAAGAACCAAATATGAATGAAAATCTGTGTGTTCACCTGAAGAATGTTGTGGACAAGAAATACAAACAGAAATTCAATCAGATGGCTTTGGAGAATTTTGATGCGGTCTGAAGAACATACGACTGACTCGCTGAGAAGGGACTTCTTACAACCCACACAACATAAGCCTTCGGATTCACGCTCACCATAAAGGTGCTGGATGCTCTTCACGTCGTCAAAGGAGAGCTCCAAACTGGGTGCAAAGTTGTAAGCTGGGTACATAATGGATCCAGGGTCAGGCGAGTGGGAGAGGCCAAGAGCATGGCCGAATTCATGAGCTGCGACAACAGGCAGGCTGATACCTGAAGCGGGATGACAGGTCATACACGTTCAGAATCAGTACAAAACCTCACAGAAACCCAGAGGAATGTTGGGAGTTGGTACCAACAGGAGTGAACAGCAAGATTCTAGCATTCAACTCCTTTTTTAAAATCCCGTACCAGTAGAATTTAAAGTCCATTCCTCCTCAGAATCAAAGTGCACATCCCCTCCTATTCCTAGACCAGGGAGGAAGGCATGAGCCAGAGCTCCCCCTTTGCCAGAGAAAGGAGATCCATCGCCATGGTCTGCTGAAAACACCGCTGTGTTATCAATTTAGATGATACACTCTGTTTTAAATCATCGGGGGGTCATGACAAAGCTCACCTCCGCTGAAAAAAGCAATGCTAACGTCAGCTTCTTTTGCTTCCCTCCTGCGGAATCTAATGAGGGAAACGCTGGACCACAGCTTCAGCGCCCTCCTGACGGCTTTGTGAGTCCGACTGGCTGGGAAAGGGAGATTTTCACCAGCAATCCTGCAGAGACACATTTTCATTTAATTTACATGAAGCCATGGGAAATATTTAATCGACATAAAGAGGAGTTAAATATTCCTCAGATCTGCCATCACAGGTTTGATAAGCGGAGCCTCCGAGAATCCGTGTAAACTTCTCTTCTACTCTTGTAGCAACAGTTTCGTTCATTTGAGATCTCACTTTTAACAGGTTTTCAAACTGATGCCACTTCATTTGTAGCCTCTGCCTTGCCTTTCCATGATGTATGAGTGTGCACACACACACACACACACACACACACACACACACACACACACACACACACACAAAGTGTGCACATACTATTTGTGCCCACATGACAAAATGAAAACTTTCCTAACTGTTCCTTTATTGTTCTTATAGGAGAATTTTCCTTTGAAACTAAAAATTAACTTGTTTGTTTGTTGTTATTCTTCACGGGTATTAAATTTAATTATTCATCATCTTGTGAAGACTCACTCTTACTGTGACAAGCTTGATTCTGTAATATGTCTTTCTTATCCTTCTGGAAATTCACAGAGGAGCAGCTAATGATGCTACTGTTCTTTTGATTCATCTCAGTGCATTATTAGGAAACACTTTATTTGAAGGGGTGTCCATAAGACTGATGTAACACGTCATGAACAAGAACGAGTCTTCATGAATGTCTGAGATGGATTGTCATTCGGTAAATAATAACGCTTAATGGACTTTTAGTGCAAATTTTAATAGAACTTTGCATTCAAAGGGTCATTATTGACTAAATAATGCAAAGTTTACACTTTTAATTGACTTCTTATGCAACTTTGAGTGTAACTTTGCATTAATACTGTCATTATTTACCGAATGACACTCAGTGACAACAGTTGTAAACATTCATGAAGACTCCTTCATGTTCATCACCGCTGCTATGGCCTCTTTCTGACAGTGTCGTGTCAGTCTTATGCACACGCCTTCAAACAAAGTGTTAACCATTATCATCTTAAAAAAGTACAACGCAAGTTGACAGGCTGTTTGGTATTTAAGCCCTTCAAGAACAACAGGCTTCTACAAATGTTTTCATAACTCTGTTAAGTTTGTGCCATTAATGCAGCAACTTTATCACATAACATATATTTTACTTCCGCTCTAAATTGTGCAGCAGTGACTCAGTGACATTTCTACGTAATATCGTACGCTATGCAAGCGCTCTGTCTGGACATATGATGTAAGAAGCTTTACCACACATGGCTTGCCTGACGCTTGAGGGCCGATAAGGGACTTTTGTTCTGCAGCCGCTGATTCTGGCGTCAGAGTCAGAGTTAGATGGCTTTTTACAATTTGCTGACAGCTATGGTCTTTCAGACACATGTTTATGCGGGTGTGTCGGAAATGATTCACAGCCTAAGTGGCATTTGGGTCGACAGAATTGACCCAAATAATTAGAATTATGGAAATAAGCTTGCTTAATGGAAACATACCAATTAAAAAAAACAAAAAAACTTTTTTGAGCTATGATGAGGTAGTTCTTCGGCTGTATGTATGTAGCCTTTATTTGACCAGGCATGTCTCATTGAGATTAAAAATGTCTTTTTCAAGACAGACCTGGCCAAACTGGCAGCCACACACCAACAATTAAAAAGCAGAACAACCGGCTGTAACTACTGATCGATAAGATGAAGAAGTGGACAGGAAGTGGTTAGAGGATGATGGCACGGCATGTTTCTAAACGACTTATTGCATGAACAAACATATTCACAACTCAAGAGTAATTTCAACTGTGCTTCGCTTCATCTTGCTTACACTAAGATTAATCTCCTACCTAATCAGGCGTGTCAAAATTTTTAAGAAATATCCACAACTGACTGGGAATTTTTTCACTTCAAACTTTGAACTAAGTTCAAAATTGGTTGTATTTTACATCAACAGCTACCATAGATTCCACCAAATACACTGTAAAAATATGTTCCTGTGGACTAATCTTTTATAATCACATGTTTATTTTAGCTTTTTAGCTTGAAGTGCTAGGTTGTGAGCTCTTGTCCCACCTGTAGCTGATCGTCCGTTTTCTCCACCGCACGGCTCCCCCGTAAGGCTCCACATCTGACAGCCCACAGCGCGGCTTCTTCATCACAGTCAGAGTTTCCTCACTGAGTTTTCCGTCTGGAGTCAACCCAAAGAAACGTTGCATTTTCTTCACCTTATGGCAGAATCCCATTGTCTGGTCTGAATCATCTCTGGAGGCTGCCGCCCTTTTTCGTCTGTCTGGTTTGGGCTGGTAACCGTAGAAGAGGTGCAGATATTCCTGTGGAAAACGACTCGGATTACACCAGTGACATGAAGCTTACTCTGTTGTACCTGAGCAAAAGAAAAAACGCTACATTAACTTACTTCTGTCTGAGCAAACAATACATGTGTAAAGTTTTATTTTAAGGCAAAATTAAGATGGCGATGCAGTGCTTTGTTAAAATATTCATACCTTTGGATGTTTTCACACACTTTGGTCTAATTTATTGTCCTCTTGTCTATTTTTGTGATGGTGAAGTGGAAGAATAAATACTATAAAGTAGTGCTTGAAAAAAGAGAGGAAAAAATCTGCTTTGTGTTTTTAACCGAGGAGATCATCAACTTTCTTTCTATAATATGTTTCTCCATACCATTCTTCCATTTTGTGCAAAGATTACCCTGGCTTTTATGTAATATTCTAGATTTTGACATTTCTTTTTGAATTGTGGGCCAGTTTGGTTTCATAACGCCAAAATAAATTCTCCCACAAGATTTTGGACATTTTCAACCAGGCCTGGATGTTTTGGGGAAAAGGAAATTTTATGTCCATGACATAAAATCCCAATTTAATACAGTATTGATATTCTAAAGTGGGAAAGTATCGCCAGGCACTCTATGAACTAAACATGTTTTTCAACACCTTTTCCTGATCTTCATAAAGACGAGAGCTGGTCCATCTGAGATCACGATGAAACCACATCCTTGGAAATTCGATGGTTTGAAGGCAGCATTTATGTGATTCAGCGGTGTGTAACGACTCATGTTTAAACTCATGCGGACAGTAAACATTCCAGACGTGTTTTGTTTTTGGGTTTTTTTGTACATTAAATGACAGCATGTTGCAGAAACTTAGCTGCAAACATGTAATTGTTTGCAGCTAAAACATCCTCTGCCTCCTCAGACCTACAGCATTTCTACTGATTAAACTTTTTATTGTTTTTCAGCCTGCAGGTACTTTGTCAAAATAACTTCATGGTTAATAAACTTGAAAAAAATTCAATTTTAAACCATATCTGTCCGGTTCTTAAAGTAAATAGTTGATTTCCCAAAACATGACCTGCTTTTTTATGCCTTTGTTGACTCATTTTAAGTTTAGTAACTTAATAAAAGTTTGAGAACTCTCAGAAACTTGTGGCTGAGAAAGTTTTTGTGCAAGAACGAATGCTTGTGTTCAGGTGTGGAGAGACTGCTAAAGCTAAAGTGAAACTTAAACGCAAGCTGAGCCAAACAGTAAACATTCTGCGGACGTCAGACACAGTTTCCTGCTGATTTTACGGCCAAACGCTTCCACATTAAGATGGAGTAAAGATCAGTGAGTGAGGAAAACAAATCTGATTGGACTTGAATCACACTCAAACCAACATGTTTGAATTTGTGGAAGTGGCACTGAGATCCATTCTCATCACATCAAACACGTTTCAACCTCTCACCATGAGCACAACACAGAACACAAACAGCCCCAGGCAAATCACACTCACTTGAAAAACTTTTAACTTTCACATCTTTCTGTTTATGGAGGACACGGAAAATATTATTAGCTAAATTGTGACAGTGTCTTCAATTACTGCCATTATTTCTGTATCAGTTTCTGTGAGGGTTTGATGCTCTTTTGACTGTAGTTGGTCTAAAATAGGGGTGGAAACTCCTGGTCCTGGAGGGCCGGTGTCCTGCAACTCTTAGATGTATCTCAGCTTCAACACACCTGAATCCAACAGCTGAATCACCTCCTCAGTGCAGTCAGGTTCTCCAGAGTCCTACTAATGACCTCATTATTTGACTCAGGTGTGTTGAATTAGAGATGCATATTAAAGTTACAGGACACCGGCCCTCCAGGACCAGGAGTGCCCACCCCTGGTCCAAAATGTCCAACTACAGTTGATGGATCACATGTACAATGTGGTTCATCAACAAATCCAGTGGTTAAGGATATGATCCCCAGTCTTCCAATCAGAAAAAGGAATATTTTCAAAATCTCTCAAGAAGACTCTGAACGTTGTGCAGTGTGCCTCCAGCTGCAGCTTCCTGCTAAGCTAGTTGCTCAACTTGTCAAAGAGATTCTTTTTCTGCCAGCTTGTTAAGAGTGGATTTACTATTTCATCAACATTGAATACCTTAATCACCTCTTCATTTTTACCAGGAAGGGTAAAAATGATTCTGATGACTTACCCTAACCGATATCCAAAAACTGAGCGGACACTGGTAGATTATCCAAGATTAAAGCTTTGGAAATACATGGCAGCATCCTGTTGCTTCAGAATTGTTGAGTCTACAAATGTTTGTTCTTCCATTTAACTAAAAAAAAAAACAAGTTAATGTGTCTCTTCATCTGATTTTTGAGTCAAACATAAAACAGAATACACAAGGCAGACACAGAAAATGAAGACTGGATGTTTTAAACACCAAGAGCTCCGATTGGTGGAGCAAGGAAGATGTAAGTTTTAATTAGCAGAAGGTGGACATTTTTCCTGCCCTGCCATGTTCAGTCTGGAGCTGAGGGGAAATGAAATGTGCAAGGAAAGCATTGCAGTCAGGGAAGCTCAGTCAGCAGGGGAAAACACAGCAGACATAACCAAACGACAAGACAATCTAAACACCAGAACCTAAAAACGTACAGAAATACAAGAATAATACAAAATTATACAGTAGCTCCTTGGTATCCTGAAACAACAAATTAGTTGTAATCCAGAATAAATGTAAGCATTAGCTATGACAGGAATAATGTAGCACTACTACAATACTGAGGGATTGTGCTTTTTGAAAGACTCAGAACTGAACAAATGAAAGTTGTGTTGTCTTTACATGTTTTACAGTTTTGCAGCATTAGAAAATAAATCATTCAGTACATTCATGTCACCGTTTACAAAAAGAAACGTTTTTAGTCAATTCAGCACTGTTTTTCCGTATAGGGAAGATGCTAAATGTCTGATATCTGTATTAGAAATGAAAAGAAAAAAAAAATGTATTGCTGCAACCCTAAAGATGACTTTTTTCCTGGAGCAACTCAGTGTGTGGCTGTCCATATATTTTGTCTGCCGTCACCACAAGATAATGATCTCCCACTGCTGCTGCTGCAGATGAGATCGACGGCAGATTGGGGAATTGGCAGCTGTAAACAGGAAGAATCCCACCTGCCAATATCTCTGGACCACATTTGGCTTCAGGTGAAGCTTCACAAAGAGATTCAGCCAAGATATATTAGATCTGTGATTATCATTCCAAAGAGTGATATAGATCTATTTTACAATAACAAAACTCAAAGAGTGGAAGAGCCACAGAGAGCATTTGAGATGTAGGCAGGAGAAATATAGCCAAATAAAGTCATTTTTATTATTAAAGAAAGAAATCAAACACCAAATAAAATATAGCTTGATTGGTAGCCACTTTTCTTTACATTTTTTATTTTTTTTGAGAAGAAGCTTTATCTTAAAAAAAAAATAAAAAATTAAAGCAACTTTAAGAATCTTGCATGGAACATCACCACGTTCTGCACTGGAAATCACTCAGATTCAAAAATGGCTCCCAACACCCCAAACCTCACTATCCAAACACAAAAAACCTGCAGCATATAAAAACATATTGATCCAGCAGGTAAAAAGTTCAATTACCTCTGCAAATTTCTGGTCAGCCTCAGACGGTCCAGCTGGAGGTTGTGGAGGAGCGGCGGGGATGCGGAGGGGTGAAGCCCCCGCAGGACTCTGGTGGAGCTTCATGAGAGTCAGGAAAGTCATGCAGAGCAGATTCATGTTGAGCAGGCAGGCGCGTCAGTCAGCCTATGGGCCGACGCTGCACCACTTACACAGATCAGGATGCAAAGCAGCAAAAAAACACCTGCTAATTATCTGAGAATGCTCCTGTCTTGACAAGAACAGCGAGGTGATTTTTCCTGTGCCTCTCCTTAACGTGTCTTCAGATGAAAAAGAAGACCCCTCTTCTCCAACCCCACACCTCCGACTTTTATAGACCTTCCCAGAGGACAGAAATGAGAGCCAAACAGGCTCATTCTGAGCTTCATATATGTTATCAACATTCCTGACTGTTTCCAGCCACCCTTATCTCCACCGAGGTTAAAGGGAACCGCAGAGCTGCCTTAACCTGCAGGGGGGACACCCGCAGCAGAAAACAGTACTGTTGGTTTTAACTGGAGAAGACAACAAGGATCCTGCAGAGATTATATGTGAATTTCTATAAGATGTAGAATTTCGAGAGATAATCTCCATGTGGAGTTTGTAACAAAGAGCTAAAGAAATCTTGTCTTTTTCTTTCACAGAAAGGTACACCAACAAATTCAGATTCGCTAAAGGAAGGCTGGTGGTTCGAGTAAATAAGCAACAAATGATCTCACTTTGTTGTTTTATAGATGAAAATATACATCAAATTCATGAATTTCTCTCAGCTCTGTTCTTGAGATCAGCTCCCGAAATCTCCATGTTCCAACTTTATCATATTCGCCTTTTGACATTGGGTCAAAACGGTGATCAAGTTTGTTCCTTTATATTTTCCTTCAGTGGTTAAAATTTAGTTTTATTCACATAGCAGGTTTGAGGTACTTGTCTGTACACAAAATAAACAAAAAAAACTTTACTCATGGTGGAATTAAGCAGATTGTATTTGAAAGAAAACAGACAATTTTAGTGCAAACCTTACAAAGATGTGAAATCCTGCTCTCAAACTGAAAATGTAAAGTCTTTATGTTCAGCTTTTTAATTCCTACATGCTCACTGGCATGAATTCCTTATTTGTGTTTGCATGTTTACATGAGAAAACAGAGTTTTAGGGTCCCGTGCGTTACAGTCTGCGTCAAATAATGCTCCAAAAGATCCATATACGTGTCTGACATAATCCCCAACAACTTCACATTATCTTTCGTTTTAATAATTTTATATTCTAATTAGTGCTGTCAATCGCATAAAGAATTTAATCCGGTTAATCTGCCGCTGTGATTAATAACTATATCTGACGTTTTAAGCTTGAAATATAAATATGCACATAGTTGTGGTTTTTGCAGGAATGGTGCCCTGGGCAACCGTCTCCCTCTACCGCACTCCAACTAATGAAAATGCAAACAATCTGTTTGTTTTTTTTATCCCCCTTTTCTTTTTTATCTTTTTCTTTTACAGCTGCAAAAAGCTCCTTTAGTTGCTGTTACTCAACAGCAGCAAAACTTACTCTACTGCACATGAGTACAAGTAGTACCAAACATGTTCAGGGAAGAACTGACAGATAAGATTTCATTTTCTAGTTCTTGGGTGCTCCGCCCCTTCCTGATGTCACCCTGGGCAACTGCCCATATTGCCCATCTATAAACCGCTACTGTAAGCATGTTTTCAAAAAATGCTTTATTCTTTTTTGAAAGATTCTCAGTTTTCCAAGTTTTATGTGTATAAAGTTTCAAAGGAAGACATTTTGTTTTAAACGTTAATTTAGAAATGTCCCTGCATTCATTTCCTATGGAGCTTGTGCGAAGAGACACTTGTTCTCACCCAGATGTGCACATGTGAGTCAGGACTCATCATTAGTGAGAGGTAAGTCCAGCCAAGCAGTAATCAGATGTTTTATTTCTGCAAACTAGCAACTTTCTCATATAACGATGCAGACATGAGCTACACTGAGCAACACAGAGGATCCCACACCAAAACAGAGACACAGGGGAATTTAAAGATGCTCAGAAAAATCAAGACAACAGCTGCGTCAATTATGCGCAGGTGGCGGGGATTAACGAGGAATACTAAGGACTAAAAACCCAATCATGACAGCAACCCCCCTCAACGGCGGATACCAGATACCAAAAAATAAACAACAAAAGATTCTCAGTTCTGGACCTCCTCCTTGTGTAGATCAGTTCTCCAGAGCCTTGCTAATGACTTAATGCAGGGGTCTCAAACTCCAGTCCTCGAGGGCCGCAGTCCTGCAGTTTTTAGTTGTGCCACAGGTACAAAACGCTGGAATGAAATGGCTTAATATCCTCCACCTTGTGTAGATCATTTCTCCAGAGCCTTAATTATTCTATTCAGGTGTGCTGCAGCAAAGACACATCTAAAAGTTGCAGGACTGCGGCCCTCGAGGCCTGGAGTTTGAGACCCCTGACTTAATGTTTCTATTCAGGTGTGGTGCAGCAGAGGCACATCTAAAAGTTGCAGGACCTCCAAGACTGGAGTTTGACACCTGTGCTTTAGTGTAAAATAACATTTTCAATAGACCGGAAACAACGAGCCGCTTTTCCCTGAACACGGAAGCTGACGTATGGCACAGAGCGGCACAGAGCCCATTCCTTACGCAGTGTTTCTCAATTCCGGTCCTCCCGACCCCCTGCCCTGCATGTTTTAGGTGTTTCCCTTCTGCCACACACCTGGATTGAATATGTGGGTGATTAACAGGCTTCTGCAGCACTTGATGGTCATGCAATCATTTGAATCAGCTGCTCTGGAATAGAGGTACATCTAAAACATGCAGAGCAGGTGGCCTGAGGACAGGAACTGAGAAGCACTGCCTTAAAGGAAGTTGTGGTTGATTTGAAGCAATCTGATTGGCTGACATAGGTCCCTACACCGCCCCCTACGGGTAGGGCATGTTTACAACAGCACTCAGGGACATATTTGTGCTGATTCATATGGATGAAAACCTTTCCAGTAATCGATTCCATGTGTAAAATAATATATCTTTTAAATGTTGTGAGTATTTATAAAGGGCTGCACAGTGGCGCAGTTGGTAGAGCTGTTGCCTTGCAGCAAGAAGGTCCTGGGTTCGATTCCCGGTCCGGGGTCTTTGCATGTTCATGGAGTTTGCATGTTCTCCCTGTGCATGCGTGGGTTCTCTGCGGGTTCTCCGGCTTCCTCCCACAGTCCAAAAACATGACTGTCAGGTTAATTGGGCTCTCTAAATTCTACCTAGGTGTGAGTGTGTGTGTGAATGGTTGTTTGTCTTGTATGTCTTTGTGTTGCCCTGCGACAGACTGGCGACCTGTCCAGGGTGACCCCACCTCTCGCCCGGGACGCAGCTGGAGATAGGAACCAGCAACCTTCCCGACCCCATTAGGTAGGGCGTAAAGAAAATGGATGGATGGATGAGTATTTATAAAGTCTTGGCTATGCGTTAAATGATGGGAGTCCTGATTACTGGAAAAGATACAGATGGCTGATTGGACCAGGTCGCAGGTGTGAAGGAGAATCAGAGTCCAAACAGGCAGGAAGAGGAGATGAGACTAATTAACAGGAAGCAAAGAACAATAAAGAAAAAGTAAGAAAACACTAAGCTAAAAACAACAGAGAGAAATAATATGAGCATAACTAAAACTACAAACACAGAAGAAAACTAAAACTACACAAACCCAAGAGTAAAAGTTCATGACCTTATCCTCTGTGTTTTATGAGTTAAGTTAAACTTGTCAGAGCTTTCCATTGAAGGAACCCTCACTCTTAATTAACATATGACTTTACATTACTAACTGTACGCTTACCTCTTCATGTAAAACTAGAACCTAGAGGTCTGGTATGTCTGTTTAACTACTTTGCAGTTGATTGAGTTTGGTTTATTTGGTTTTTAAAATAACAGCTGGGCCGCTCACAGACGTCACATAATGAGCTGGATGTTTAGTGCAGGCAGCATGAAGCCACAAGGTTTAAACAGGAAACCACAACTTTATCCCTTTTGTTCCCACAGTGATGCAAGTTTGTTCTTTTCTGTAGCAAATCATAGAATTGAGGGGAAATTCAGGCGTAGCAGGAGCAAAGTGACAGGACATCGAGGCATGTAGGTTCACGCAAACATAAGTATTAAAAGATGTATATAAAAATCTAAATTAAGAATAACATATTGTATGGTGAGAGGAAATTCTGACAAAAAAAACTGTGCAGTTATAAAAAACAGAATACTACGATCCAAAGAAATATGCAACTGAGTAGGATAATTTTTAAAAAACAACATTTACGAAATGAGTGTTTACAATATATGAAAACACTAAGGGACACATAGAGAACGGTGGAAAAATCTGACCACATGATGATCTGTACCAGCATTAAAAGCCTCTGGATCCTTCTGACTCTGTAATAACTCAGGACAAACTTTTATATCATTTTCCCACAAATTAACTTACATCACTAAGATTTCTGACCAGATCAATTTTATTTATGACGTAAATCATCATCAGTGTCCTCTGGGCACAAAGCAAACTTAGTTTCTTAACCAAAGGATTTAAGTGCACTGTTGCACAATATTCACATGTGATCCATCCATCCATCCATTTTCCATTCACCCTTGTCCCTAATGGGGTCGGGAAGGTTGCTGGTGCCAATCTCCAGCTACGTCCTGGGCGAGATTCACGTGTGATATGAAAAAAATAAAAAATAAAATAATATATTTATATATATATAAAATACTGGATGGATGTAATGTGTGGATGTTATGGACATAGAAAAATTTTGGTATCGATGCAATACCATGTAAATACATGGGCAGTATTGCTGAAAATAATACAGATATCGATATTTAAAAAAAACAAAAAACATCACTGAATAATTTATCATTTGGTGACTCAACTTAAATATGGCCAAAACCTAAGTAGGAGAACTATTTTCCTTCAATGGTTAAAATTCAGTTTTATTCACATACCAGGTTTGAGGTATTTATTTTACACAAAAGTAAAAAAAACTTTGCTTATGGTGGAATTAAGTGGTTCACATTTGAAAGAAAACAGACATTTTTTCAGTGCAAACCTTACAAAGGTGTGAAATCCTGCTCTCAAACTGAAAATGTAAAGTCTTTATGCTCAGTTTTTTAATTCCTACATGCTCACTGGCATGGACTCCTTGAGGAAATTTGAGTAATCGAAGGACAAATAGATACTTTAAAAAAAAGTATCAATCTTATCACGCTAGTGTCTATTGATTCTCTAACAGCGCAGAATGAGTGTCTGACTTTAGGCAATGACTCAAACTTTTATTTGAGTACATAAAGGTGTGACGCAGACAGACCTTTTGAGAGATGCAGTTGACAAAAACACGTAATGCACTAACCACACAATACATACTGTAACATCCAACAACAGATGCTTAAACGAACAAAAAAGGACAATCAAATTTTCTCATTGGTAGTAAACCCTACAAACGCTAAAATAAATGGATCCAGATATACGATCCATTGACTAACAGGCAGTTAAAAACACTGGAAACAATGTGTCAACTGCGTGAACGTAAACTGAACTGTTTTCATTCAGCTGAAAGGTAGGGATTCCCAACATGAGTCATCCATCAGGTCTCACCCGGATTAATCCAATTGTGTGTGTAAGACGCCGACCTGCACGACTCCTACTCTCTTTACTCCTGAACATGTTCATTATTCAGGTGCTGGCACCGATTCTGAGTCAAGTACAGTAGTCACTGAGGGAGGGGGAGCTTACATCAGGACACACATCCTGACACTGAGTCATAAAATCTTCCCCGGCTCCCTTCAGGCCAAAACAAGAGGGTGTACTATAACAACTTTCTGAGAATGAAGCGCTGTTGTTTCGCAATAGCTGGATGATGAGTGAAAATTGCTCTGATGTTTCTTGCTATTACACTCTAATGATATTTCTAGATGGTTTATGAGTGATGCTGTACTCCACATTTTGTTAATGTGCATGAATATACACTTTCATAACAAACCTGAGCAGAAATCTAAAGTCAGTCCAAAGAATAAATTCTAAGTGAACCAAATCGCAGATTTAAAGAAGCAAGGACATGCATAAAGGTTTATCAGGATTAGAATGAAAAACAGAGATTTTATAGAGAGAACAATTAACTGATAAAGAATCTAGCGTTTATTAAATACACTAATGTTTACTGCTTAAGTCATTTTATATATAAAAAGAAACACACACACACAAAAGCTATCAATAACCTGGGCGTGCTGTGGTGGCGCAGGGGGTTAGCACGCCCTACGTTTGAAGGCCTTTGTCCTCGAAGCGGATGTCGCAGGTTTGATTCCTGGTCAAGACGACCTTTGCCGCATGTCTTCCCCCCTCTCCTCATCCTCTTTCCTGTCTGTCTACTGTCACAAAAATACAAGCTGCAAAAACTCTTCGGAGAAAATAATGGAAAAAAATAAAAAAGCTATCAATAACCGCATGCATTTCTACACAAATACTAAGCTAAAGGCGGAAAGTTTGGTGGAGGAAAAAAGGGAGAAAAATACAAAGATTCTAAGCTACCTGTCATTCTTTGGCATCTTGCAACAGAATTGCTATCCATAGTGAGTCTTTACAATGTGAGTCAATGCATTTTGGTATTTTATATTTTCTCAGAACCAGTCTGTATCTTTGCCCCAGTTCTCACACTTCTGTCACTCTGCTAACTGGACGCTAGCTTGGGCTCCATCAGTGGTTCCTTCCCCTGGCAGCGGTTTGGTCTGCTGGGTGTCCTGGCAGTTCCTGAGAACTCAACAGCCTCGGGAACTCATTGGTGCCAAGGGAAGGAGTCGTCACGAAGACCTGATCAGCCAATCAGAATTGAGCTTGGGAAACAAGCCATGCTTTGTTCAACAGCCAATACGTCAAATATATTTATTCATTTTTTGAAAACAGATAGACTTTGAATGTAAATAAACTATTCACATTGATAAAACTACATCATACCTCGTCAAACACCATGCTTTCACATTCAGTGTTTTAGAAAGTCTGATTGTGTAAACTGGATGGTCAAAGAGGTTATGTTTGCATAATTAAAACACATTAATCAAAGCTTGAGGTTTATTAATCATTTCAAAATCTCACTCACTTCTGTGAGTGAAAGTTCAGAGCTGGTGTTTTCTGCAGCGTTTTCTTTTGTGTTGGCTTTTGCTCAATACAAAAACTTCCATACATTAAAATTTAACAAATCTCAGGATTAGTTTATTTTTAGAGAAAAACTTACTGAAAACATCAGTAATTTAAATTGAAATCCATCTATTAATCGAAAAACAAGCTAAGTGTTAATGTGCTCTGTTACTCTGAGACGGGTCTGATGTAACAGTCTGTTCGGTTTCTGTTTCAAACTGTATTACTGAGTAAATGCACTCGGCGTGGGCATCCTGCTCCACGACTGGACCTGTGTAAAACAAACAGGAACGATCGTGGCAGGACGTTGCCGTCTTTAATAACGCCAAGGAAAAAAAATACACTGACGATCTTTTACACAACACAGCTTATGGCTAACACCCCTGGAGGAATGTGCTGAAGCGTATGGCTGTTGCAATTATTCTGTCTGTACTTGTTCCTCTTGAAATGCTTGGAACGGCCTCCGCTGTGCTTTCTGCATGTTGTGCATCATGTTTGAGGGTCAATAATTAAGGGATGCGCTCTAAACCAGGCAGTTTTCTTCCATTTCATCCAACATTAAAGTAGGGTGACCAGACGTCCTCTTTTTCCCGGACATGTCCTACTTTTCAGACCTAAAAAAATGTCCGGGGGGAATTTCAAAATCGTCCGGGATTTTGGTCAACTGCCTCAAAACACATTACATAGCTTACATAGCTGCATTGTGATTACATTGCCACTCCGTTCCACTACTCCATTCCAGGTTTTTTTGTATGGCAAAGAAATCGGTAGCACATGTTGGCGCATGCTTGTCCGCCGATTCTACCCCCCCGCACTTGATTGATTGATTGAACCTTCCTCTGAACCTTTACCTTTAAGAACAATACCTGACATGGCCGTTAACTGAATGCAGCTCAGCTATCTGCAATTTAAAGCACTAAAGATCAGAAATCAAACCACATCCGATCAGTGTGTCTTGTACTGTACACACCATCCTGGGTTTGGTGCTCATTTTTCTTGCTTAAATCAGAAAAGGTGCATTTAATTGGAACTTTCTACTCATTTCTGGTGAGTCTTGTCTAGACAGCCTTATTATTAGCGAGAACCAGGTTGCATTTGATAAGGCGCTAGATATCAACTCTGGCACAAGGTCAGTGTGGAAAAGGCGCTACACTCATTTATTCTAAAGAAATTGTGGGCAGTGGATGGATCAATGAAAGGACTCGATGACTAAAGCAACAAAGTGAGATTTGGACTGTGAGGGAGGGACGTGGTGAGCGGTATCCAACACAAACAACTTATTGGGTTCAGGAATGAGTCCTCAGTTTGCTTCAAAACAAGAGGACAACAGTAGCTGTGTTTCCATTAACAATAAAATTGTGCAAATTGATGGTATTACAATTAATTTGTTTAATAGAAACACGCCAATTTCGGTGTGGTTGTGGGGGCGAGGAGGAAAATAATTTTTTTTTTTGATAAAACGGTTTTATCGAAAGGCTCCATTGACTACAATTTCCACTATTATTATTAAGCGCTCCCAAATATAAGGTTTTTCGCTTCAACGCCTGAATAATGTGATAATCTGATGGCTGATAGATGATGAATGTTAACTGTTTAGATCCGTTAGATTTGTCTTGACGTATCGCATGAACAAGCCTCTTCATGTGTCATTTTAATTCAATTTCTTATTTAATGGAAACACAATTGCAGTTACGTTTTTTCAACATTGGAAGAATATAGATACATTTTCGAACATATTTGTAATGGAAACAGCTACTGCCACTTACGCTTTGTTTATATTCTGTCTCAAACACAAACATCGTTTTATTGGGACTTTTGTGATTCTGCTGACAGTCTAATTGTGCACGGCACAAATCTGGCTTTTATGGAAAAGTGTCACTAGGAGAGTTATTGAGAGAAAATGTCAGATTTAAAGTTGGCCACAAGCCATTCAGGGGAGACAACGGATGTGTTTTGCTCTAGATCACATGTGTCAAACTCAAGGCCCGTGGGCCACATGTGGCCCGCCATAACTTTTTATGTGGCCCTCTGCATTCTTGACTAAACATTAACTTAGTCTTAAATATTATGTTAGAAATCAAATCAATGTAGTTTTTATCTGTGGCCTGCCAAATTATATCAATTAGTCCCTTCAGTTTCTTGAGAAATATTGTCGAAATTCACACAAAATCAACAAATCCCCTGCACTTTTTAACGCTAATACATAATTGGGAGTTTAGTGCAGATACTTCTCAAAAATTGTCAAAAACTGTTGAATTAAACAGCTGCCTCAGCCTTAATTGATGTCAGATTATAGTCCATGATCTACACAGCGAGTAATAAACAGTTGCTTTTACCGTGATAAACAAGCGCAGATATCGCAAATATTTCCAAGTTAGCACCACAAGCACTGATTTTTATTGCAAATAGAATCACAAAATTCTGGAGGGACTAAAAAGATGTTCAATAATATTTAATTTTAAGGATTCATTGATATTGTAAATGTTGGTGAACGGGTTTCATCGATACATTCTGGCACAACCGGCCCTTTAAGAGCGTTGGGGATCTTGATTTGACCCAAAACAAAAAAGAGTTCGACAACCCTGCTCTAGATCAAAGCTTATTTATACGAATGGCCCATCAGTATCAAACCGAGAATCTGTGGCAATTTTTCCTCACATTTACGCTTCGATCCTACAAACTGCAAAACCGGTAACTGTAACAGCAACAAAATATGACTCTACATAATATTGGCTAAGAGGGATGAATACAAAAGTCATACGAATCATTTCTGCATTTGGAAAAATAACCTGAAATCATTTTCCATCTACTTCCCAGTTACAGCAAGGCGCTGTAATCTCTTTAAGTCACCTCAGTCCTGCTTTAGTTGCAACGTTTTGAGTGGACATGTTTTAGCTTTAAACAGTTCCTGCAAATACTTCCTGTTTTATGCTATACACTGTGAAATCACTACCAACATCCAACATTAGGTAACCAACACTGCAATATCTCCCGTAAGGCACCCGACAAACTTGAGTCACAGGATTTCAAGAGAGTTTGACACAATATTCTTTATTCGACATCAACAAACACTGATCAAATTACAACAAAACTGTTGGCAGAGTTTGGTGTTCTGGCCAAAAACACAGAAACTGTTACAGGATGAGATCTTTATACAGGCAAAATGTACGTGGAACAGAGTGGAAGTTCCACACGTGATCTGGATGGGAGGCCAAAGAGTCAGGCACAGACTTAACATTTAAAGCCGTAAACGTTGGTCCTTCTGAAGCGTCGGTGGCTAATAACCAGAGGGGAAGGGCGAATACACTGGATGAAATGAGAGGTTTATCACAAATATCAAGGCAACTTGGGTTACACTGCAGTGATAACAACAATAAGGCACCCTCTTTGAGATCTGCTCAGTTCTTACTGATGAGCAGTGACAGATTCACAAAGACGCCTGGAGGAGGCTAATACTTATGTTTCATATATTGTGCTCATGGATGTTTTTAACACTGAAAAAACCCAACTACACGTGTGTATCATGAAGAACGAAGTGATGCGTCGTGCGCTGCCTCAGATTACACAAACTTAGCTCCTAATGGCTAAAATGTGCATATTCCAGATATTCAGTTTTTGATGCTAATGCGTCTGCACCGCTTCACAGTAACAAAAAACACTAAAAGCCCTTAATTGAACACAAAATCTAAGACATGAAAGCAAAGGCAACGATTCCTGCGGTTCTGCAGTAGGAAGGTTTTAAACCGCATCTTCCGCAATGAGCTGAAAAGGTGCGCCATCTAGTGGTTGAATCACAAACTACACATACTCCTCTGTGCAGTCATCCGGATGAGCTGTGATAACTAAAAGCAATAAATAACAGAAAAGAATGCAATAAATAAGTGTTTGAAATAAAATGCAGCACAGTCAGTGATGTTAAAGTGTTGCGTTCAGTCATGTGATGAGATTTCTTGTCTCTCTTTTAGTAAATGCTGCTCAGGCTTGTGATAAAAGTGAAATCTTGTTCAGTTTTAATAATTGGATTTTGATTATGGCCAACAGTCTTCACAAGCGTTGTTGTGGTAACTAAGCTCGGGCCAATGTTAGATTGTATAAAAAATTTTGAGTTTATTTATATAATGTGAGTAAAATGCATAACCTGATCTCATTGCTAATGCGATGCAAGGGATGTCCCAATCTGATTCCAGATATTACATATTGCTGATTATGGCAGTGTTAGAAATGACCATTTTTGGAGTTCCTGAAGAATTTTATGCCACCTGCACCTCCAAGAATGCATATGATTATATTTGATGCAGGTGATGCGCAGCAATATAGTTTGATCCTGTAACCTGTTCATCAGATCTGGGTTTTCTGTTTATGTTAATATTCACAAACAGATAGAGAGGCTGTAACAGCTTCCTGCCTGTCTCTGTCAGCAGATGGAAATAATCAACAAGACATATCAAAACAGAATAAATTTGCTACTAAGAAATGATGAAACTGCACATTTTGGGTGACATGTCGTCAGAATCTGCTGATCGTTATTAAACGATTGGTTTGGTATTGGGAACAAACATCCTGATCAGAATGTCCCAAATTAATACATTAATGTATGTAGCTTTATGTTATTGTTTCTTATTGTGAGCCTGAACGCTACAATTCAGTGTTACAAACTTTCATTAAAACATTGGAAGGTAAACCAGTAATACATTTCACACATTGGATGACAACTAAATACAAGTGAACATGTGCAACTTTGGCAATAAAGTTAATTAGGATTAAAAAGAAAAAAAAAACTGCATCTGAATTCCAGTTATGGCATGTCAGTTTGTGGAAAATTCAAGTAAAATTTGAATTTTTACTTTTCTCATTAGATTAAAACACGCTCACTTCCACTTTAAGTTTGTTTTCATTTTTTCTTTTCAAAAACTACAATAAACTGATTTATCTTCTTAAGAAACTAAGCCTAAGCAATGATATTATCTCATTTGAATGGGGCCATGAATATATTTTGGCTCATATTTGATTATTTACTTGATTGGTCATAAACTGAATTAATTACAGCTGTTCAATTAATTTTACAATGAAACCTTTATAACTCCTTATATAATTGCCACTAAAGTGGGCTGAATCATTCACTTACTGAAAATGGTTGTTTGAAAAAAATAGAAGAGAAAAAGAAACTACCCACTTAAAAATAACTTAAACATACTATCCATCCATCCATCCATCCGTCCATCCATTTTCTGTGCACCCTTGTCCATAGTGAGGTCAGGAGAGGAGCTGGTGCCCATCTCCTAAACATACTAATCTAATAAATTATAATCAATGGAAAAAATCTTCACTTTCTTGAAATAATTCAGTGCTATACTTTACTTAGTCATTTTCCACAGCTCAGAACCAAACGGTCCCTAAGTTGGTGCCCTGTGGTACACCAGCTGCTTGCCTGTGGGCCAAGTTCCCAGCAGTAGCAAGGTGACACAGGCAGGTTTCTGCCAACAGTGCCCGGTTCGGCAGTCACCATCCTTAAGCTGCTCCTCATCTTCTCACTTCAGCTCGTCTTCTGTGGTTCAATGTGCAAAGTGGGCCAGATGCCACACAGAAACTGAACAAAGGGAACATCCAGCAACAGGTGAGGACTCAAGAGTTTCAAACATTCCATAATCTTTTAAGGGATTATCCCATAAAAGTTACAACACTGGCATACCTTAACTTTTGGTCTATACTTGAGGTAGGTGGATCTGATCTGCAAGCTGGAGGGATGCAGGCATCGTAAGTCATCTTAACCGAGCACTTTGCTGACACAGACTAAGGATCTTACCTGAAGAGAATGTGCAGGTAGGAACCAAGACCTGTGAAAATGTGCCACCAAGCATGGAACTGTGTCACCACTCCAACACCAGGGGGCAGCACTTGTCTACTGGCTCTGGGTTAGGAAAAGAAAAAAAACAAAAACCCTACTCTTTCAGACAATTTTATTTCCTGCTTTGATCAACAAATACATCCAAAAGAATTTTACTCATTTTAATTGATCATCTTAAAAATGTCTACACTTCTTGGATATTTTTAAATATTAGAAAAATAAAAGTCATTACTATTCTTTTACCTCTTAAGTGATCATTTTGATGAAATCTGTGTTACTTCACTTGTCTTTTTTACTGTCAATATGACATTTCTAAAACTCTAACATTGCTCACCTTCTTCTGTTCTGCTCACCTTAACGAGTCACAGAAAATGTTGTCGATGTTCCACAGCAGGAATCCCAACATAAAGATCCCTAAAGAGGTGTAACACAGACCCCTGAGCCATGGGTACACCCTGAAAACACAGGGCCAAAAAGCCTTTCGTCAGGACGCCGCTTTATTGAATACGTCTGAACTATTCCCTTCACAGGACTGGTGTTACTTACCATGTAACAATGAAGACAGAACGCATCACCAGGCAAGCTACCAGGGCACCATACATGACCTGAAAAGAGGATCCGTACTTAGATCTAAAACAATCCACAAGCAAATGTTTGCTACAGTTTTACAGAAACATGACACATGAAAGGAAAAACAAAAGTGTCAGCAGTTTTACTTCTGCTTACCAGGTAAATAAATATCCTGCAGACTAATTGGTGGAGGAATGCAAGTAACACCAGTTCAGAAAAGTGCATCACCTGGCCTGGAAGGCAGAAAAACTAAGCAATTTGTTTACTTCTGCATTTATAAGAAAAAAAGTTTAAAAATTAGCTTTAAAAAATGTTACAAAGGTCAGCAAAACCAGATTAACGTGTAAATCCAAATTAGCTGCTGCTGGCCACGCCGCCCAACTCAATCTTTAAGCTCGTACGTGAAAACAGCTGCAAACAGATGAGCTATTATGCAACCGTGCAACTTTGAAAAGCAGAGGTGGAGCCTGCTGCACAACCAACAAGAATCCAGCAAGCGGTTTCTGGATAGTACGTCAAAAATAAAACTCTTGTATTTTCAAGCAGCCCAGGTTTCTTGTTGACGGACGGTGCTGCTGGGGTTGCCAAGTAACCGGCTGGACTGCACCGGGATCAGAGGAGCAGCGCCTGCTCATTTGAGACATTACATTCCAGAGGTTTTTGAAACAGGTAATGTTTGAAACCCTAATAAAAAAATTGGTTGAGCGTTTTTCTTTTTTTTTTTTAAAGTGACGAGGTCGTTTGTAGAAGCAGTGGAGACCTTAATGGAGGAACTTGGTGCACACAGAACAACCCCAGTGACCTCCCAGAGGAAGGGCAATCCCAACAGGGACACTCACAGAGTGGATTGTCTACATATTCGAAACAACTCCAAAGTTGGGCTGACACTAACAAATTTTGCTAGATGACAAATTGTTGCAATAATTATTGCTATAAATAATAATATTGTTGTTTTGGGAGCATTTTCAAGTAGTATATCAATAATGGAATAGTAATGCAAGTTTGCCCTTTCAAAAGCTAATAAATAATATATACACAAACCTGTCCTTCAAAAAATACAAATCATTAGAATGGAAATTATCAAACAAATTTTGATTTTACCCATCAATTGCTTAATTGCTTAACTCCTTATTACCACAATCAGGAGTTACTCCAAGGGGATTTAAACATTTGTATTTTCAACTACCAACTAAGTCTAAGATAAAAATTGACCTTGGTTTTAATGTTGTGCAATTGATACAGGGACTGAATCTACCTATATATTATTGAAAGTAATCAAACCAAATCTCCAGTCAGTTCTGTAGTAGCTACTCTTTGAAGTTCTTAAACATAAGAAAATCAAACAAATAAAAAAAAAGTTAGAAGAATGCACTGAACCGTGTATATACTGCCTACCAATCAGTATCCACCATCTAGAGCGCGCCTGCTGTGTGGGCGGGTCCAGTGTTTACATAAGTCAAAGGTGACCTACTGCACCCTGATAGCAAACAAGGGCAGATAAACTCCTTACCTGGTGAAACACTGGCTCTTTCCACTCTAGGTACACCTGAACAAGATATACAAAGAACGAGAGGATATGACTGTTTTTGTTTACTATGTTTACAGTAAGCAACTCTTAAAGTACTTGCAGGCACTCACCAATGTGACCGAGACGCTGAAGATTATCAACAACACGATAGGAAACACACTGATGCTGTTCTCTTGCTTGAAGCACTCGTACCTGAACAAAAGAAAAATGTCTCGTCTTTTAGCTTCGGCTTAAGCTGCGTTAAAAGGTGAAAGTGGTTCATGAAGTACAAACATGGCTGGAACTTTGTAGTTCCCTGGAGCTGTGAGGCATTCACATGAAATTGGATTCAACAGGTCTTTTTACAGCCTATGTCACATTATACAGGCGTGGACAAATTGGCTGCCTTGGTAAAAATAAAAATGAACTTAAATTAAATCCTTTTTTATTGCAGTAGCGAAAAAAAGAAAACAATTAGAAAAAATTCTAATTTAATTAGAGAACATATATTCAATCAGGAAAATCACCAAAAAATTAGGTATTTCCTTCTGTAGCAGAATTATTGCTAACCCTAATAATTCATTTACATAAAATGTTACTGAGCATTTTAGACCAGCTTTCAAAACCAACTCATCAGTAAAGGACCTTAAATGCACCAAAAGAAAAAAAATGAAATAAAATCTGAACCACTTACAGACAGTACACAAACACACATGTACTGTAAATCATTGGCAACTCATCCAGCAGCTGCAAAACAGCAGAAAGAAAACATTAATAACAATATAATATAGAGAACAAGAAAGCTTGTCTGTGGATGTCTGGAGTGTGAGAGGATGAAAATCCCACCTGCATCTCATACAGCAGCGTCATGTGGAAGCACCAGGACCCGACACCGACGGCTGCGTCCCACCAACACACAGAAAGAAACGGAAAGACGTTTTAACATCCTGTTGTATGAGCGGCGGGACCAGCAGAAGTATCGGCCGTGAGGCCTTCAGCCTCACCTGAAAGACCAAGAAACGAGCAGATATAACGAAACTCCAGGCCGTCCCGGAACGTCTGGACGGCTCCATAGATGGGAGGAAGAATCATTATCAGGTTGCTGACGGTGTTCCCTGTTCAAACAGAAGAAAACAAGTCAGTGGTTCTGACTTTAGATTTAAACATTTGCAACTACTTCTAAATGGTTCTCTACTCCTGCTTTGTTTAAAGTCTTCTGTTGGCTTGAAAAGGGCCCACAGTACAAAACAGGATGTAATGTCACTGAGGTAACCTTGAGTTCAATCCGGTTTCCAAGGTTACTAATTAGGTTTCCACCACGTTCAGGCTTTTCCTGGTCTATTCAGAGTTCCTGCTTTGTCTGACCTGTTGATTCCTAATTTGACTGAAGCTGGCCAAATATTTGCATCTTCTATCACTTCTTTTAACTTCACAAGTTTATTTTTAAGTTGAAGTTCAGATAACAGATGACAAAGACAACCTTATCAAACTTCTAATATGGCCAAACTGTTGCTTTACAGAGTGTCTTTGCAACACCGTAAGTGCATGTGGCCTGGCTAAATATCAAATTCTAAAGAGCTCAACAACACAAAATCTTACCAAGAATTTTTGGTTTTGTTTCTACTGCAAACATCTCAGTACACTTGAAATAAGACAAAACTAACATTCAAGTAGCTTTTTCAGTTGAAAAAGTAACTTCTTCTACTGAAAAAGTAACTTCTTAGGAGTTTGTTTGAGTAATTAATTTCTTAATATTGACGAAAAAGTACTTGTTCAATTAGCAGCTTACTTCACTTATAACGAGATATTTTTTCCTATGATGTAAATGAAATAATCTGCCAATGGAACAAGTACTTTTTCATCAATATTAAGCAATTATCGACTTAAAACAAGTTCCTCTATCTTGGTAAAAAGTTATCTATAAGTTAGTTTTATCTTATTTCAAGTGTACTAAGATATTTGCACTGGAAACCGAACCAAAATTACTTGGTAAGCTTTTGTGTTCTTGCGGTGAACATAAACATGTGGCTCATGATGAACATCTGCAGATAAAACGACAAGCCACTAGATGACGTTATCAAAACTCCACCAGCCGGACAAAACAACGACGACCTGAATAAAACACAGGTGAACCATCAGACATATCAAGCAGAACAAACTGTTTATCTACAGCAGAGGCTCATTAAGGTAACATAACCTTGTCCTTGTTTCTAAGACTAAACAGATAATGTTTTTATGGCTCTGTAACACCGCGTGAAACACTTAAAAGCACTGACTCAATCAAGCATCAGTCTCTTCAACGTTTATCTGTTCAAATTTCCTGCAGAATCCACTGATTTCTGCAATAATTCGGCACCTCTAAGCCTCTTAGCGCTCCTGAATGGGCCTCTGCTGCCTTTCAGTGGGAACACAACTAGTTGCTGAGTTGGCAAAGCAGTCATCTTCCTGGGTCAACGCAGGAGGGTTGCTTTTATTAGGCTTACAGAGGTCAGATAACAAACCGTCATTTGTTGAACTTGCTTCACAGTCCAGGCCTAAGTGGGACAATGGGTATGTTTGATTCTGTAGCACATGTGGAAGGTTTCGATCTATTTCTGTCCTTCAAATTATATCCAGAGAAGTGCTTACACTACTTGTTGTAGAATTACCTTTGACTGATTTGGTGTCCGTGTCGTATCTACTTGTTGTACTGCTTTAACATTATCAGAACCACAGGCATTGTGATTTAAGTAATAATCACAGTCATGTATGTTCAAGGTTTCCCCCAGAAAACTTGCTAAGCCTGGTGGCAGGGTGCCAGGGCAGTCATTCATCCAGCAGTTCATTGTGCTTTTGAGTTGAAAAATGTTTCAAGTTTTCAAGGAAATTTGAAAATATCACTTGATAATTATGTGTTATTGAAATATTGGAAGATTAATAACGGAACACCAACTGTAAAGACTTAAAAATGCAAACATTTTAAAAAGACTTAAATAAGCAACGCTTAGCCTGGTGGGGGCCCAAGGAAAGTCTGGTGGCCCACCAGGCTTACAATAGAAACCTTGATGTTTAACCCATGCACTTAGATACTACTAGTATAGTATATTACCTTTCAGTTTTTATTTTTAGAAAAAAATTATAAATGTATCATCTATAGTGCTGACTAATAGACTATTTCTCTTTTGCTGTTGTTGTTGTTGTTGTCAGTTAAATATTTCACATCATCAAACAAATTCCAATTTAATGTGGGAGCGAAACAAAAAAAGTCCTGTAGTGTTTGTTTCACTTCATGCTCAACTTTATAACCAATCCTAAAAATTTAAGAAATGACAAAAGTGGTGCAATTAGAGGCGCCGGTCATGGAAACAATCAAAGACGACCCTGAATTTGAACATCAAAGTTCAGGCATGTGCCATTTTAAAATGGATGCATGGATAATAAACGCCAACCCTAAGCGAGCTTCAGCGCGTCACTGTGGGTGCACTGTTTAAACATTTCAACAAGTGCAAATATCTGGATGTCATGTGCGCTGCGACGTTCATCACGACGGCCACGCTCCACTCAGCCGTCACAGAGATAATCCACTAACGTGACGCCTCAGATGTGGGCTGAACGTTCCGGCCGCTCCAGGAACAAAGCCGCATTCCGGCCACTGAAACCTGAACAAGGGTCGTTTAAATGCCACGCCATTCTCCTGCAGCTGACAACCACCACCTCTGCGGGGCCGGCATGTGTTATTTATGCAAACAAAAGCCCCAACTGTTGGCATTCAGCAGGTTTGTTGTTGGTGGTGTAAAGGTTTAGAAAACCTGTCTACGATATTCTGCTGATTGTCGCTACAAAGGAGGTCTGAACTCTGACCCAGCTGGCCTGACTTCTCTCTGAGACTTCTCTCTGTTGCTTTAGGCAGACATAAACCAGTTTACCTGGATAAACCTATTAACTCTGCACATTTTAACTAATTATTTTCCCTTTCTTTATTCTCATATGCATTACACGCATTTACGAGTGCTATTTAAATAAACGATCCCTGCGATGGTAAATGCTGCTGAGATGTTTGTGAGACGTGAGTAAAAGTGCTGCTTTTGCCATATCAGTGCTTCATTCTGCTGACATGGCAGCTGTTTAAATGATCTGATAGAAGCATTGTTTACACTTTAATGGTGCTGGAGGAGCCAGTTTTTATCGTTAGACCAAACAAGAAGACTCAAAGAGAGCTGAAGGAATGTTTTATCTGCTTTAAAGATGTGACTGAGAATCACGCACTCTAAGAATCAACAACTAACTTAAAACCAGAGGCAGGTTTAGACATTGAGCCCAAGGAATTACCTAACAAACACATAATAAATTTAATTTATGAACTATCTGCTCTGTTGTGAGCTGCAGTAGCCAACGCTAATTTCTGGTGGTTGTACTTGCTCTGCCATACTTTCCCTTTGCTGCTCGTAAACAAACTTTAGCTTAGCTTCTGCCACCTACTTAACCGGTGGGTACCAATGAGTGCTAGTGGAGTGTGAAATGATGGAACTGCACCCTTTTTAAAAATGTATTAGTAAGTATGTATCTCCAAATAGATGATTCTGTGGATACCAAATCGTGAATAGATAGACATCTGCTGCAGTCAAATGCAGCAATATTTTTTTTATTTTAAGTATCTCATTTACCTATAAATGTCTATATACTTATAGATATACTTATAGCAAATACAAGGTATGGAAAAATCCCTAAAAATTTTTTTAAAACGTATGTACAAAACGCATAAAACCTTAGAAATACATGCTGTACACCTTTTTTTTAAAACCAGAACTTTATGTATACCATGAAGCCCGTAATGCCGAAACCAAGTAGGAGTTTAAACCTTCAAGGTTAAAACATTTATTAGCATTACTTCACCAACCACATCCCCAGAAACTGCAAACAGGATTTTTATTTCTATTTTTTGAATAAAATAGCTAGAGAGATTTTTCTTATATCAATTTACAAACAAGGACTAATTGTAGGAACAAGATTCAATTAGATTTTAAATAAGTTAAAGAAAATATTAATAAAAAAGAAAGAAAAAGGACATGGAGGGGGAATATGGGGGCAACCTGGCTAGTTTCGCCCAGGACTCCAGATGCCTACAACCACCTCTGGTTGAAATACAACACAGCTGCTGTAACAAAGAGTAAGGTAAATGTTTTAGGATTTTTCTAATGATTGCATTACCCAGCTGTCGCTGCACTGCACGAATCGATCTTTAGTAAAACTATTCGTTTTTCTAGCAGGTTCACACATTCCCAATATGTTTCTGTTTCCCTTGTTACCATACAGTTTTTATGGCAGGTCAGGTGCCGTACATGCTAACACTTAGCATGTAAACAGAGCCGAAATTAACGCGGTATTTCAGACACACTGAATAATTGTTCCAGTTGTGTAGCCGTACATGCCCAGTCTCAATGTTTACGTTATTGTGGGCGACTGTACGTGTGCAGTATGGCTCTTACCGCCGAAAAGTCTCTTAAAAATGAACCCCTGGATACGCGGCTTTTCGGTAAAAGGGATAGAAACGTCTTACTCACAGAACTCCGCGATGTAGAAAGAGACGACATAATTCTCCTCGCACCATTCCAGCGTTGAGGTCGGCCGCCCCCAGTATCCTTGCCTGTCTATCGAGGGAGCCATGATGGAAGAGGAGGAAGCGGAGGGTACTAACGGGTTTGTAGTCCCATCACAGCGCGAGCAATGCGCGAGCAATGCGCGTGCCCTCCTACTCGGGAGCTCGAGATGGACTGGCAGATAAAAACAGCTAAACTGGACCACTACAATGCGGGCAACAACACAGCAAAACATGCGTGTACAGACAGAATATTTGAAAGAATTTTTTATTTTTTTTATTCATTTGGTTCAAAAAATATAATATGACACGCACTAGATCAAAACAGTAATGGTGAAAATCTAGGCATGAACACAAAAATGGAAACCACCAAAAGTAACCAGTTAAGAGCACGGTTTTACTTTAAAGTATTATTACCACACTTGCAATATTTAGACATATATAAGGCTAGTTTGAAACATAAACAACTGTTGCTAATTTGGTTTGGTGTTTCAAGGTTTATTTTGTTATAAAGCTCTTATGTAATAATGTAAAAACTGCAACATTACTAGATATTATTTTCTCTCAGATTAAAATAAAAATAGGGGAGTTGGAACAGCTGTACCCGTATGTAGTTTAACCACATAGCCGCTAGGTGGCGCTAAAGGCTCGCGAATGTTTCAGAATGCACTGAAACGTTAATATGTACAAAAAATAATAATTCCAATGAGAAAAACATAACATCAATATTATTGTTATTATTTACTGCTTCCAATGTGTTAATGGGATAAACCTCACATTGGGGATTGCTGACATAAAATTACACATGCAAGTAATTAGATAATTTAAAAAAAAAACACCTACCGTACTTGTTTTCTCACATTCTTTATTTTAAAAGAAGGAAATGCCTCACAGACTTTTTTTTTTCTCAAATATGAAAGACATTCTTTTAAAAATGAAGAATGTTTAGATGAATCATCTGTTTCCAAGTGCATCAGGAGACCATGAAAAAACAACAACAGACTGCAACAGTGCAAAGAATAGAAACAAAAATATAGTTACCACTTTTGGAAAAAATATGGCTTTGTTGCTTTTTTTTATCTCAAATCTTAGAATTAGCCAAAGACAAACACTGAAATGCTTCATCTTGAAAATAACCCATTCAGACATTACAGTTGAACAAATATCCCATAATTGACCGCAATAATCCAAATTGTAGTATTTAAATTTTTTAGTTCTCAATCTATTATGTAAAATATTAAGCAATTTATTGTCAATTGGAAAAATACCTAACACAATTCCCATATTATGTGTTTTGGAATGGATTTTACAACAGTGGAATACAATTATACATCAAAACATATCCAGAACGTACAAATTCAGTTACAACTCATCTCTCATTTTTTCTCCTTTGGGCCTGACCATCCGGCCGATGAACAGTAGGGAGTTTGTTTTCTTGTCCTTGATGAGGAAAATGAACGGGTGGTCAACATAAAACAGCTTTGGGTTTTTGAGTTTCTCTGTGCCAAAGATGCTGGTATCAATTTCATTTCCGTGAGTGTCCCATTCCAAGGCAGCAGCATGGAGTACGCTGGACAGATAGAGATCCTTTTTCCCAGAGACGTTGGACAGATCAGCTTTGGATTTGTCCACAGCCTCGGTGAGGCCCAGGTCCTGAAGGTGCTTCTAAAAAGATACAAAAAGGAGCAGAAAGATTTGATGTGATGAAACTGCAAGGGTGAGAATCTCAGAGTGATGAATTTTCTCCAAAGAGAGCCTCATGAAGTGCAGCGTCTTTTACCTGCAGGCTGTGACTAACTTCCATGCTGACTTTAGGCAGAGAAACAGCCACTGCTGTCTGCTTCATTTTTCCCATCCATGTGTCCAGCTGCTTTTTACTAAGCATCTTCTCTAGTCTGTCCAGAGGCTCCACATGGTAGGGCATGACGAACACCACTGTGGACTTCTTATGAGCCAAAGGCATGCTCAGAAGATACAGTTTATTGGTTGTGTCATCATAGAAGTCAAATAGACCTGAAAAAACAGTGGCACACATATAGAGATTCAATATCTGTTCTTACACTGCACCCTGAGGAACCTCTTAAAGGGGCATTATTATGTGTTTTCCAGGCACATAGTGCCATTTTATAGTAAAGTCATTAACTATGTTAACTTCTGTTGTTATAAAAATGCTATATATATCAAATATGACTTAAAGACATTTGACTTTGTAACTTAACACCTCTTTCTCTTTAAAACTCCTGCTCTTTCTGACACTCCACCTTCAGGAACTCATCACATTACTCATCTATCAACATTTACTGTACAAATTGGCAAATTTGGCTATAAATGAGTATAACTTTGACCGCTAGATGGCGTCAAAGCGTTTCCAATACTTTCTTTTTTTTTGCCAGTTTGGGCTGAAAATGCAACAAACATTTTATAGGGGTTAATGAAATGTACAAAAACACACAACAAACTATCCCTTTAAGTAAAATAGTTTTGTGTCATATCTGTAATTTGTGAATCGATCTAAGCAGTTAGTGATCAGAAATTCTTTTTCCACAGTTCTTGTAGTGTGAACAGCACAAAAGTTCCTTATGTCTATTTTTTCCCGCCAGCAGAGAAAAACAGAGACTCTGTCACCCACCCGTGCGGTGCATCATCTGTAATGCCACTGTGTAGCTGCCGGACACCAGGAACCCTCGGTTGTCCACCATCGTGGGGTGGAACTGCTCATCCCAGTGAGCTGTGAGGAAAGGCCAGGCTTATTTAGAGCTCTTTCTCATGGAAGAGTTCAATTCCACACAGAGATACGTTCACACACTTACGTTTGAAAAACATAGCATTGATGATCATGGCTCCATCAGTGTTTTCCACGTCTTTGGTGACCTCGGGCAGCTTGCCGTCTGTGGACTTGGCCGCCCACTCGTTGATAGACTTAACAGCACTCTTTTTATCTCTGAAGTTGATCTTGGAATGGTCACATTTATAATGCTTTTTGCTGCTCTTCACAAAATCCTCCGCAAAGGTGACAGAGCTTGGTCCGTAGAGGCGGTTGCTAATCTTCCAGGTGACATTGCGCTCTTTTGGGTCGCTCACCTCAGTGAGAAGCTCTGCCAAACCAGAGTGCAGCTGCTCGTCCTGAACCTTGGCTGCGTTCAGGATGGTCTTCACTTGGGAAGCAGTGGAACCCTTTCCCCCGAGAGCCACCAGTCCCAGGGAGGAGGCCACCACCACGGGGGAGATGAGGATGTTCTCTGCTCCTTTTTCCTTTGCCACGTTCTGGTAGAGGCTGATAGCCAGATTGGCGCTGTTGTCGGCCAGAATGGTGGCATGGTTGCTTAGGACTTTATCTGCTGTTGTAGCCGTGGCAGCTGAGATTGCCGGGGCCAGAAGGGCCAGGGACACCAGGAATGTCAGCCACATTGTTACAAAACCTGGAAAGAACATGAAGTCAGTTATCAGTATAACAAACACTTTCTTATTTATTTTATTTTTGTTGTTTTGTTTTTTTATTTGTGTCAAACTTCTACATACAGAAGAACAAACCCCCACTACTGTTTGGTCAAATGTTTGTTAGCAAGTAAAAGCCTTGTAGCCCTCTCCATAGTTTTGTCATAATTCTGGGAGGGTAATAGACTTCTAAAGACCATCCCGTTGTACTATCTGTTTTGGTACGTACAGAGGGTCTGGGCTCTGCTGTTGAGAAAAGATTGCTTCCTGGAGACATGGACTCTGATGAGGTTTTAAATGTTATCCAATAGCTAATGTTTGCCTGTGACATGTAATGCAGCGGATTGATGCTATGAAGCTTACCGGAAACTGCCTGCACTGTAGACAACCATCCTCCACTGAGAGGAAAGGGAGGTGTTGAGCCGAAACAAACGGCTGTTTAATGTTAATTCAGTATTTGGTATACAGAACGGCTTTGTTCACTTCCTCAGCTGCCATCACTTACAAAAAAAAAATCCCATGAAAATCACTGTGATTTTCATGGGATTTTTTCTTTGTAAGGGCATTGCTTAAACTACCGGCAGACGACAATTCTTAAACACCGCAGAAAAATCTACGTCCTTCTTCATAACTTCTCCTTCTGTTCGGTGATTGGTTGAAATTCTACCAGAGGGAATCCAAGTCAATGGGAGGAATCTCACACTGAGCTGTGAACCAAGATTTGAATCCTCAATAGCGAAAGAAGGCAATGGCATGATAAGGTAGGTGACCATTTCATTAATTGTTTTTCTTGGATGAAGGAACTACTAAGGCTTAAATCTGATGTGAACATCAAACTACTTAAAACAACAATGTGTTTGTATTTGAGTTTGTATGTATAATTTGGACCATTGTGGATTGACAAAAATACACCACAAACTCAAATATTCACCTTTCTTGTTGAAATTCATCCAAATTCTTTTGGAAGTCAGAACTGCATATAGAAAGCTCCCAGAAAAGACTTGAAATTGTTGTGCAGCCATATAGACAGTTTTGGATCTATCTGAACCAAAACCCTGGCCTACTTGATCTGAGACGCTCATGACTGGGCGCTGCACTACATTTCAGGGCTGAAATATCATCTTCCAGTGGAATGAATGTGGTTGAATCTGATTGGCTCCGTGTTGTGTGGGAAAAGAGGCCACATGCTGCTACATGTGCTGTAAAACTTTTGCTCTCATTCTCTTTCAGCGTCCGTGAGCTAAGAGGAGAGCGTAGATCTGACAACAAGCTGCTTGTGTGCTGCAGCTTCCCAGGCATGTTTTCTACACGCTGATTAAAGCCTTGAAACCAAAATAAAAAGATGAAGCGATGTCTGGCTTCACCTGGATCAGATTTTTCTGCTCAGGAACATTTTTCTAACCTTGGGTTAGCTTGGATACCGACTGTTGTTGGCAGCTTCCGTGAGATCTACAAGCAATGCTGCATTTGACACTTAAAGATAAAACTCTCTTGCTATAAATATCAAATGAATCAGCAATGACTGTCTTAGACTAGCACAAGATCTCAATTTCAGAGGTAAAGTTGGACCACAACTGTCTCTGTAGAACTATCAGTTCATCTTCCTGGGCTTAAAACATGGTTTGAATGGATAGCAAGAATCTGGGCACGTTTATGTCCAAATTAGACAAGCATTATTATCAACTGTTTATAAACAAAAAACCACTGAAGAAGAAGAAACATCCTGCTTCTTAAATGAAATCAGCTCCAAAGCTGCAGCCATCTCACATGACTACACCCACCCGCTCATTCATTCTGGCTTACAGACTTCAACATCCACTCTCACCAACAGGTTTCAAACACCATCCGTACATGTGCAACAGAAACTTTAACACCAGAGCACAGGCAGACAGACAGACAGATTAAATGTCTGGACATTTGTTCTCCAACACTCCCTCCCTCCTCCATACTCCCAATGTTTACCTTTGTAGGCCTTTGGAATAATTCAGCAAGTTTGCTGTCTAGTTGGGTTCACATAGGTCCACAAGCTCCGGCCTTCTGAGCACGAAGTCAGAGTATCTCACGGAAGAGAGCAAAAGTTTGAGAAAAGGAGTTCCTGTGCTGGGAGAGAACAAAAATCTCTGCCCTGGGCTCCTATTTCTAGGCCGTCCCACCCAGAAGGAGCAGTGGGAGAACAAAATACCCTGCATCCCCAGGTCCTAAAGCCTGGATCTGAAGTCCGTAGCAACGGCATGGAAATCAAAATATGTTCTTCAGTTGATAAATTTCGAAAACTAGCTTTAAAGTTGTTGAAAAATGTTCTATTTTAATACAACTTTAGCTTTATTTAATCATATTTAGTGCAGCCTCATAGGACGCCTTGCAAAAATATTCATACTTTTGAATCTCTCAAAATATTGCTAGATATTATTAGCAAAGAATAAACAACTAATGTCAGTGTTTTTCATAAAATCCCCTAAAAATTACATTGGTGTTTGTAATTGTAAAATTTCAGTTTCAAGTTTAAGGGACAATAATACTTCTGTAAGACACTTTTCTCTAGTTTAAACTTCCTTTTCCTTCCCCTCCTCTTCCTGTAGCTGCATATTTGTGTCGTCAACGAGGACCGAGGAGGTCGGAGGACGTATTTAAATATGAATCAAAGGCTGATGTTGATTTTAACACCCTTGGTGAGGCTCCATGTGTGAGTCTGTGCTAAACTAAAATTATCAACTGTCAAAATATTAAAAGAAGATTATCTTCACACCCTATAATCTGGAGGTCGTACAGGTCAAGTTAGCATTTTTGTAACGGATGTTAGCCATGTAGGATTCTCTTCATGTTTTCTCTCAACTAAAGGATTTACCAGCATCATTATTGTCTGAAACTGGAGCCTGAGTTAAATGTAAAGGAGTCCCACCTCCGATGTCACATCCTCATGAGAGTTGCACATTGTTTGGAAGAGGGTCATAATGCAGGAAGTAGCAGAAGCAGCGGATGTATATCCAGCACAGAGCTGCCAATACACTTAGTCCCTGCAGCTCTGGAGCCATTTTTGTTCAGTTTGGGTTGGATGGGAAAACCAGACATACTTGATGTTCATGAGAGATTTAGGTAGCATTCAAAACAGTCAGTTTGACATGATACTGGCCCTATCAGTAATTCTGTTGGATGCAGAAAATGTTAGTTAAATGATGATTAAATGATGCCATTATAACTTGTCAACCAGTTAAGCTATTTGACAAGAATGGTAATGTTGTTACCTTTGTTACTTCCCTTGCTAAAAGAACAAAAAAAAAACAATCCTCTTTCTTTTCTATGCAGACGTTGTGCTCACTGTTGCTTGATAAAAAAATCTTTGTTGACACAATAGAAAGAGCAAAGGCAGGGAGCATTAGACAAGAGGCCAGCAGCAGGGATGATGATGATTATGATGACGATGACGATGATGATGATGATGATGCAGGGTCTTCTCAATTAAGGAGAGATTACAACTTCACTCTTATTCATGCTTAAAATATTTTGCCAGTACTCAGTAAATAATCTGAGACTGTCATACAGCAGCAGTGTCTTCATTCAGAGGCTTCTTCAGCTTCATCAGTTTTCAAGACTGACTGCCACTGGAGATCCTTCCTCCCCATCCATAACAACCCACTGAAGATACTTAGATGATATAAGACACAACACCATTTATTTTACCTTTGGGACAAATAAAGTATCTTTGAATTGAATTGAAGGTTCCTCACAGTGTACAAAGCACACAGCAAAGACATCTCAGGCAAATTCAGTTTATTTAGGTAACAAAACCAGCTGATTGCATGAATTCTTCGACACAATCCCCCATCGTGAGGAAGCACTGGGCAACAGTGGGGAGGAAAAACTCCCTTTTAACAGGAAGAAACCTCCAGCAGAACCAGGCTCAGGATGGGCGGTCATCTGCCTCGACCGGCTGGGGACTGGAGATGCAAACCAGGGCAGAGATGGAGGGAGGGAGAGATGAAGAGAGGGAGGAAGGGTGGAGGGAGGGAGAGATGGAAGGGGAGATGAAGGGAGGAAGAGAGGAATAGGTGGAGGGAGGGAGAGATGGAGGGAGGAAGAGAGGAGTGGGTGGAGGGAGGGAGAGATGGAGGGAGGAAGAAAGGAATGGGTGGAGGGAGGGAGGAAGACAAGGAGGGAGGAAGAGAGGAGTGGGTGGAGGGAGGGAGAGATGGAGGGAGGAAGAGAGGAATGGTGGAGGGAGGGAGAGATGGAGGGAGGAAGAGAGGAATGGGTGGAGGGATGGAGAGATGGAGGGAGGAAGAGAGGAATGGTGGAGGGAGAGATGGAGGGAGGAAGAAAGGAATGGGTGGAGGGAGGGAGAGATGGAGGGAGGAAGAAAGGAATGGGTGGAGGGAGGGAGGAAGAGAGGAGTGTGGAGGGAGGGAGAGATGGAGGGAGGAAGAGAGGAATGGGTGGAGGGAGGGAGAGATGGAGGAAAAATGGGTGGAGGGAGGGAGATGGAGAAGAAGAGAGGAGTGGGTAGAGGGAGGGAGAGACGGAGGGAGGAAGCGAGGATTGGGTGGAGGGAGGGCGAGATGGAGGGAGGAAGAGAGGAATGGGTGGAGGGAGGGAGAGATGGAGGGAGGAAGAAAGGAATGGGTGGAGGGAGGGAGGAAAAGAAGGAGGGAGGAAGAGAGGAGTGGGTGGAGGGAGAGATGGAGGGAGGAAGGGAGGAATGGGTGGAGGGAGGGAGAGATGGAGGGAGGAAGAGAGGAATGGGTGGAGGGAGGGAGAGATGGAGGGAGGAAGAAAGGAATGGGTGGAGGGAGGGAGGAAAAGAAGGAGGGAGGAGGAGAGGAGTGGTTGGAGGGAGGGAGAGATGGAGGGAGGAAGGAGGAATGGGTGGAGGGAGGGAGAGATGGAGGAGGAAGAGAGGAGTGGGTGGAGGGAGGGAGAGATGGAGGGAGGAAGAGAGGAATGGGTGGAGGGAGGGGAGAGATGGAGGAGGAGGAAGAAAGGAGTGGGTGGAGGGAGGGAGAGATGGAGGGAGGAAGAGAGGAATGGTGGAGGGAGGGAGAGATGGAGGGAGGAAGAGAGGAATGGGTGGAGGGATGGAGAGATGGAGGGAGGAAGAGAGGACTGGTGGAGGGAGAGATGGAGGGAGGAAGATAGGAATGGGTGGAGGGAGGGAGAGATGGAGGGAGGAAGAAAGGAATGGGTGGAGGGAGGGAGGAAGAGAGGAGTGGGTGGAGGGAGGGAGAGATGGAGGGAGGAAGAGAGGAATGGTGGAGGGAGGGAGAGATGGAGGGAGGAAGAGGGGAATGGGTGGAGGGAGGGAGAGATGGAGGGAAGAAGAGAGGAGTGGGTAGAGGGAGGGAGAGACGGAGGGAGGAAGGGAGGAATGGGTGGAGGGAGGGAGAGATGGAGGGAGGAAGAGAGGAATGGGTGGAGGGAGGGAGAGATGGAGGGAGGAAGAGGGGAATGGGTGGAGGGAGGGAGGAAAAGAAGGAGGGAGGAAGAGAGGAGTGGGTGGAGGGAGGAAGGGAGGAATGGGTGGAGGGAGGGAGAGATGGAGGGAGGAAGAGAGGAATGGGTGGAGGGAGGGAGAGATGGAGGGAGGGAGAGAGGAATGGTGGAGGGAGAGATGGAGGGAGGACGAAAGGAATGGGTGGAGGGAGGGAGAGATGGAGGGAGGAAGAAAGGAATGGGTGGAGGGAGGGAGGAAGAGAGGAGTGGGTGGAGGGAGGGAGAGATGGAGGGAGGAAGAGAGGAATGGGTGGAGGGAGGGAGAGATGGAGGGAGGAAGAGGGGAATGGGTGGAGGGAGGGAGAGATGGAGGGAAGAAGAGAGGAGTGGGTAGAGGGAGGGAGAGACGGAGGGAGGAAGGGAGGAATGGGTGGAGGGAGGGCGAGATGGAGGGAGGAAGAGAGGAATGGGTGGAGGGAGGGAGAGATGGAGGGAGGAAGAGAGGAATGGGTGGAGGGAGGGAGGAAAAGAAGGAGGGAGGAGGAGAGGAGTGGTTGGAGGGAGGGAGAGATGGAGGGAGGAAGGGAGGAATGGGTGGAGGGAGGGAGAGATGGAGGGAGGAAGAGAGGAATGGGTGGAGGGAGGGAGAGATGGAGGGAGGACGAAAGGAATGGGTGGAGGGAGGGAGAGATGGAGGGAGGAAGAGAGGAATGGGTGGAGGGAGGGAGAGATGGAGGGAGGAAGAGAGGAATGGGTGGAGGGAGGGAGAGATGGAGGGAGGAAGAGAGGAATGGGTGGAGGGAGGGAGAGATGGAGGGAGGAAGAGAGGAATGGGTGGAGGGAGGGAGGAAGAGAGGAATGGGTGGAGGGAGGGAGAGATGGAGGGAGGAAGAGAGGAATGGGTTTTAGGGAGGAAGAGAGAAAGAGAAGGAGGGAGGACAAGAGGAATGTGTGTAGGGAGAGATGGAGGGAGATAGATCTATCTTTCTATATGTAGATCTATAGATAGGTAGATCTATAGATAGGTAGATCTATAGATAGATAGATCTATAGATAGATAGATCTATAGATAGGTAGGTATAGGTTGTTAGTTTTCAGCTTGATTGAACTCGTGTAGACGTTCTTACCTCCATACTTACCTGTCCATACCTCTGTCCTGTGTGGATCTGATTTGCACCTTAAAACACAGACACATAGCTAGTGAGAAATCATAAGCTACAGAGAAAACTGAGGAGCGATTTCAGTGATATTCGCTGAAAGCAGTGTCCTGTCCTGTGATACTAATGATAATTTATGGTGGGAGACAGTAGTCATTTGTTGTCAGAGTCTTCTCTATCGGATCTTTCCTATGCACTGGACGCCTGTGAATGAGAGGAGAGTTAGACATGATCTGACTAATGTTTGTATAGTGTGGATAAAAAGATGCAATGTTGAACACATACCATGGCCCCTACACAAAGGGATACAGGAGACTCATCAGGTGGGAAGCTCATGGCATAAATCGGGTAAGCCAGAACTGATCAATGAGCAGAGACAAAGCAGAAGACATCAGGTCAATGACATTTACTTTAAAACACAGAATCTCAAAATGTTTTTAAATAAGGCGGTTACCAAAAAGCACGAGGCATGTGATAAAGAACAGGCTAATGTTCTCCTTGTATTTCTTTTTGGGGAACATCTTACTTCCGGTGGTCATCCTTTTGTTTTCAAAGTTGATTACTTCTTCTGCTATCATCCGTGCTTCAGTGTTCATGTTCAAGCCTTGGTGACAGATGGGTTCTGTGTATGAATCTATAGTCGAGTCTATGTTTGGGATGGTTTCTGTGTCTGAGTCCGTGTCTAACACCGTGTATGTGACGGTTTCTGTGTCTGAGTCCGTGTCTAACACTGTGTATGTGACGGTTTCTGCGTCTGAGTCCGTGCCTAAGTCTGTGTGTGCGATGTTGTCTATCTCTAAGTCAAAGTCCGTGTACGGGATGGTGTCTGCGTTCGTCTCCACGTCAAACTCAGGGTAAACAATGGTTTCTGAGTCTGAGTCCGCGTCTACGCCCAAGTTCACGTCTCTCTCAGGAATGATTTCTACATTCGGGTTGGCAAATCTAGGTTTCCTTCGCTTTCTGAAGATTCTGCATGAGTCAAATGATAAAAAAGACCTTAGTTACATTGAAGACAGCAGAGGACTGCGTTAGAAATATACGTAAAAGTGGACGTATTGCTTGTCCAGCTTACTTGAATGAAGACTCTTTGTAGGAGACGGTCGGCAGTCCATCTGAGTTGTAGTAACCCCTTGACATGAGTCGAGTGCTTCTTCTCATCATGACTGTAAACAGAAAGCGAGACATGGAGAGAAGATCAGTGATTAGCATAGACAGAGCACTTTTATACGCCATATTACTGGACTCTAGCATTGCGCTGCTATTGGTGGCAGCATGTTGCTCTGATACATTATTTCTAATTTTATGAATTTTGTAGACTTTTGTTTATAGACACGTTGCTTTTAGAACAATATTTCCTTTTGATGTTTGATGCTGTTCAACTGGGTGTATTTTTGCTGTTAGTTTTGTTTGCTTTTGGACAAATGGTGATAGTAGAGAAAACTATGTGTAACATTTAACTCCACAATAAATTGTGGATTTATTGCTGATATCTTTTACATCCACTTTGTACAAGATGTTCATTATTATTGCCATTTATATATTCTTTGATACCTACTTTCTTAAGGTTAAAAACATTAAAATAATATTACTTATTAGTTAGTTAGCTATGTAGCAAACTAGTTAGTTAGTTAGTTGATTAGTTGGTTAGTTAGTTAGTTAGTTAGTTAGTTAGTTAATTAGTTAGTTAGTTAGTTAGTTAGTTAGTTAGTTAGTTAGTTAGTTAGTTAGTGTGAGTGTGTGTGTGCGTGTGTGTGCGGGTGTGTGTGTGTGTGTGTGTGACTTAGGAAAAAAACAGTTAGAAAAAATATTGTTTCTGTTTTTACTAATTGTACTTTTTTTCTTCATTTAATTTCTTTTCTGTTTTCTTATCCAATTATTTCCTATTTTTTTGCGTACATCTTATTCAGTATCTTAATTACAATTCTGCACTATTTCAGACCACACGTTACTCACTTTGTCGTAATCTCGACAGAAACTGTAGAGCAAATCTAAGCTTGTCCAACTTCTTCAAAGGATCGACTCCTTCTGGCTGCACAGAAGGAGTTTTGCACCAAAGCAGAGAAACTCACCTGTTACGTCACGTTCTCAGTCGAGTCATGTTGAATTCAGATTTGACCCAAAGTTCCACGCTCACGTGCGCGCAAACGCGACTGAAATATACCAGCTAGACAGCATCGTATTTTATTTATTTATTTATTTATTTATTTATTTATTTATTTATTTATTTATTTATTTATTTATTTATTTATGCCGTAAGAATCCATCTTTAAACTCTTACTGTTCTAAAGTCATTTTGTACCTGTTAGGAGCCAAAAGGCAGCGAAGTTTGCTTCAGATTTTAAGCTCTCCGATTCGAAAGTTTGATAAAGAACTGCCTTTCACTTATTTATAACGACAACAATAATATGAATAATAACAGCTTGTTGTTATCATTACTAAAGATACAATTGATAACGACAAAACTGATATCAACTCTATTGTTATTTATTTATTTATTTATTTATTTATTTATTTATTTATTTATTTATTTATTTATTTAGAAAGGATGACTAGCATTCTGTAATTTAAACCAATTATTCACTCATTTAAGCAATTGTTTAAACATCATAGGGTATACCTATTTTATTTTAGGCGTTACATTACAAACAAGGGCTAAATGAATAATCATTATTCGAGTTACAAATAGATGTAAATACACCATTCTCGTTATTAATCACTTAAAGTAAAATAATGACTATTACGAATACATATTACACCATAGGGGCTTCGGAAAATACTCTCTTTCTTCAGGTTTTTAACTACTTCAACGTTGTCCAGTAAATGTAGTTACTGTAAGCGGCCACTAGAGGTCAACAAATACTTGCGGTAGAATAAGAAGACAACAAAAAGGAATCCTTATTTTTCAGGATGAAGTTGCCCTAATTAATAACGTTGTATTGGCTACCGTGAGATCACTCATATGAAATGTTGAAGTTAAAAACACAAAGCTCCTTTTCCCTTGCTGGAAAACTTCTAGTTAGAAGACCTTCCCTGCCAAATGTTTGGGATTAAAGGGATCTGCCGTAATTATCCCAAAACCAACAGTTAATCTGCTACTGCTGAGCCGGGAATAGATAGCTTACAGGATGTTACTCATCTGCTCCAACTCTTTGCCTGCGTGCTCCACCTTATGACACTGAGATGGTTCTCATCTAAACAGCATCAAGGTGGAGAGAGGAAGGTGGAGGATCGGCGTATTCTTGACTAAACATATGGAAAGTTTCACTTTATTCTTATAACCCAAAGGTCCTACATCAGCAATGCGAAATTGGAATGTGACAGTAAGACTGACATGCAAGTTAGTGGGCAACATGTAGAAAAAGATTTGCAAATATTTAAACTTCACGACAAACACAATTGTTTTGAAGATATAAAATAAGGAGTTATGGAGATCTGAGATTTTTCTGTTGCTCAGATGTGTTGCGTTAGCTGATGATCCATTCTGTGAGTTATTCATTCCTCTCTCAGTCAGTGGAGGTCCAGTGGTTGCTGGGTGAGCGCCTCCTATTTCAGCTAAACACACACTGCCCAGTGAAGCCTGCATGCTGATCTAGAAATAAAAGCTTTTTATTAAGCAGCAGAAGACTCAAAATTCTAATATGGTCAATGTCAGATGTTGAGAAAATATCTGAAGGATTTATCTAGAGAAATTTAAGTCATGAAAGAAAAAAAACTACTGTATGAAAGCCTGTTTGATTTTGCAGCATTAAATAGTTGTATGTATGGCTGCAATATCAAGAAACAATATAAACTGAAGAAACTACATGTTAAATGTTTCTGTCAGGTATATTGATAAACAATTAGTTTTTGTTAAGAAAAGACAGAAATATAACCTCAGATGATTTTTGCATCAGTTTTGCAGTTTGGTTTAAACCACCAACATTCAGTTCCTTCTGGTGGTTGAAGTTACAGTGAACACCTTGTTGAAATACAAAGAACTGTCTGGGGTTCTCAGGGGTCGTAGTAAACTGCTTCTTCTTCTTCTTTTTCTTTTCCCAGTGTATTTCGTAACTCCTCCCACATCGTGTCACACGGATTAGTAACTGCAGCTCAGCCACGCGCGCTCAGGTAGAGAAACCACCTCAGGTTCTGGACAGTCCGGTGTTGTGAAGACTGATGTGGGCCGCTGGTTCGCGGGAGAAGGCTGCTCAGTCATCTTCCTTTCCTGTCTGAAGCTTTTATTTGGGAAGAGATGTGAAGGTCCGTGGAAATAAATAGGGAGTTTGTAAGTGTTCAACCCTGAGAAGGTGAGGAAGTCTGCGGAGAAGACAAGGTGAGTGTTTGTTCGCTCTTTATTGGATTATCTTCATATAATCTCTCTCTTGGCCCGCAGCGGGATCATTGTCGACTTCTTGTAATAAACGTAGTAAAGGTGGGCTATTGAACGTACATTCAGACAGTTTCACTATCAAAACGGGACTTTTAATATACAGTCTCGTTCTGGAAAAAACAAGTTATGGAATTTCTGAAAAGGTTAATTGTTATAGTTGACTTAAATAATCACAGATAATTCGGTCAATGTTATATTTGCGCTACAGATTGATTAAAAACAAAAAGAAAAAACCAAAAAAAAAAACAACAGCTACCACAAAAATGTAATTAAACTGATTCAACTGCAAATAAAAGCTACAACAAATAAAATCCGGAATTAACGGAAAAGTATATATTCTAATTCTTTAATCGTGTTCTGATTCATGAATCAGCTGAGAAACGTTTAAAGAAAAAAAAAAACAGTGAATAAAGTCAAATGAAAAGCTCAGCAGATAAATGTTCAACAATTGAAAGAAGAAAAGTTCACTTTTAAAATGTTGAGTAGGTACCTACCTCCTGTAAAACCTTGTTTATGAGACTAATATGGTTTAAATGTTACTAAATAAACAGTACATCATATGCTTCTTGTAAACAATGCACAATGCACATTTTGTTCATTTCTTTGAATATCCTACACAGTTGCACATTTTTGGGGGGTCATATTGTACTTAACTGTATTTCTAATAGTCTTTTATGTTTTTATTTTTGTATATATTGAGTTCCAGTCACTTTGTTCCTGGTCCACCTGAATATTCCCCACCAACAGACAATAATTGACTTCTTTCCCTGTCCTATGTCAGATGCCTCTTGTGGAAACGTGTGTCTGCTCATTGCTGAGGATTTTGCAGTCTTGTGTGGTTGTTTGGCAACGATAGGTCAATGAACGCCGAGTGCTTAAATCAGCACAGCAAATACTAAAAAAAATAAGCCAACTTAATTAGAAGATATATCAACACTTCTCATTTGTGCAGCATAACTAAAACTGTGCTGTTGCCTCAGTCACTCACTGTCCTGGCAGAAAGCTCTGCCCAGAGCGTCTCACCTCAACTTGAGCTCGTCTCGTGTCCTGCTTAGCTGGGCAGCTGCTAATCTCATTGCCTTTGTTTCCTGCTTGAACCCTCCCACGGTTTCCTCGGAGAGGGTATTGAGTGTTTGTCGACGATGGAAAGCGCTTTCAGGCCAGGTTCAGTGGGAGATTAAAGACGTTATCGGTGTAAGTATTTGTGACAGAGTGGAAACGGACAACAGAACCTCAGATGGTAATGGACAAACGCGATAAAGGCTTTGTGGAAGCTGAGTGGCTAAGATTAGGGATTATTGTATTGTTTGAGTCAAGATTCGGTTCGGATGAGAAAGTAAGGGGGGAAAAAATAAGACTTTTTAAGAAGGATTTTGACTAACGTCAATGAAGGTGTTTGCTTACTAAAAAGTCAACTTTTCCACAGAAGCACAATTGAACGTCAGTATATTTTATTGTCACTGTATGTGATAAACCAATACAAAATAGTAATTGTAAAGAAGAAACTAAAAAATGCTTCTTTTTTTATGAAGATGTGAGTTTATTTGTACCTAGCTCCCTTCACCATGACACTACTAAGTAAAATCCAAGGCTGCTGATAGAAAGTACCTGAGGAGTGTCTGATATGTCTGAAAAACATAACATGTTACAAGCGTTTCATATCAATAATTATTGATTTGTTTTTTTGTGTTTTAATTATCTGAAATACAGCCAAGACTGTTGACATGACCGTTCCTGTTTCCTCTCAAGCTGTTGTACTCATTTTCTGTTTTCATTCCACGCTATTGCTTTTTATTTGACGCACCCTGTTCGTTTTTTTTGTGTGTTTTTTTCTGAACTCTATATTGGACATATTTTATTTTACTGATTGGTATTTGAACCTGTTCAGAATTTCATCGACTTTAATGAAAGCCTCAGAGCTGGAAGCAGGAGGTTTTTGTGAGAGATGAAACACAACCGAGCGTTGTCTGAAATTCATGCAAAAAAACTTACACTTTGTTTGCTCCATAATCAATGAGTATTACAGCTGTGCAACCACTCTACTTGTTTTCTCAATTAAATTGGGCTATTTAATTTCAAAGTCTAGGTTCTAAAGGAGCCCAACACCAAACTGGATTCTATTGACAACAATCACAATTTTTGATAGAAAAAAAAATATTTTATATCATTAAGAAGTAAACAAAAAAAAAACAAAAAACACCTTTAGTTACAAGACCCTGTTTGCAGTTCAACAATAACAAAATTTTTTAAAATATTTTCTCAAGTTGGAGTTCAGAACAATTTATTCAGAATCCAAGTTCTTCACAAAACATTTATTTTCTCACTGTTAGATTCCACGGGAACATAAAATCATCCAAAACAAATCTGTGGTAAAAAAACAAAACAAAAAAAAACTACAACATTAAACATCTATTTGATTGTAAAACAATTCAAAACAAATGTTGGCTGAAACATTTAACTCTAATATTGTTTTGATTTTCTAATATTGTGTACCTCTGATGCATTGCCAGACTACAGCTTGGGTGACACTGTCTCCCAAATCTTTTTCTATACTAGACTGAATCCATCGTTTGCTCCACACACTGCGGGTTTACAATCCCGAAAGAAGACAAACAAGGCTTAGATCATGTAGAGACCACAATGTATTTGGTCACCATTGTGATTTTCTTTGCCTTTCAATCATACTTTGTTTTGTTTTTTTTTAAGTTTATGTTCCACACAAGTGGAAATTAATCCGTCCACAGTCAGGCAGATTTAACTTGGCCATCCTCCATGTTTTCCCTGTTAAGAGATAAGGACAAAGGAGCAGTTGGTTTTGTCGAAGTTGACCAGGAAACTGACCTTTATCTGTGAAGGAAATTACTATTTGTTCCAGGATCTCTTCAACAATATGGGTGAGGAAAATTTAGATTTCAGAGTAGAATAATGTCCTACATGAAAAACCTTTTCCTTATTGCTGATTTGGTTGCTAAAAGGAGACGAAGCCGGGTTTATATGTGCTCTGCATCACTTGAATTGAGTTAACATGCAGTAGTTTCCAAAACGCACAAAAAAAGGAGCAAACCTTTTACAGGTTTTTAATATATGTGATAATACATCTGCCTCTCTTTTTGTGTTTAATCGTGTCTTTTTTCAGCCACACTTTTCAAGCATAATACTTAAATTTTTGACCATCAAAGACATATTCATTACTTGTTGAAAAAGAGTGATTTAGCTTGGTCGAGTTATTTACTTCAGTCTGTCTTCTTCAAAACTAATACACAACACACTTTATGGTAATCAGAATGAGCTCTAGTGTTGAATAACACTAAGATTACAGATAGAACTATGAATGTACATTTTTTCACGTAGACATTATTTAAGGGGCTGCACAGTGGCGCAGTTGGTAGAGCTGTTGCCTTGCAGCAAGAAGGTCCTGGGTTCGATTCTCGGTCTGGGGTTTCTGCATGGAGTTTGTATGTTCTCCCTGTGCATGGTGGGTTCTCTCCGGGTTCTCCGGCTTCCTCCCACAGTCCAAAAACATGACTGTCAGGTTAATTGGGCTCTCTAAATTCTCCCTAGGTGTGAGTGTGTGAATGGTTGTGTATCCTGTCTGTTTCTGTGTTGCCCTGCGACAGACTGGCGACCTGTCCAGGGTGAACCCGCCTCTCGCCCGGAACGTAGCTGGAGAGGAACCAGCAACCCTCCTGACCCCATTAGGGATAAAGGGTGAACAGAAAATGGATGGATGGATATTATTTAGGAAACCAGAAGAAAGGATTGGTGTTTTGTGCCAGATATTGGACAGATTGCTTTCTCCTTTTCGCTACCAACCCACTGATTTCTCAGTTTTAAAAGTGAAACAGTACCTGATCTTTAAGTCTGACTCAAAGGTGGTTAAACAGAAACCATATCATTATGGTAGACAAGAGTCACCTGTAAACAGTATGTTGATCTGCTCTTACAAGTGTCGTCACACCAACCAAGGCCAAAGGCTGGCAATATATTGATGTTGTTGGGCCAAAAAAAGTGTATGTGCCTCATGACATAACATCAGGCAGAGGAAAGTGTAATTAGCTGCTAAAAGGACGAGGATGTTTTTCCGAGGTCTTTAGTAACTTCCTTATGCCTTCTTCAGGGTTCCCAGTCGTATGTGGGATGTTAACGGACTGGAGACGCGTTGAGGCTGAAGGAGCATGGTGAAACACCAACCCTTACAGGTCTACGAGAAGCAGGTTCTTCTGTCTTTGGTCACCGGGATCTACGGCTGCCGCTGGAAACGCTACCAGCGTTCCCAAGACGAGAGCTCCAAGGTGAGAGAAGAACAAAGTATGGAAACCATAAAATGGCTATGATACAAAGAAAGCTGCGTCTGCAAAAGATCATCTTTTTATGTTTATTTATTTTTTTCAGGGAAAAAGGCAGAAAAGTGTTTTGGACACTTTTCTAAAACTGTATGAAGGCAATTTATGGAAATAATTTATTGATGCTTAAAGTGGAAACTTAAAAAACTGTCTTATTCACAAGATATCTACAACAAAAAAAAGGATTATGTCCATTTTTAGTTGAAAAGTGAAAGCCAGAGGCCTGACCTGTTTAGCAACGGCATATCTGCATCTATACACAATAGATAGGAAAACTGTCTACCACAAGTAAAGCATTAACAATTTGGCTGCACAGTTGGAGGCAAAAAAGACATAATTACAGTGTAAATAAGGATACATATAAAGATCTAGTGATGGTTAAATAGTAATATGGAGGGTGAAATATTTTCACTTTTTTTGACGCACGTTTTGAAGTGTCACATTTAAAAAGACAAAAATTTGAAATGACTTCCCCATGTTTTGAACAAAGGTTTTCATGCTCCTTTGAGTTTTTTTTTTTGTTTTTTTTGCTTTCTGAAAACTATTTAATTTGCAAAAAAGGGAGAGAAATAACTTCAGACTTAGCGAACATTTAGCTCAAAATGGCATTTCTTTCTCTGTGTCGCTACATTATTACTAGCAGAGCTGTTACATAACAGAACAATTAAAACCTACAGTAACATTCCTGAAAACGTCTCTCCATCTTTCTGAGACGTGTGATCCATGTTAGATTGCAAGTTCTTCTTCCTGTTTACTCCAGGAAATAGAGCAACGACAACATCTGATGACGTTGATGATTAGCTTAGCCTGGTTGATTCGCCCCAAGCCACTTTCAGTACCGATACAGATATCTGTATCTGTACCTGTTTTTCTGTATCAATAGTGATACAATTAGTCATTTTACACATAATGTAAAACAAATAAAGCATGACATCGCTCAGAGCACAAAGCATAGAACCAAACTCAATAGATATATCCTTATAGATGGGGCATATTGTCATCTATACCCAATCTATGTTTGCGACCGATACAGATATTTATATCGGATCTACATCTCTTTTTACTTCCTGTGTCTCCGTGTCATAATCTCATTGCTCGGCTTTGGACATTTGGATTAAGACGACTTTCCATTGTTATTTCCAACAGTCTGAAACGAAACCTTTAGATGTTGATCTCATTCTTTCTATGTGGTGAATTCTTACAGGCCTCCCAGATCAGGCCCCAGTAACTGCAGGAGCTGATCCTCTTCATAAAGGCTGCAGCAAATTTAGTGGACCACTGAAATGAACCAGACATCCAGCTGTGTTGGTTTCCCGCTGCGCTGCCACATCCCCCGCTGCTGCACGTCTCATTTTGTCACAGAGCGACAGCAGCTCTGCCATAAATTAGCCCATTTACTCAGTTTCAGAGCTGGGAAGTGTCAATGTGTAAAAAAAGAAGAGGAAAGCAGTCCGAGCACGCAGCTGACTCGCCAACGTTTGTGTGATTTCCAAAGCTTCATGTTGTCTCCCTCAGTGTGATCAAACTCTGGCAGGGTCCAGCATTCAGAAAGAGAAACAGCAGCTGTGTTTCCTTTAGCCTTAAAGGTCACAATTTGACATTTCGAAGAAACGATAAAAAGAATGTCGCTTAACGGAAGCACACAATAATTTTAGTGTTTCAATGTAAAGTATAAAGAGGTGGTTTTGTTGAAATCAGTGCAATGGAAACATTTCTTTCGCTTCGTAACCAGATGTTACTACTGGTGGAAATGGCAAAGAAGTGGCACGAGGAGCAAGTCACTTATCGAATGAACAAACTTATTCACATCATTTTTATTTTTTATTTTTTTGCTTTTCTTGTTTAATGGAAACACTGCAGTTGCAAAATTGAGTTTTATTTTATTTTTTCGACTTTAGCAGAATATCAACAAAGTCCCGCGTACATTTGTAATGGAAACACAGCTAACGTCTGCTTCCACTGCAGCGCAGAGCGACAGTGTTAGAAGAGGAGAAGAGGCAAGCAAAGTGGCAGTGCTGTGCACAAGAATAAGTGGTGGGTTACATGTGGTCACTTTGTCTCTGATCAGTGGAACAAGAAGACAAACCCCACAGGAGGCCGTGAGTTACGGCTCAGAGTGAAGAATTGTTCTTCTCATTTATCTTCACCAAGGTGATTTTCTCATCTTGTCTTGTTAGTCACAGCCTCGTTTGAACTCTTCTTCACCCCTTTGCCTGAAAGTGGAATTCTAACCTGACAAAGAAACTGTCTCCCTGAGAGCCACAGACGTAGATCTGTGGCAACTCAATAACGCTTTAGGAAATAAATAGGTCCCATACTGGAAATCTTCCGGTATCATCTGTTGTGTAATTCAGTTCACCATGCTGTTGTTTCTCACTTCTGATTTAAACACTTTGTATTTCCTTGTTGCTGAAAATGTGCTATAAAATAAATTTACCTAACCATACCTTTTCCAGATAGCAACAAAAAAAAACCCACACACACATACAATTAAATTTGTTTTTGTAATAACCAAAGCCAGTGTTGGTTGAAGTGAATTTTATATTTTAATTTTTTATAACAAATTTTTGTCATGGCATTTTCTGTCACCCTTCGCTTCTGTCATTTCAGAGCCTTTTATATAAGCTTCTGGAAAAGGGATAGTCCAGGCACAGTGTGCTAAAAAGTTAATCTAAGCTTTTCAGAATCCTTTGGGTTACCTATCATACTGGACTCCTCCCCTCAGCTTGGATTAGTTTCTAATCCAGTTAACCACTGAGGGGAAGAGTCCTTCAGTGTCGCAGAAGGTCTCTGTACCTTTGCTACACAAGTCAGGACGTCACAGAGAAACACACAGGACAAACAACCAGGCATTCACACACTCATACATAAAGACACTTCAGAGCAGAGGTGGGTGGAGTACCAAAACAATTGTACTCTACTGGGAGTAGTACTACTTCAACATATTTTATCTCAAATAAAAGTAGCTGTCCAAGAAAGTACTACAATATGAGTTAAAAAAAAAGAGGGTAAGAAAGGGATACTTAAATACTGAGCAGCTGAGCAGAACACCTGATTTAATACTTTTAAAAAAAACATCAGACAAAAGAAAAGTTATGTGCAAAGTTTAAATAATATAATTATGTAATAACAAATTAAAACAAGATACAAAAAGTTATTTTTTTTACAAAGCTAATACAATACGTAGCGTACATGTATGTTAGAACAAGGTAAGTATAGTGTTTACTGTGTCTTGTTGGTACCGGCAGATGAAAAATAACATTAAAACAACAAAGCTGGTGTTAAAAAAGAAGTCTGACTTTAGCATGAATGTTATGAGTGTGTCTGTGTGTGTGGCGCATTTTTCTTGAAAACGTGATTCTTATTCATTCAGTGATGTTACTTTCAGGAGTTTCACTGAAGTGAGAGAAGCAACACTTTATGATATTACTGAAGCAAATTCACCCAACAAACATGTTTTTTATACTGCGGAAGGAAGCTGGAGTACCCAGAGAGAACTCACACATGCACAGGGAAAATACGCAAACAAACAGACCCCTAGGTTGAGATTCAAACCCAGCACTGTTTTGTGTACCTCGTTTTCAAAAACTTGTGTTTTTTCTTTTTTTTTTATTTCCATTAGTTTCCATTAGTAGATAACGTCAGCAGTGAATGATAACACAACATATTAGCTCTTCTTGTCTTGCATTTGAGAGCAAAGTGCTGAATGTACTTTGGAATACCTGAACACATCTGGATTTAATGGAAATATTGCTCCAATGCATTTATCTGATTGGTTCAAAAATAGCGTGGGGTTAGCAGCTCAATAATAAAGGTGTGAGGTTATGGATGTTGTTCCAGGATCTCTGGATGCTCCAGGTTAGTCTTCCAGTTCATGTAAGGTTGAATGCTGGTAAGTTGGCTGAAGTTTGAAGCATTATAGCGTCCTGTTTTCCTTATCTGGGACTTTTACCATTAAATCAAACAGATATAGAATATGGACAAACACAGTATGACAAGTTGCAATGATAAAAACTTTTGCAGAACTGAAAATGCTAGAAAGCATTAGATGCAGTGTGTTGAACCTGAATCAGACTGAACATGTCAATTCAGATAACAGTTTTGGTTCTTTCACTGTTTTTCTTCACAGTGGGAGTGTGCATGGTTCACCATCTTGAGTAGTTCCTTTCTGCTCCTTCTCTTTTGGACCTATTTTTGGTTGGTGGCTCAGAATGACTTCAATGACTTCAACTGGTAAGTGTTGTCCTCTATGTTGTAACTTACTTATTGGGCAAAATATTGAATATTTGAAAGAACAGGGATCCTAATTTACCTCACAATACCCCCCAACAACATATAGAGACATAGGACATTTCTTTTTAGGTTTTCTTTGAACTCAGTGATGTAAATCATGGCAAATCATCTTACCTTTGGTCTCAATTTTCCAAAAGCGCACTGGTTTTATAAGTCCGTATGTGTGCTCAGATTGACACAAATCATCTTCTGTTTTGAGATAAGAAAGGAGAGTTGTTTTCTCCTGGCAATCCATTCAACAAAGACGGGATCTTATTCATCCAACTACACCTTCCTCCTGGATGATGGAGATCCACAATCCGTCTCTAAGGTTGGACGTTCAGTTCAACCACTGGAATTCAGGACTTTATCTTTTCCTTGTGATCCCTATATTAAGACCATAGATGAAGTTTGCACCAGAATCCTCTGGGTTGGTGGTCAGTCTCTCTCTCAAAGACAGGAGTTTAAATATCGTCTTGCTCATAAGTAATGGCAGCATGGAGCTAGAGATGGCTAGACCAACTCTGGCCTCATCTGCAGCAACGTCTGCTGACTTAGTGTCCTTGATTTAGGGGTCTCTCCAAACAATCCTACCCTGTTCTTTTATTCTCTCACTGAATTGTCATAAACTTTATTATTCAACATGCTAGCTGTAGACCTGTAGAGTTTTAAATGTGACAGTTGCGTTTTCTGTCGGCTTTGAACTCAGCTACTTATTTACTTACAATTGAAGCAATCCCATTTGGCAAAAGCAAGAGTTAAATCAGCGATTCTTGTCAACAACTGATGGTGTCATCCAAGACTTGTTCCCAAACCAATCTCTACTGGGTTCCTGTAAACTGAGTTGTTAGCATGCCACAGCAGTCACGAGGATGTCAAACGTTAGCAGTCTTCAGCTAGAAGCCTATTCTGATTCTTTGCCACACTGACTGCTGCCAACAGCATCAACAATGTCTCTTTCACAATAAATAAGGTATTTTTGAACTGGATTGTCTTGAACTAAAAATTTTGAAACACAGTATAGTCTTGTTTCATCATGGCACCATCTTGGATCATTCAGTTCTTATTTGTTCATATTCAGGTCGGTGTACAATCATTCTGGGGAGTGGAGGGATGAGACCATTCCCATCATCACCTCCACCACTGTGGGATTCATCTATATCACATTCCTCCTGGTAACAGCCTTTTCCAAACCTTCAAGCAGCTTCAACAATGATCGCTTGATGTACAGCTCACTGTTTGTACTTTTTAGATTTTGGCACTTTTCCATATATCCTTGGGTCAACAGCTCAATCTCTACTGGGTTCACAAGGTGCTGTAAGACGGCCTCTGAAGCTGTTAGAACATATGTACCCGATATACACTTCAGAACTACAGCTTAGGTTTACCAACCCTTGTCTCTACAGATTGGAGTCCTGGCTACTCTACTCACCACTGTCTCTGGTTTTGTCTCTGTCGATGATGTCTGGGGAGATGAGTGGGAAATTATTCTTGTTTCACTTCAGGTGGGAACATAATTACAGTTGAGTTTGCATACACCACATAAATCACAATTTCACAATTATAGCAATTTTGATTCTGTAATACGTATGAAATGTTATTCCAGGCATAGCTTCTGGGGGGAGGTTAGAAACTACCTGGCATTATACTTATTTGTCAAAATGGGAAAAGCTAACAAACTATGAACCAATGTTATGCTAAGATGTCAAGCTTGACAAATATGCTAATGTAAGCCACTGAATACTATTCCTTGGTAATAAATAGCACCAATGCAATTAGCAATTTGTCAGACAAGTAAACAGTGCACAACACCATCTTAAGTTCCCGGGTCAGTTAAGCATCACAAAAGTTATTTTATTGTCACAAGTATTAATTCCATTATGAAGTCCCTATTTTAGATCCAAATGTTTTCTGATGACTTCACACATTTAAGAGCAGTCCTATTCTTTCTTACTAGTTCACTGCTCCTTTCCTGCACATCGGAGGCCTGGTCACCATCACAGCAGTGAGCTGGTTGGTAGCTGGCTATGTGGTTCGCAAAGAGAGATCCAGTAAGTATTGATGTTTTTATGAACTGAACATTGTGAAGGTTTCAACCTTCAGTTGCATTAGTGTGTAGAGATTGTTATTATTATTTTTTATCTTTTGCTCTGTTAGGAATTAGATTTTGTACTTTGTATGGATCTAGCTGCTCTATGCATTTGCTGATCGGTGCGTTTGTATAACTGTCCACATAATTAACTGAATCCTTCAAGAACTAAATACCCAAAAAGCAAACTAACAGACAGCGAGTATGTAAAAGTGGGTAAAGGTGACAAAAATGACCTCTAAATCTGTCTTGTCTTCTTTTCATTATTAGATTTCCAGGTGATGGTGTTGGCGATCTACATTCTAGTCCTCCTGGCCCTTTGCCTTGCACCTCTTACCTTCACCTGCCCCTGCATTATGGACCGCCATGTCCTCAAACCACCACCACTCATTATTGGTCGACGGGGAGCTCCTATGGTGAGCTGAGACTCCAACTGTTAAAACAGAGGCCACAGAACTTTCAGAACCAAACTAGAGGGCCTTAGTTGGTATTCTGCTTACGGTACTTTTGTAAATAATACAGCAATAATGTAATATTTTAATACCTGTTGATCTGATCTTTTCTCTCAAAAGGTGACATTATGACGTTTCTTTAACATTCAGAGTGAAAGTGTGCATGTTTCAAAGCGGAAGATAAGATGTAAAACTCAATAACAAAATAAGCCTGATGTTGTTCAGCTTGGTGCATGGTGGTATGGACATACACAGTCAAAATGGTTGACTACAAATGTAGTGATGTTCAGAGCTGTGCTTTTCTACTGTGATTAAAGTCAGTCGACAGACTTCTCTGCAAGAATAACAGCCTCTAGCTAGCCTGGCCGTCGCCTTCCTGCGCAGTTCCTCTTGATTCTCATCTCCCTTTAGTTCTCCATCTGGAATTTCTTCCATTGAGCTTGATTTCTCAGGATAAATTTCATCCTGGTCAAACAGCAAACAGAAGGAGAAGTAGTGAACAATGACATTGATTTTCTGCACTGTTTTCGAATTGTAGTCTGCCTGTGGTTGTAGTTTGGTAATGACAATGGATGAAGCGTGCAAAGCCCTCCTGTCCCTGCTGGTCACGACTCCAGATATTGAACAATTACAGAGAAAGATGAATGTTTAAACTCTTTTATCACTGGCAAATAGATCACGACCCCTCTCATTAACAGCCATCTTGTTCAGCTTTGCACTTCTCTCTTCGCAGTGGGTGATGATTCTTTACATCGCATGCAGTTTTCATGCGAAATTGCGTGCTTCATAGCGTAGCTTCCTTCACAATCTAGTTGGTACATTACATGGTCATCAGCAGAACTCTGTAATTTTATTTTGTGGTGTTGGAATAAAAAATTGCGCGGCACCGATAAATAAATACATAAACGTAAAAGAGAACGATAAATGTCGAAAATGTCGAAATAAATGTCAAAAAAACATTGCAACACTATGCACCGACCAGAGCACCTAAGCCTCCATTTTCCGGCAGTTCTCAAACATTTCCATGTCAGAAAACACTAAAGATTCTAAGATATTTAATTAGCAGTTCAGTTTTGGTATTTTCTATACTCTGCACAGTGACTGACTGTGACACTCTTTGCTCTAGCTGGCCCCTGAAAACACCATGATGTCCTTTACCAGAGCCCTGCAGCACGGAGCCAGCTCTCTGGAAGCAGACGTCACCATCAGGTGATTAATTACTAAATAATGACTTATTCATATTTCATGGTTCTGAGCTTCTATATATAGATCCTGGCTGATATGTGGAATAGTGGTTAGAGATTGATGTGAGAAATGCAGTAAAACTGCAATTCATCAAACTAATGAACATGTGTTATATCTGCAAGTTAATTTTGCTCTACGTTTATTAGGAAATGTATATACTGGAGAAAAGGTAAAGGATGTTTTTTTTTCCCTCTTGAAGTGTGGATGGAGTTCCTTTCCTCATGAGGGACCACACCTTAAGACGGACCACAGACGTCAGTAAGGTCTTCCCCTCCAGAGAGCATGAGGACGCCTCCTTCTTTAACTGGACAGAGATTCACTCTTTAAATGCAGGCCACTGGTTTTTGGAGGTACTGGATTCCACTCTGGCTCAGACAGCTTCCAATCTAATTCTGAAAACACATCAATAGCGATTAGGACAGTGGAATTTGTGTGATCCTCAGCCTCTCCGTTTGCTCCCTTCTGCTTCCAGAGTGACCCCTACTGGATGGCAAAAACCCTGAGCCCGAAGGACCGCAGCCGGATAGGAAACCTGACGATTTGCAGCCTGGTAGAGATGCTCCGTCTGGCAGCGAGGGCCAACAGCTCCGTGCTGCTCAACATCCGCAAGCCTGCGCCGGAGCACCCGCGTTTCCGCAGCTGGTTCATGGACACGTTGTGGACGCTGCAGAAAGCAGGGATTTCCCAGAGAAAGGTGATGAGCTAGAAATGCACTGAGGAACTGGCTGGTACCCAAAACCTCACGGTTTTCAGCTTGATCAGGCCCTTACCGATGACCGGTCGATCTGAAATTGAAAAAGGAATCCTTTTTCTGGTCAGTGCACGGACCATATGCTGACCTGAGTAAAGACTTCAGGCTTGAGTTAGACTTGTGCTCTAACAGCCCAAGACTCAACTGGATGTGAGGTGTTGGACTAGAGTCTCAACAACAATCTCTACTTTATGTAATCAGCAGTAAGTGAAGATCATTTGAGTAAATGATTATTGTTGTCCCATTTGTTTAACCATTGTGGTTGTCATGGTGATTTAAGACGCAGTATGCAAGCTACAGTGCACAGCTTGGAGGAGGTATTGACTGGTGTTCTTGAATCCCTAAATGGTGATGCCTTAGATTAGCCTGATGATTTGAATTAATAACCTACGAGAATTTTGAGATTAGATGGTACGCATCTGATACAAGAATATTAATTTTGATCGTTAAGGACTTCACTTGGACATGGAAAAAATGACTTGTGAGCAACAAATATTGCAAAATGTTTTGTTTTTTAGAAGGACTACTCTATCAGAGAGATAGTGGGGCTTCTTCTCTGCTCCTAATAAAATTCATTGATCACCACTACTGGCAGCAAGGCTTAGAACAACAAATATTGCAAATACTGTTTCATTATCGTAAAGAGAAACTGCAGTTGGCTAAAACCAGGCAGAATAAGAGTTCTACAGTCGGAGAAATCAAAAATTGGGCTCAAAACTGATCAGTGCGTTTGTAGTTTGAAGTTATTCAAGTAAGTAGCAGTTTATCCCTTATATAATATTTTTTAATACCTTATCTGCACACTGTTTAGTCAGGATTTTCTCATGTTCCGCTTCTTTTTGCCAGGTGACATGGGCCCCTGACACGGACAGAGGGAGGGTGCGAGGTCTTCTGCAGACAACAAATGAGAAACTGTCAGTGGAGGAGATAAGGCACCGAGGAATTACAAGTCTGACCATCCACTACAGAAAGATCAGCTACCAAGACATTCAGTAAGAGCGAGCGGCTATTGCTTAGCAACAGATAAAGGGCTCAGATGCAGTCCTAGGAAGATAAAATGGAGCTTATTTTTAGCCGAGCTAATGACATCCAGCAGTGAATCACTGGCTTAGAAGTTTTAACTTTTTTCTCATGAAAAACTTTCAGAGCAGGTCAGATTTGTCTCTGGACTGAAATGTTTTTCACATTTTCCTCGTGTTCTTCCTTTATGTCTAGGATGTTGATTTTTATGGTTGTTTTTTAAGATCAGAAGATGTAAAAGCAACGGAGCAAAAAGTGATAATCCTTTAATTACAGTCATTGGTTCAAACATACAATTCAGCAACATCCCTCATTAAAATGTTATCTCTGCAGTTTAAAGTGCAGTTTATTTTGAGAAAGCCCCAAAACAGAAGGTAACTAAAAACAACAAATAGAAGTAAAAATGGATTGGCTCTCCAAAATATATTTGATTTTTTGTTCACGTTATACAGAGGAACTGAAAAACCTACAGTTGCAACAGCTTTCATCTAGATGCTCCAGTTCTGACCAGTATTATTAGCAATATAAGTTAGTTTTAATAGTTTTAATTTCCACTTACTGCAGAGAGACAAAAAAAAAAAAAAAGAGTTATAGGACTTCTGTTCTTACTGCTGACATGTATTTTTGTTTTCCCCGTACTCAGGGTTTATCTGGCTAACAATGTGAGCCTGACTGTCTACCCTGTGAATGAGCCGTGGCTCTACTCCATCCTGTGGTGCAGCGGGGTGCCTTCCGTGTCTTCTGACGCCCCTCAAGTTCTTCAAAAAGTGCCTTACCCCGTCTGGCTCATGGTAAACAGCCCTCTCGTCCGACAGCACACACACTTCAGCTTGCAGACGAGGTCAGTCAGAAACACAAGAGGACAGAAGGGGAAAGGAAAGAGACTGATGATGGCCCAGCGAGGCAGAGATGTGGAATAAGTCTTTAATTCAGCACAGGACCCTGGGAAAGAAGCTCAGAACAGATCTGAAGCGATGATGCTGTCCTGAGCTGTTTTTGTTTTAGTATCTTTAGATATGTAGTGACATCTAGTGGCAACAGCAAGAAATTACATGACTTCTTTCCTTTTTTGCAGAGTCACAGTGCTTACAACTTCATCTGGATGTCTTCAGACCTTGTCTCTGTCGCTGTCATCATGGGGATTTTCTTTTTCCAGAAGTACGTTAATTTTTACAGATATAAAAGACTGTTCAAAAGCCTCCAGTCAGTCCTCTTTCTTTAACGTGTCATTTATGTCCAAATAGCCAGATTTTCTTGTAATCTTTCAATGTGGTGTTGATCCACCATTCCCTAACTTTGCTGAAGGTCTTTTTGGGTTGGCTTATAAACATTGCTTCTCTACTCAAACATACTGCTTTACCTACTGTCGCTAATGGTGGGGAATTTGTGATTCTGTGGGTCTGTTTTCTTTAGAGGGCTCTTTAAAATATCCTAACATTTTAAATAAAAATCTTGTGGCCTTTGTCAGTAAACCATACTTTTGTGATTAATGGGACTTTCAGCAGGTAAGTGATCCATAGCCAGCTTGTCATACAGAAAGTTCATCAGACACAAAACTCGACCATCTTCCAGGAGAAATTTATATGACGGCATATGACCATTGTAGATAGAAAGAAAAAGGAGCAAATTAATAAAAAATTAAAAAAAATCCTCCAAAGAAATTTTGAGCTCAATCTCAGGCATTTTCTACAAAAAACCTTGGAGATTTCTGCTTTTGGAAAGTTGAAAATTTGCTAGAAAAAAAAAAACGTTCTAGAAAAAGCTAAAAAAAAATGTCAGCGTTTTCAACTGTTTGTTTTTTCTTGAAAATTTCAGAGCTTTATCTCAAAATTTCTGTTTTTCGGCAGAAATCTATTTTGTTTTTTGTTTCTTTTAAGCTGCAATGGCCATAGTATGCCGCCGTAATGTTAGATTTTCAGTGAAACTATAACATCTTTGCTGCAATCTGGACGTTTGCTTCCAGTAGTCAAAGTCTCTGACAATATTTTTTTGAAACCAGGTTAAAGAGTAGAACTTTTCAGAAACACACCCATGGAGGTGTGATGTACAGATGTGAAAACGCACATGCGCAGAACACCTGGCTGGCGCTTAGTCTATGCATGCATGTGTAGGACAACAAAAACAATGGCGGCTACCATTCTGCTGTGAGTACTACTTAACCTGCTCAGTTTGACACAACTTCTGAGCATTACACGAGCATTGGGTTCATCGGAGACGGGTTACTGTTTTCTAAATGAGCTGGAAGCTAGTGAAGTGGAAGCTAAGGGTCAAACCCACGTGTGTTTTGATGACAAGTTAAAATCACAGCGCCCTGTAGTGGTCTGGTGTGACAACTACAGCGGATTCAAGGTCTCGTCAAAACGTGTAACGTTTTCCCAATCGACATAAATGTAGCCTCAGTCCTCAGACTTTATAGAAAAACTGTGGAGAGTGCTGAAGAAAAGAGTCTAGCATGTTGTCCTTCAACAGACAACCTTGTAACATGTTTTGCTTGAGAAAGAAAACTTGAGATCGTTAAAAGAAGACCGACTGTAGAGTGTTTACCTCGTAGCCTATAGAAAAACGTCCTGCTTTGCAGTGTGCATTATTTGTGAAGGGCTGAAGTTTTGGAAGGCGGGGTCAACGTTTTCGTTCAGTGAACTTCCTGACTTTTACAGTCTTCTCTGACATTTGTGCAGAGTGCCTGGTTTGAAATGAGTCTGTAGTGCTGACACTGAGCTTCGCCACATGGCTCTTTATACTTCTCCTTCATCTTAGTTACGATGAAAGCCAACTGAAACTTGTGTCGGAAAACATAAATATTGTTTCGATAACATTTTGGAATGTTCAGTGACAGTTTGTTGTCCAGACAGGATGTGTGTCGGACTGGACCAGATTAATGTTTTGTCCGCTGTAGCTCGTCATTCTCATCATGTCGGCCATCTTCGTCCTTTGTGCCGCGACCTCTCACTGTCCTCCTGTCTTCTTCTCCTCTCACGCTCTTTCTTCTCCTGCGCTCTGCCTGATCTGCATTCAACCTTCCTCTGCTGCTCCCTGGCATCTGTCAGCTATCATATGATCAGGTAACCACGGCGTCCCCCTTAGCCTTTGTTTCCACCTCTCTCTGTCCTCCTCCCTGTGCTTTGTACGCCTGCCACTGTTGGTCTGATCCTGCCTCCCTTCACTGTCCTCTCGTATCTGATTTTCACCCATGTGTGTCTACCATCGCTTGAACACAAAGCTGGTTGCTCCTTCTATCCAATACCTAATTTTTCTCACAATGGTTTGAATGTATTTGTCGCAACAGGTGGAGGATAAGCGGCATGCAGAACTATAACCCAGAGCAGATCATGCTGAGCGCTGTGGTACGACGGCCCAGTCGAGACATCAACATCATGAAGGAGAAGCTCATTTTCTCAGGTGCAGCTCAGATTCCAGTCACTGTTTTCAAATTCATAATTAAGTTGTTCGGTGTGTGGAATACGTTTACTGCTAGCTATAATGTTAGCTAAGCTGCTGATAGCTACAAGAGCGGAAAAGGTCCAGTACATGATTTTTGAAGCAAAGTTCTGTTAAAGTAGGGCGATAATAATGTCTGATATAGTATTAAACAACGTCACTGAACTCCGACACAGAGCCGTAAAGTAATGGCCTTAGAAGCTCAGCCTCTCAAATCTAGCACGGTTGGTGGCATCAACAGACACTCGCTCTTTGGTTACCTAGCAACAACCTGTGGAGTAACTTGCGCAGTGCAGTTCCAGGTTTCGCCACCGTGCCTCAAAATGGTTAAAAATAAAAAACACCGGTGGAGTGAAAAGAGAAGATGAGTGCAACAGCATGAGAGCAAACTGTGAATAAAACAAGAAAGGTCACATCACCAGCCTAACAGTTTTTCAGAAATTAAAATAAAAAATCTAGTATTTTTCAGGCGTATTGTCCATCCCTATCTAATAGGTTATTTATTAGCAGCTAATATCTTGCCTGAGATAGATAACTCAGATGCACATTTATCCATGGATTTTTTTTAGCTTGTCCCACAAATTGAAGCTAATTGTTAATATTATAAAGGTTGTCTTAAAACTGGTCTAATTAAAAAAACTCATAGGGGTTTAAACAAACACTGTTTAATGCACATTTAAATCACCATAAATTTTCGCCCCTGGTGATTATTTACACAGAAGGCGATGATTATTCATCAGGAAATTAGTGAAGGAGGTAAGGCATGGCGTACCACCAATGACGACTCAGCTTATCTGTTACCTCAAAGAACTGTACAGAAATTTAAAGGATTTGTTTTATCCATGCCTACTCAGAATACAGTTTGGGAAACATAAAGTGACGACATTTTTTTCTTTTATGTGAGTGATTCCAGTATTGGGTGAGTTTCCGTCAGTTTTCCTGTCTTCCTGCGTCTCCCAGAGTTGAACAACGGGCTGGGCAGCACAGAGGAGCTGTCTCTGTATCCTGAGAACGGCCATGCTGGTTATTCTCACGGAGGCCTCAGCTGCTGAGCGACACAGACGGCTACAGGAACGGCTTGGATTTCGGCTGCTTCAGATTTTCTACTCTGAACGTGCTTCCCAACAGGGCAGACAAGAATGTATCCTTGCAGCGGTAGTGAAATCATGAGCTTGAAGTTACAATCACAATAATAAATCAGTTGGTTCGCTAGTTTCAATGTTGTAACAGCGCTGTTTTTTTCTTTTTTTAAAGATCCTTTTAATGTTTTTCATTTTAAACCACATTCTTTTAACGTACTGCCATATTTCCATTAAATCCAGAGTTTTTGTCTAGGGAAAAAAAAAAAATATATATATATAAGTATCATCGTCATCATCACTACCAAAGTACTAATTTAAAGTATGAACAGTGTGCCGGTCTGTGTCTTATCACTTCATGAATTAAAGTACCAGCATACAAATAACTGACCTTTAAAACATAAAAAAATAAGACATGACATTTTTTCCATGTCTTATTTTTTCCATGTTTCCATGTTTTCTTTTTAACAAATTTACCCTATTCTAATAAAAAGTAGCCCAAACACCTAAAACCTGACACCGGAAATGAATATCCCTTACAGTGGACCCCCACAAACACCGAAATCCACAACACTGATAATACTGATAACTGCCTATTTTAATAGTCCAAACACCAAATATACCTTAATATGCATTAATACTCACCATGGAAACCGTCTCAGCACTACTGCAGAAACTCTGCATCTACAGTCAAGGAAAATTAAACTCCTGAATGTGCTGCTATCTAAAAGCTAGCCAGTGGTGTGTCGGGTAGCATTGCACCTAGCCATCTCAACTTCCCAGCATGCATCTCTACGAAAAATTCACAAATAAATAAATTTTCTGTGAATAAATTAGAGTACAGTCGCAGAGAAAAATTCAGGAATCGGTCAATCTGCAGCTGTGACTAGGCGGGGGTCCATCTGTATTGTTTGTTCTGAGAAAGTTGTACAACAGATTTTATTTTTTTTTTGTGTCATATTTATTTCTTTTAAATCCAAACTAGACTGAAGATTGGAGTTATTTTTGTTAATAACTGATGTAAATATAACTTTGTTTTCTGAGGAGTTAAAAAAAAAAGTTTCAACAGTGTGAATTTTCATATTTTAAATTTGAATAATCTCGATGTCAAAGTGGATTGAGGGGCAATTTCATAGTTAAAGATTCTTTGTAAAGGATGCTATGAACATTCTGGCTCTGCTGTTGGGCCGTTATTGTTTCACACTTGTATGTAAAGTCCATTTAGCCGATGTGGCGACTTTCACATGCTGCCTTTTTGTTACATGGATGTACATGTGGAGTATTTTGACCTTGTAGCTTTTCACAGAGATGCTAACTTCAACTTCCAGCGTCTACTACAAGCTGCAGACTTAATGAGTGTTTAATAAAGTTTCTCTTTTCTTCTTATTATTGTGCAGTTTGCTTTTTGTGGAAGTCTGTTGAAACAAAAATATACCGTAGTTCAGCGGTATCTAAATGTTTTGTCACATGGAAGTAATTAGAGGCCAAAGAAGAAAGAAGGACTTTGCATAACATCACAGATTAAAAAAACATATATTTGTTTTTGAGCTCATGTGTCTATCCAATATTTTAACCGTAAAAAAGTTTTTGAATTTAAAATCTTGGTTATTTTATCTACACATAGTTTTCAAACAAAATGTGACTAATTAACTACAGACCATGCAATTAACTTGATTAAAAGTTTCAATCAAGTATCCCTACTATTTTAAACCATTAAGTAAAACCACAGAAAGTAAGATACTGATTGCTCATTAACTCTCCACAGAAGGAAACCTGTAATATCAGTGAGAAAACGTGTTCATCAAATCTTTATTTCAGAAAACAAATCGAGCTACAGAACAAACTCGTGTGAAAAGAAAAAAAAAAAAACGTGCCAGTTTGTGTGTGAGAACTTGAACATCAGCAAAAGGAAGCGATTCCCCTTCACAGCACGTTTATGTCCGGCTGTGCAGCGTATTCAGAGAGAAAATGAGGCTATGTGTCTTCCGTCATGACGCAGCCCGAGTCTCTGGGACGGCTCTTCACGTCTTCACTGGACCGCTCCGGTTCCGGACTGGATTCATCCTCCGCCAGGCTGTCGGCTAGAAGGCAGGGAAGCAGGTTTTGGTTGGATGAAGCGTGTGATCAGAGAGGCGGGTAGATAAGAAGAAATCGTGTCCTGCTGTGATTGGAGGAAGAGCCAATCTGCCCTCATTTGTTCCGCTCTATTCTCAGAAATGCTCTCTGAGGTTATCCTGTTAACTTTCACCTGGAATGCCTCTCATCCCGATTCCCTTTCTAGAACCCCAGTATTTATTTATTTTATTTTTCTGTTGTATTGTTTTGTTTCAGGTTTTGCTGCAGAATATTTGTATTCACAATGTTCGAATGTTCAAATCCGTTGGTCATTGTTACATTAATTGTGGTTCAAAGGCAGCTGTAAACAGGTGGGGTTTTAGTCTAGATTTAAAGAATGTTCCAACTGTTTTCTAGTTTCCTGGAAGTTGTTTCCAGATCTGTGGTGCATAGAAGCTGAATGCTGCTTCTGCCCAGAGGTCCGGAAGGTGGATAAAACAGCAGCCGATCTTAAATGCATTTTGGTGCTAAGCCATTCAGTGATTTATAAACTAACAGGAGTATTTTAAAGTCTGTTCTCTGAGCTACAGCGGTCTGGTGCTTACAGTGCAGTAGCTGCAGGGAGTTACCGGCGGTCAGCAGACGTTCTCTGAGCTCCGGCTGAGTCACGTTCAGCTCCATCAGGTCGCTCTCCCTCAGCTTCATCAGGTCATCTACTGTTTGGCTACCGGCGCGCTGCAGGGACAAGGTGTATTCCTGATGAGGCAAAAAGCACGATTTAGAGTTTGAGTCAACGTGTCCTGATGAACACAGAGGCGTCACATTAAGGAGGAAGAGCTGCACCTCTAAACCGAGGCGCCTCAACGCCTCCTGCACTGTTGGTTTCTGGCTCACTTCATGCAGGGCCGTGCTAGAAGAGTGTGTGAGCACGTCCACGTAGATGAACTTGAAGTTTCCCGTTCGACCGTTCAGCGAGCCGGTCCATGTTCCCATGGGGGGCTTGGCGATGACATCAATCACATCTCCCACCTGCAAATAAGTTCCTCTCAGTTTCAGTAAACCAGTTTTATTAAATCCCCCAAATAAGAGTTGTAAAGTTAAATCATATATACACTCTATGAAAAGACGCAACCTTTTTGTTTTTCCTCACTGTGAGTGAGTGAGGATTACCAGTCATTTCCATCTGTTACATGCCAAAATATTGAGAGAGATTTTTTAAAATCATTTAGCTCTTTCTTTAAAGGGGCAGCATTGTGTCTTTTTTGGGCACAGAGTGTCAAAGTTATAGAACAATCAAGTAACAATGTTATCTTGAGTTGTTATAAAAATGCTATCTATATATATATAACATCAGTTTAATAGTCATTGGGGGCAGTTCCTGTGGACTCCTCTGCAGACTGGGTGGTGGTTCCCCTGTTCTAAAAGTGGGACCGGAGGGTCTGCTCCAGTTATAGGGGGGTCACACAGGGTTACAGGATTTGTCAAACATGGATGAGAGAATCAAGGCAAAATATATTCCAGGTATATTTTTGACGAGGGAATAACATTATAAAATGATGAAAAGCTGAAAGAAAAAAAAGTCTATTTTACACAACAATGTAAGCTGAAGTTTAATTTGGAGGAACTGTTTCCAGTCTCCTCCAGGACTCGTATACCTTGAGTGTGAGCGACTCCGTGTCGTACGGACTTGGAACAAACTCCGTATGAACTCTCGCTCGGCAGCAGAACTGCCTGGGGAAGGTCAGATCGTCCTCCAGCTTCAGACTCTCTCTGTTACTGGAGCAGTTTGACCCACTGGTGACGCCACCTGAAGCACACAGGACAAGAGTCACTACACACAAAGTGGCTTGAGCTACAGAAAGAAATGTTAGTAAGGACTGGCTGTGGCTCATTGGACACTTGAACATGTGGCAAGGCCAATGTAAGATACTGAATCCCAAATTGCCCACCAAGATAGTGCATGTTTGTGAATGGGTGAATACTTGTAGTGGAGAAATACTGTGCTATACAAGTTCAGTCGTTTACCAGAGTACTGGTGTGTATAAGCAGGGATTTCATGAGAAATGTCTTACTGGAGGAGCTCTGTCCACTCTTCAGGCTGTAGAGGCTTTCCAGGGAGTTTCTGGACCGTCTACATCCGTTAGCACACGACTCTCTTTGGCTGGCCTCGCTCTTCGCTGCCTCATCGTTCTGCACGTCTCTGCTCTGTGGAGTAAAAATAATAGTAGTTGCATTTTTAATTTGCTCCTTATCTGCTCTGCCTCCTAGTGTGTGTGATTTAGCTCCTGTTGTCTCCATGCTCCTCCTGCCGTGTAGGAGCTCCTACCATCTGAAGCTAAAAAACAAAAAAAATAAAAAAACAAAACAGCCAGAAGTCGATAAGCTCCAGCAGAGCACCAAGGTGCAATTTAATTCTTCGTGTGACGGCGTAGTTTAAATCCCGTTCTTTTCTGAGACGCGCAACTGCTCTGGCAAGCAATACGCATAATCCTGTAAACGCTGGCTTGCTTTTTATAGTCAACACCAAAGAGGTTTGCTCTGAGTGAAATCCCTGACTACCTGTGGACGGCTTTCACTTTCCTGCTTCCTGTTTCTGTACAAACCACAAATGGTGGCCAGTGTGATCGCACTGTGTGACCCAACAGAGTCAGTTGGGTCACTGTTGTAAACATCTGTTAACAGTGGTTTCAAACTTCAGTCCTTTTAGATGTCTCTATGCTTCAGCACATCTGGCTCCAATATTAGCTGACGGCGGTGAGGTAGTTTAGACATTTAACTCAAGTGTGTAAAACAACGATGTCTAACTCATTTTCATTTTGGGCCAAATCAAAAATCTGAATGTTCTTAAAGGGCCGGTTGTGCCAGAATGTGTAGATAAAACCCATTGAACTGTTAAAATATTAATAAATAGCTGTTTGTTTCAGCATTCAAGAAGTGTTTCTTAAAATTAAATAATATTGAACGTTGATTAGTCTCTCCAGGATATTGTGATTGCTTTAGTAATTTTTTTTTGCTTTCAAAATGACAGATTTTGTGGTTCTAATTTAGAAATGTTTGCAAGGGATTTCTACGATATTTGCGCTACTGTGTGAAATTAAAAGTGACTTTTTATTATTACTTGCCGCATCAATTACTTGACATCAAGTAAAGCTGAGGTAGCACTGACTTAAACCTGATGTTTTCAACAAATTTTGAGAAGAATTTCCAGTAAAATCTGAAAGAAATGTGGGGAACTGTTGATATTGTGTGAATTTTTCAGATTTGTGATAAACCGGAGGAACTTGTTGATGTAATTCGGAGTTTAGAGGGCCACGTCAAAAGTTGCAGCGGGCCAGATTTGGCCCCCTGGCCTTTAGTTTGACACACATAGCGTAGGACGAGGAACAAAACTAAAAGCTGCAGGACTCTGGCCCCTGAGACCGCTGATCCATCGACATGCCTACATCCTGGTATTAGTTTATCATGAGTTCAGTTTGTGTCCTCTCACTATAGCATGACTCACAAAACAGGAAGTCTAGAAAAGAGTTTGGCATTGCAGGTGTGTCCCAGGTGTTTGATGCATGAGCTGCAGCAAAATAACACCTTTGTTTGATGCATAACTTACAACAAGAGCTGCCCGGGTTTTCTCTGGAGAGGCGTCGATGTCCTTTGAATCGCTTCCTGTCTCCGTCTCCCTCCCCTGCAGCTTCAGCTCCGTGGTCTCCTGGTTTCCCTGGAAATAAAGCACGCTTTAAGCCGAGAGAGACCGCTGCAAACGGATTTTACTCTTCAGCAAGTTGCTTTCCTGATTGCACTTTTTAAGTCAGATTGAGGAGTTTGGGATTCTGGAGCCATTATCCTGGATTCGTTTGAGCCCCGTGTTGTCAGATGGCAACAAATCACCCAAGCGGAACCAACCACTTGGGTAATACAGGGATTAAATATGTGTACTGTGGTGACAGATGGACATGTTTTTTATTCGCGGTATGACCCTCCAACATAAACGGGCCGTGTTCATTCCCTGTCTGTGACGACGATGCAGAATTAGGTTAAACCCTCTTAGCCATGCAACAATAGATAGGAAGTCTGTGCGCAGAAATGCGTCTGTGGTCGTGGGGAGGAGGGGACCGAACATCTGCACTTATCTTCAAAATAATGACTTTTATTTTTCTCGTCCCTTGAAACCAGATGTTTGCATACAACATAAGCTATCCAGACTTAAATTTTATTGCACAATCAAGTAACTACGTTAACGTCAATTGTTAAAAAAAAAGTGATGTATATCAAATATGACAAAAGAAATTTGAGAAAATTGAAGCCTCTGCTTTTTCTGACTCTCTGCCTTCAGGAAGTCGTCACATCACTCATCACTAATCAATTTATCAACATTTTTATCAGGTTTGCACTGAGAAGCAGCTCGTATAATGAGCTCAGCAGATGCACAGTTCCACCAGGTGTGTGCTAATAGCCACTGGCTAGTCTGAAGGAGCTGAGTGGAGGAGATGTGGGAGACGGCTGCTCTGTGCGGATGGAAGCTTGGAAACTGCAGCTCAGAGAGAGAACTGCACCTCAAAGGCATTTTTGCACAGCTGAGTGGTTGCCATGGGAGATTCAAGAATTTCTCAAATGTGCATGGAAGAAATTTTAACTTAACTCATAATCATCGTTACCCAACATAATAAAAAATACGTTTTTGTCAGAAGATGGCGTTGTGTGTCCTTATCTCACATTGCTTTGTGACAGCTGCAGATCTGTGAGGGACCGGATCATCCGTGACAGGGACAGATCCGACTGTTTCCGGTCCAGCTCCCGGATCAGACTCTCAAACCGATTCCACTCCGAGCTCCAGGGCGGGGTCGCAACGTTGCCGTCGTGGGCGCACAGTTCCCGAGGAGTCTGGTGGCGAGCGTGCGGACACTCAAACATCTTCTGCCTGCGTCGCCCCGTCTTTGGGCTCCAGAACCCTCCTTCGGTCGGGTCTCCATGGAGACTCTGGGCGTTCTGATGCGGCTGAAGCGAGTGTGACGCTGCAGCGGCTCTAGAGGAGCTCTTCTCCGTCCTTCTCGAAAAGCTGATACAGGTTAGAACTGTGCTGTTGTGTCTCACCCCTTCTGCCAAGCAATCTAAATATAAGCAAAGCAGAAATTATTATTATTCACCACTTTAACTCGGGTCACAGAACAGAAACAAACCTACAGAGACAAACCTACAGTGACTCACCACGTTTCTTGGCTGTGCATGAGTCTTTAACGCCATCAGTCTGATGGCCATTCTTTATGTGAACCAGTTTTTGAAGCTTTTTCAGTCGTCCTGTAGCTTCAGCAGAGTCACCAGGCTGCAGATGGAAACAAAAGCATCCGTTCAGCTTAAACATATCTGAAACTCACACACAAACCCAACAACACTTCACAAACGAGGACGATAAATGACGGAAATAGTTGCATTTAAATACATTTGAGTCGATTTACGTAGTAGCACCAATCCGCAACACTTGATTGATTCAATCCAATCGTGCAGACAGGTTTCAAGTCAGTTTCATAGATTCCAAATGAATCTTAACGTGTTTGAGTGATAATGTATGCTCGAGTGTTTTGACTGAACAAAGAGTGAGGGGTGAGCAAAGGGATCATGAAGGAGAATCAAGAAGATGAAAGAAAGGAAAATGGTTAAGAAGTGGGATGAGGAGAATGAGTGTGAGGGTAAGTAAAAGCAGAATAAGGGTGATAGGCTGGATGAAAAAGGGGGTTGTTAAGTGGGGTGAGAGTAAAACATGGGACGAATAAAATATAATAAGGATGGTAAAGACAGATTACTTCAATAAAGGGGCTATAAAGAGGGATATCGGCAACTAGATGGTTGAAAATGGGTAGAAACTATGTTCCCATTCAATCTAAATGAGAATTTTGGGTAATCTTTAAAAAAGTGAAATGAGAATTAAGCGTGTTTCCATCGACTGGTTTGGAGTGAAGTAACCAGGCTACGACTCTTTGTATGGCTGTAATAAACAGGAAGGAGAAATTGCAAACTAGCACAGAGCACACATCTCAGAAAAAAGCAACCCTGCAGGCCAACACTGATGAAATGTTGAAAGATGTAATTTTTTTATGCAGCCAGACGCTCAGATTTTTTGTGAATGTGAAAGTCAAAAATCAGCTGCTGCACTCAAACCCTGCAGTCTGAGGAAAATCCAGTAATCCCAAAGAACGCCCGGCAGAAGTAACTGGATCTCTAAAGATGATAAAAGACTTAAGCAGGCAGAGGATGGGACTCGTGTGGCTTTTTCTCTCCAATTCCGACACAAAAATCCTAGAAAAAGGCACCTGGACCCACACTTTCTATAAAGAAGACTAATAAAAAAATATTATCCTCTTAAAAAAAATGCAATACTTCTGATTTGCTCCCAATCAAAATATTACTGAAAACATATTTTCCAGTGAGCATAGATTAACCTCAGTCATTTCTTTCACGTGGATCAACCGGGTGCCCATGCATGCAGGTGTAGCACCTCTTTACGTGCATGATGGACGCTCACAGCCGTGTGCATCCAGGATTACACAACGCTCTGGCATCTGCACAGCTTTGCAAAATGATCATTTGAGCAGAAAAGGCCATTGTTTAGTCACGCTAACAACAAGGAAGCATTCAAATGCTCTGCACCACGTTTGGGAACCAAATGTGAGACTGTTGCTTGGAAAATGTAAAGTAAAAATTCATTTTAACAGATTATTATGTTAAAGTGAGATTTGTACTGGGTGGGTTCTACCTGAGCTGGTGGATCTGTCCTCGTTCTTTCTGAGGCCGGCTCCCTGATTCCGACTTGTCTTGTTAACGCGCTGCTCTCACTGCAAGCTTCAGAAAACAGAGAAAACTTTTTAAGGTAAAATTAAGGCCAAACACACATTTATAAAACGAGCCTTTTAAATGGAACTCATAGCAAATGAAAAGCACCTGAGCTGTTATTACAAATACTCTGTGGGAGTCTGCTGTACGTTTTAAATTAAGAAACTAAAAGATGGTCTCCTTATACATCAAATCCTCATCCTTTATCTGATTTTTATTAATGTGTCTTTGGTTTATACACTAAATAATAGTTGTAGTTCTAATTTTTGATGTATTAATTTAATCGTAAAAAATTACTCTTGCTTTTCTGTTGTTGATCAATTAATCACAGATCAGATCTGATTTACTGGAAGTTTTCTGATGCTGATATTTTGGCCCAGGTCTGGTTTAGCAATATCATCCAACTAGCACAGCACTTTTTTTTTAGACTGCAGTCTTATATTATTTTGTACTCACCAAAGGTTTCATCCTCCATTGGCTTACATGATCTAAAATGGCAAATATTAATTAATTATCAACTCATTATTGAAAAAAAAAAGTTAATAAACTCAGATGAAGTACCTTCTGCTTTCCTCTTTAGGTTTGGTCCTTGTCTGATGTTTGTCCTTGAAAAAATAAAGCATTGTCTTAAACAATGAGCTGAATGCTCAAACCAGTCACACAGTTTGTATAATTTCTCGCTAGACTTCAAATCAGAAGGTTTGTTCCAACGACCTGGCCCTCACACTTTCCAGAACCTTTCAGCGTGTCCCAGAGACTTTTATATTGCACCGTTTTTTACATAACCAAGCCCACAGTGATGGGCTGCGCTTAATAAAGCTGGATTAATTACTCTGAGTTCAACGTCGGTGTCGGTGTCTGCTTATTGTGGAGAGAAGACAGAATGGAGACGGACTTACAGAGCTGATGGGCGGGTCTGAGCCGCCCCACTCGGGTTTGCATCGTAGATGCCCAGAACTGCACTGACACCTGGGCGAGTCGTCCTTGTTTGTCTGGCTGTTCGCTGGCTCATAGATGCTCTCAGTGGAGCCATCCTAAGAAAACAAAACAAGCAGATTTTATGTCCTTATCATCGGAAATAGGACAAATATTCAAATACAAACTATCTTTGTTGGCTCTTGGGCAGTTGGGTACTCTTATAATATGCAATCTAACGTATATTGACATGTCTACTGAATTCCAGACTAATATCTGCGTGGTGGCGCGAGTCTGACAAATACTGTAGGACAAAATGTAAGAAGACGATGGACTTGTAGGTTTCAGCAGCAAAAGGTGTGGGAGGCATTGAGTACTAATAAGTTCATGAGGGATGTTGACCCATACTTGGGTTTCCCAGATTGGTCTCAGACATCATTAGACTTCTGCGCTAGTCATAGGTGGTCCATAAAAAACATGCTGTTCAAGTGTAAAGTCGTATTGAAGTGTACTTTGTACCAGGCCACCTTGTGCTAAAGGTTGATCATTGATTTTGCAGTTGCACCATCAGATCCGTATCATGTCTTAGACTCAATACCAACACATTTCCACTGCAACAATTCCCTGTTATGATAGTTACCATAACATGAGTTTACCATATTTCATGTTTTTTGCACAAACAACATCCTGAACCAAAATAGGCAACTTTATGGGATTTAAAACTAATTGTTAAGGAGGCAGCCTCAACCAGCGATGCTTTGCTTAGTAAAATGAGCAAACAATGGTCTCTTGAAAAAGTGCAGACGTTTGATATCCACAAATTGTTTGAATTGTTTTAGTCAGTTCAGTCAGGACTGTTAGTTTTCCACCATTGTAAGTTACGGTTACAGTTAGTTCTGGTAATAATTTCACAAAACCTCAGTTCTAAAAATCTAAAGTAGTTCCTGAAGAGGTGACCTGCCACATCTAAAGGCGGCAAAAAAAAGTAATCCCAGAGCCATCGATGTTCAGAATCAGGCAGGAGAAAGCTGCTGGATGCTGATTTCTCAAACAAGGAGCAGATTACGAAGTCAGAGTTGCTTTTTGGACGGCTTTTGTTACAAAATGCATTTCAAAAATCTGTCAATTTCCTATGCTAAGCAGAAAGAAAAATAACTTAAAAATAAATTCATTTTTATCGTCAAGTCCTGTGACAGAAATCGCAACAAGTAATTTCTAATCTTTCAGTATTAGTTGTGTAACAATGAATGTGTCGCAACTTTACCAGTCTAGTAGAACACCTTGAGAGGTTTTAGTTTAAATGTTTTGTTTAATAGAAATACATAATCAGAATTCAATAGAATCTGTCCAAATCTTAAACTTCCATTCCTTAATGTTAAGTCTGTGCAACTATAAACATGTTTTCATAAATCCCTAACCATGTACAGCAAAGAAGAATGCTTCTCAGAAATCAACCGAATCTTCTTTCAAACACCAACAACATCACCAGCACGCCTCGTAGATTCCTCAGCTGACCGGCTCTCTTCAAAGGTCGCAGGAGTCAAACAGATTCTCCCGAGCGACTAACTTAAAACATTTCAAACACTTCAGAAGCTCAGCCTTACCAGCATGAAGCAGAACAGGTTCATGTTCGACAGCCAGGGCCGGAGACTGTCAAAAGCGACCGAGCTGCACTCCGTAACCTCGAAGCAAACTTCTCCCCACACACACGCACACTCCCTAACACACCCCTGTGATGCAAGAGCCACGCAGCCCCCACGCCGTCTCCCATCCAGAGCCTAATCCTAGTTTTAAATCCCTCCTATAATCCAATAGATGCAGCGAGCCGTCACTGTCAAACGTTGGCCTCGGACGGAGTCAAAGCTCCCGTAACAACAGGACAATAGACAACAGGCCATGTTTGCTTGCCATGTGACTCAGATGATGTTAATAATAACCTGAGAGAGGGATGGAATAATCACTATGTGATGTTAAATGTTTTTTCCCTCTATTTTGGAATGGGGGGGAAACCTATGTGGTGATTCTGGTATCACCACATGTTCTAAAATGTTTTGAATGTTATTTATATTTGGATGTTTATGTTTGCATAAAAATATTCATTCATTTTCAGTCAATTCTGTTCACGTAGTGAGCCGACAAAATTCAGTTTGGGTCGTGATCCTCCAGCGTTTTGGCTTTCATAATATCTGATTTCTGCATTATTGCTACAATAGTCTTGCCATCTTTCAGTTGTTTGTTGTTGTCATTAGGGTTTTATCCTGCTAGTTAATTTTCTTGAGTTTCTCAGTTTATCCTTGTGTTTGTTTCTCTTAGATCAATGTTAGTATTTTTTTGTTAAGTTTATTGTTCTGTTGCCTCAGCTTCCTCTCCTGGTTTCATTAAGCATAAATATCAGCTATAGCCAGAGGCCGAAGCTCACGCACTACATATTTTTCTGTCTGCTTTTACATACAACTCACATCCAGGGAAAGTCTCCATCAGCCTGCACAAAATCTGTTTAGTGTGCGAGACGGACTGAAGACCGGAGTCTGCAAGTGTGTGAAACCAACTGACCTCAGTCATCTTCAGAAAAAATGTGTTTGCATTTCTTGCCTTGCAACAATAAGCTGATGCTACAAACGCTTTGGTACAATAGTTGTATTTTTAGCTATACATATTTACTTGACGTTAAGCTAGTTCATAACTGAATGGTGATATATTTATGAATAATACTTTAGCTTTGGAAACCAAATCCTCTGGGTGTTGGACACAAGCAGAACATGAACAGTTTATCTCATTAAAACATTACTTACTGACTTCTATCTTTTAAAAGTTTTCTTAAAGTTGTGACATTTAAAAGCAGTCCACGTCTCATTTAGACAAATCCCGTAAATCATAAAATGTAGACCATTTGTTGAATCTCTACTTTGACATTTGGAGCCAACAGAGTAACATCAGTGACATCAGCCTTCTTCTTTGAAGCTGCTGCTTCAAGCGAACAACCGTCTAAAAATGAGGATCTGAACAGTTATCCAGACAGTCAGGCGGATTGGTTCCCTTCCCCCAGCTTTTCACTTGTCTGGACCTTCTCTTGAGTCAACCATAGACAATGGTCGCATTTCACATTGCTGTGATCAGAACTTTGTAGCAGAATTAATCAGAGTATGAGGAAAATGTTTCTCTGAAACAGGGATTTTACTCAACTCTACTGGCTCCTTCATAGAGAAATTTCAAGAATCTTTGTGCTTCTTGGAGTTGACATATCCCTGTTGGAAAAAATAAATCATGAGATTTTTTTTTTCATAGAGTGCAACAGTGAGCGACAGAATATCTTTACATTTGAGAAGCTGAGATCATTTTTCCGCTCCAGTAATCCAATAAGTCAAGTTAAGAATTAAGATTTCAGAACATGTATAACTAATAACTAGATCAGGGTGGGCACTGCTGGTCCTCAAGGGCTGGTGTCCTGCAACTTTTAGATGTATCTTTACTTCAACACACCTGGGTCAAATAATGAGGTCATTAGCAGGACTCTGGAGAACCTGACTGCACTTGAGAGATGATTCAGCTGTTGGATTCAGGTGTGTTGGACCAGGGAGACGTCTAAGAGTTGCAGGACACCGACCCTCCAGGACCAGGAATGCCCACCCCTGATAGATAGTGATGCAGTTCTGGGATGTTGACTTTCCCATGAAGTTGCTCAAGGAAGCAGTGTGTTTCCGATGTGCCTCTAATTACATCCACAGGTGTATCTCTAATTAACTCAGGTGTTTTCAATAAACCTATCAGAAGCTTCAAAAGAAATGACATCACACATCCCAAAGTGTTCAAGGCATATTAATCCTAGTGTATTAAGAATTTTGACTGTGAAAAATATAATAAAATTACCTTAAAAATCTTCTTTTTCATTATTCTGCCATTTAGCAAATAGAACAAATTTTGATAATCCTAATATACCTAAAAACATGAAAAGTTTATTCTATCCAACCTGTGAAAAAAAGCATGTGTCTTAGTTTATATAAACTTCAGATTTTCAAAAGTAATTTTAGCAAATTTGACTTGAGGATAAACGCTTCCTCACCTTATTGCATATTTTAAAAAAGAAATGAGAAGGTGTTATAGATCGGTCAAAAATAAAAACAAAACACAAATTTACAGTTGACATATAAGGACTATAGGGATTAATCACACTATGGCAGTGATTTCTCAACCCTGCTGGTCAAAATGGTCAAGAAGGTTTTTGGGATGACAAAAATCAGATTTATTAGTCAAATGAAAATATAAATAATAAAGTTTCAGGGTATTTGTGGTTGTGATGGACAGGCGACCTGTCCAGGGTGAACCCCGCCTGTCACCCGTTGACAGCTGGAGATAGCAACAGGTTAGAATCATGTGAAATCAACATTTTTCAGCTTTACATCATGTTAGAATACCATTTCCCCATAAAAAACAAACATGGAGTGTTGTCTTGACTCTTTAATGTACGTAAGAAATCATTGAATCTCCTGTGGCAACCATTCAGCTGTGAAAAACATCAGGGTGAACCCGAGACGGAGCTGCTCCTCTGAGCTGCAGTTTCCAAGCTTTTGACGAAGCAGCCCTCCTTCAGAAGAGCTGATCTGTCAACTCAGCTCCTTCAGAATTAGCAAATTAGCAATTAGCAGTTAGCAAACATCTGCTGAACTCATTATACTCATTATATCTCAGTGCCAATCTGGTAAAAACGTTAAAGGGTCGACAAAGGAGCGCTGTTGTTATGCCTTTCAGAGTTTCAGAAAGAGGAGGAGTTTTTAAAGAGTCAGAATAATGACTTAAAAGTAATATTTTTTAAAGTCATATTCGGTTCGTATAGTATTTTTTTATAAAGTCACTTGATTGTGCTATAAAATAGTACTATGTGGCTGGAAAACATGTAATACTGTGTTCTTTCTTGCCTCATAAACACCAGGACATTTTGCTCTGTAGATTGTGGGACTTAACATCCACAGTTTCTATTCAGCTAAAAGGAAAAGAGAGAACATTTTAAGGAGTATGCAGAGCTCACTGAAGGTGCAGCAGTCTTTTGATACTTTTTTTTTTCAAACTTAAAGGGTTGCGTTTCTAACTTAAGAATATTGTGAAGCTCCCTTAAAAGCTCCTCTGTTGCATGCGTGATTTGCCTCAGGCTTGTTAGGCTGCTGAACGGAGGTAAGATCTTAAGAAGAATCTAAAGCAAACACTGAGAACCTAAGTGGTGCCGAGGGAGCGAGAAACTACCACTCTTACACAATTATGAAGACGGAAGAAATGCTGCTGAATCTTTTAGCTGGAAATGTTACAGCCCCAGAAGCTTTTTGACATGATTCATTTGCTGTTTTTCCTCATAAATTCTGCATGATAGTCTGTGTGATTAAATATTTAATGCTCACTCACATTGGCTTTGGATAGATAAATAAGAGCTCACCCAGGAGACGGAGGATTGGCCTGTGGTCATGTGGGTGAACTGACATGCTAAGTCGTTAGCATCCGCACAACGGCTGGAATGATCAATAAGAGAGCAGGCTAATCCCTGCTACACACTCCACACTACGCTGTGTATTTCATATATTCAGACTTTTATTAGCAGTTTTACTTTTAATTTTGTAAATAACTAACATTTAACACCGTTCTTGTAGTTAAATGTTAGTGTACTGCCCTCTACTGGGGAACTCAGTGGATGTCATTTCGCCAAAACTCCTCACTCTCTTTGTGGTTTACTTGTGTGTTAAATCAAAGCCTGAGGCCTAAATGGAAAAAAAACAACGTTCAAACTAGCATTCAACAAGCTGTGAGGAAAATACAGTTTAAAATCTTGCCACATTACCATTATCGGTACATCCAGAGAGAAAATAGGAAATGAAATCATTCATCTTCTTGGTAAGATGAATTTATGCTGATGGGGTGTAGACCACACATATTTTTGAATGAATTTAAGAAATAAAGCTTCAACATTTTTCATATCCATGTATAAATACCTAGAACATATTAAAGACCTGATTTAAGCCGCCCCAATTCCGCATCGCATCCAAAGTGAAACCTGTCTGGAGTGACTAATGATTTAATTGTGCGATGAAATACCTGACAATATAGTTTGGTAGCATTGTTAGCTCTTAAAAAAACTACCGGTGTTCATTTTCACTTTATTACCAATCAAAAAAGCCGTTGCCAAGAAATTTTGATTCTCTCCAAGGCAAAATTGATGCAGCATGGTTTGATCAATCAATCAATCAAGTTTATTTGTATAGCACATTTCAGCAGCAAGGCAGTTCAAAGTGCTTGCCATGAGAAAAACACAAAATTACATAGATATAAAGAAAACACCACACAGTTAACAATTGATCAAATATTACATGCTGAAGAGTGTCATCATCAAAATCATACACATCAAATATTGATGTTAGTGTAATGGAGATAAAGATGCTAAGTACAATGATGAACCGAAACATGTTTGTATCTTAGTAATGGCTTCTGCTGCAGGGGTCCTTCATTCTGGTTGTTTTCTGTTTCTCCAGTAGATGTCAGTGTTACACCTACTGATGAATTGGCTCTGTCTTCAGTTCATTAGTCAGGACTTGTCTGCAGCTTCAGGTGATACACGGTTATAGCTGAGGGCCACCGCTGCTTTATCTCCTATGCTAAATATCATTTATGTGTTTATCAGAATTATTCAATATTTTAACCATCTTTGAATCCGTTTTGTGAAGCTGCACTTTTAGTCTTGTAAAAACAGCCGTCGCGGGATCTTATATTGCGTGCATAAATTTCCTACGGTGCGGCAACACGTACCGCCGAAAGATTTAATTAAAGCCACTAATTCTTCTGTTGACAGACTGGATATAATATGATCCATTGATTCGCCTTAAACACCTTCCACGGAGTGTAATTAGAATATTAAATCACGGCTCCACCTTCAGCTCCAGCCTGCTCCTGCCTCAGGTGAAGCTTGACCTCCAGTCTGCAGAATAACCCAGTCAGGCCCCAGGCCCCCCCTTCACTCCGACCTGTTCGTCCAAAAACAGAAGATGGAGGCCGCACCTCTGACCCCGGCTTACAACCTCTCGTTTACCAGGCATTCCTGCGGTGACCTCTGACCCAAGGACGCGCAGAATCTCAGCCCAGAGGCTGCAACCTGGTGCCCTCTGTCCACGACCTTTTAACCTCTGCACACCCCTGGAGTCAAAAAGCGAAGCGGCTCGTCCCCTTGGAATAAACGACCCCTCGTCCTCTCGTCTGGCAGAGGTATGTGAATATTTTGACCTCGCGCGACCCTTCATTAGCGATCCCTTTTATGACGCCGCTTCCACTCTGCTACTTCGTCAGCACATCACAGATGGGGTTGGGAGGTTGGAGGAAAGGACAGGTGGAGGGAGGGGAGAGAGAGACACAAAGCAGAGAACGGAGGAAAAAGGCGGCAGAGAGAGGAAGAGATCGGGATGTAAAACGAGGGCAGGAGACAGGGAGAGCAGAAGAGTTTGCTGCACTGACTGAAATGTCACCTCTACATGACTTCCCTTGTCCTGATGCCGGACATCCTTATCTGATCTCCATTCTCCTTGGGAGTTGTAGTCCTGTTGACACAAAACAGGTCACCTGCAAAAAGCAGAGTGCCTGTTCAACATCAGCTATGAGCAAAAACTATTTCTAATGCATCCAGTGGCTCCATGAGTTTTACTGACACAAATGTTTGAAATGTTAAATGGGGCAGTATTGCGTATTTTCCAGCCACAGCATAATCATGCAACTATATTACCTACAGTTGTTGTACAAAGGCTGTATATTTCAAATATGACTTAAAATAAATTTGACTTCATAGGCCTCTGTCTCTTTAAGAAACTCTTGCTCTTTCAGAAACTCTGCCTTTAGAAAGTTATCAAAGCATCACTCCTCTATTAACCCTTTAGCAATGTTTTCACCAGCGTTTCACTGAGAAGTAGCTCCTATAATGAGCTCAGAAGATGAGCAGTTCCACCAGGTGTGTACTAATTGCTGCTGGCTAGTCTGAAGGAGCTGACTGGGAGAGTTGCAGGGGAGGGATGATACTTGAAGTGGAAGCTTGGAGACTGCAACTCCAACGAGAAGCTTCGTCCTTGGCAGCCATCCAGCCGTTTTGCACAGCTGACTGGTTGCCACGGGAGATTCAAGGATTTCTCAAACATGCACAAAAGAATCAAGGCAACGCTCACTCATTTTATCTGACTGAGCAACAATCAGGAATAACAAGGTTATAAAGAAGGGTATAACATCATCAAAACCGCAAACAAGTCGGTTTAACATAATACTGGCCCTTTAAGTCTTTTGCAGCATCTAACAGGTTTACTTCCTGGGTTGTTCTGAATGTAACTCCATTCATGTTCCCATCAAGTTTTGACAACGGTTACAAAAATGATCCCCACAGTATAATTAATGCCAGTGCCATCCTGTTTTGCCATACGGATGGTGTGTTTATGGTGATGTTCTGAGTTAGTTTTATTATTGAGTAGGTCCTGCTCCATGACATGGAAGCTCAGAAGCTTGGAAACTGCTGTTCTGAAGAGGAGCTTCGTCCTTGAAGGTGGGGCTAGGGTCACCCAGGCATCCTGCTCAGCTCAATGGTTGCCAAGGAGGTCTCAAGCAATCATGAAATAATCAAGGCAACACTCCAGGTATGTTTTCAATTAGGTAATAGCATTATAACATGATGTAAAGCTCAAAAAAGTCAACTTTACATAACACTCTTCCTTTAACATGCTGTATCCCTTTCCTTCTATGTCACAGTTATGCACTACTTTCTGTTGCTCAATCAGATAAAAGCATATTAGAACACTCTGAAGTTTGTGCTTGTTATATGAAGTGCGGATGCTCTTGTGAGGCGCTCTGAACCCGCCTCGAGGCGAGAGCCACACATCCACATCTGGAAGGTGGCAGATCTTGTTAGCTGCCACTTGACATGAGAAATGGCTGACACGTGTAAAAGATCTGCGTGCGTGCTCATGACATTGGTGTGGTGGCAGTCCAAAGCATTTTGGGGCTAAGTCAGATTGCGCTGACATTGCCTCGACACAGCGGCGGCGGCTCACTACAGGGCACGGCGGTGCCATGTGAGATGTCACTTCTATCTTTTATGTCACTCTCTGGAAGCCCTTCGCCAACTACTGGCTATCTCGCACCCCATCCCAACATCCTTAGGGCCACATTCGCCCTTCAACCTTACAGTAACGGGACGTTGAGGAGAGGTCAACCAGATCTTGCCTGCTGTTTACTTCTATTTTACATAATCTGTTGTGTCACTGTTGTGTCACTGTTGGAAACTGAGAGATACTGTGATAAAACACACAATAAGCCAGAGCTTCGCTTTGGGGTCTTACGTGGCAGAAGGTGCTTGCTCGTCAGGTTTCACCGTTGGCCTTAAAGTGACCTTTGATACAGTGTGACCCATGTGTCACAGAGCGGCCTTTCATTCACGGCAGTCCGGAGACAGCCGGCCTAATTACATCGTGTGTCTGTGAGAGTCAGAAAATGAGTTATGGCTGCAGGATCACAAAGAGCCATAAGACTGGTGTTCAGTTACTGGTGTACTGTTGCTTTTGTCTGCAGGATTTGTCAATAAACAAGGAAGTGTAACAACACGTCCCAATAGGAGTAGTGTGAGATTATTTCATAGTTATTGAAATTATAACAAGAAGAAGTAATTTCAGTTGTGCTAAGCTGCTTCATGCAGCCAATACTAACTAAACGACTAGTTAATCCATGCCAATGTGTCATGTTAAGCTAGTTAACAGAAATACGTTGTCACCAATAAACCCAATCCTCTTTCATATCCACATATAATTAAATATGAACACAGTTTAACATTAACTAAGTTCCACACTTAACTTTAAACGTTTTGATTGTTTCCTTGATTGCCTCCCAAAATTTCTAGTCGTCCATAAACTCAGGTGCTTAGCTAATATAAGCTTAAGAAAAATTCAGCAATTGTCTTCAGTATGAAGTGATCATTTATTAAGTATAAAGACAGTACATGGAAATTTTAAGTTTATTGGCCCCATTAAGAAGGTAGAACATGATAACAGGTGGAGAAACATAAGAAAATCAAGAGTTTGAGCACTAGTGGAACAAGTCAGAGTCGAGCCTGGTCAGTCAGTCTTGTAAAGTTTTTAGCAACTATGAGTCAAAAATGACTGGGGCACCGTATTATATAATCCTACATACACCATAATCAACAGAAGAGGACTTGCTTTCTACAGCTCTCATCAGACGCATTATAGGCTTCGATCTCTGAAGTCATATTCTGCCTCCCATTCGGCCACATCTATACCTCCTATTTTGAGACCGAGGTCACAGTTTACCAAATATTTTTAAGCCAATGTTTTTTTAGGGGGAAAAAGAGAAAAATCAAAGACTACCTTATCTCTGGGAGTGTAGCTGGAAAATCTTTAATACCTACACAATGCCAGTAGGTTTTTATAACCTCAGCAGAACCCCCTCAGAATTCAAAACAAGATTCTGAACTTGGCTCAAGCAAATTCTCTATAGAAGACGTGCTGCGCTCGACAATGTTTACCTTACCTTCTCAGTCAATAACTTCTTCAGCTACTTTAATGGCTACAGAGGCTGAACAAAGTGAAGCAGATGTGTGTTTACAAAAGGATGAGAAGTGCAAACACATCAGAAAAACCTTCGTTTCCACGGTAATGTGGACCAGACCTCAGAAGATACCGAACCGCTAAGTTCTACTGCGATCATCACCGGCTTTTTCCATTTTCATCAAACAGCGAGATAGAAACACTGACTAGAGTTGAAGCTTCAATAAAACAGAGGCGTTGTGAAACCCAGAAGTTGCATTGAAAGAACTTCTTGAACCTTGAGTTAGAAAACAGTCTGGTGGCCACACCCAGATTTTTTATTTATTTATTTTTTTATGTCAACGGCGTTTTGTGTAGCAGATATCACAGGTTGAAGTGACCTTGCTATCGTTTTGGTGGGTGAACCCTGCAACTATCAGCTGGAGACCCAGTGGATGAAAGTAGAGAGAAATGTCTTGTTTGATGTCAAAATTTCAAATGGAGAAATAATTTGGGACGTGAACATAGACAAAAGCAAAACCAGAAAGCATGACGTCACCATACACTCACTCTCTGTTTTAAAGTCACTAACCATAAAATGTAAATGTTTGAAAGTAGTTTGAGAATGAACTTTGAATGTTGGTTACGCTGTTAAATATTGCTGAAGATAAATCTTTTTCCAAAGTCTCAATGAAGTCCGTAGCAAAATTTTTTTATACTTTTGAGCAATTTTGTGGACACCACATTTATTCCCAGTTGAAGAACATTTTGTCCCAACCGCAAAATTCAAAGCAGTTTATTAGGATTTTATGTGACAGATGAAATTAGTGGTGGACAATGTAGTGCATAATTGTGTTTGCATGAAAAGTACATCAAATAAAAAAGTGCAAGCACTCTTCATCAAGAAAATGCATGTGATCTGTCCAATTTACCAATCTCAATACGTATATAAAAGTTCACAGACACACTCCGTCCAATATGACTGAATTCAAATTATTTTACACATGAAGAACGAGCAGCAATATCAGTGTCCAGATTTGCAAAACTGGTAGAGAAACACTAAACCTCAAATGACTTCCAGTTATGACTGAGGCTCAATAGTAACGCACCTCTTATTGCAGGTTTGGCACTCAAAATTTTCTGAAAGTCATGCGTCATTTTCCTTTACTTCACAATAGTGCACTGAGTCACATTTAAATGAAAAATGTGAAAAAAAATTCAAGGGGTATGAATACTTTTGCAATTTGTGTATTGTGTATTTTGTGAAAAAATGTGAAACGTGATGCATAGTAAGTGTATTTACAAGGTTTTGCATTGCAGCCCTCAATATTGATTATTTTACGTTTAAAAACTCCCAATGAATCCCTATTGTAAAGCATAACTGGAATAAATTGCCTGACAGAACATTGTAAATGTGGTTTTTTTTATGGCAGCCAATTTGCTATTTATTCTTTCCATGCATTCAGCGATTTAATTGAAGGTATTAAAAGTATCCCAGCGGTTCAAAAGAGCAGATAAAATCATGGATCTATATATAAAACGCAACGACAGTTATGTCAGAAACAAACAAACGGCACAGACATAATCCATTTGTGACCCATTTCTGTCCCTGCATGCTCTGCATTGTTTGAAATAATAAGAATTTCTTCTTATTTATTTTTTTTAAATCTCCCTCAGCCACTCAAATATCTTCAAAGCCCTTACTGCTGACAAAGGAGCCATCATTGCAGTAGCATGAAGAAAATAAGGAGTTCTGAGCAAACAGGGAGATAAAAAAAAAAAGTCACTTTTTTTTTATCCCACCAGTGTGACCCTCTTCTAATTTCGACATTCATGCCCATACATGTGAGCATCCAAATGTGTGAACTTGAGAGTATTAGTGCTGCTTCTTTGACCACATGGCAGCACAGGAAGGACAATGTCAACATGTTTTATTTTAATTGGACTGCAATAAAAATCTGTTTCAAGTTCAGAAACTAGAAATTCAATGGCTTTGATGAAAGTTGGTCAAATCTGCGGCAAGACACAAATATTGACCTTTTGCACGTGACGTCACGCTCTTCAGAGCGCGGCCTGCTCCACCATGATGGACATCAAAACAACCAGTTCGCTCCTGTAAAGTTGTCAAGAAACAGAACGCTGGTAGCCTGATATTGCACTTATTTGGTTGGTTTCACTTTAAAAATGGTCATAGGGAGCTGCTCCAGACAAGTTTAACAGGGGGGCATCAGCTTATTTTGGTGGGGCAAAATGAATACATAGCAATAATAATATTACTCAAGTAAAAGAAAAAGGTACAGTGAAGTAAAACTACTCATATAAGTAAATTTTTTCCAAAAAAGTTACTCAATGTAACAAGTACTACACACTTTTGAACATAAACAACAACATCAGTAGTCTACAGGCTTCTAGTTAACAAGCTTCTTTTTATTAGTACCGCTGTGTATGAGCCTCGGTCTGTTACGTTCACAGACAAATTATCCCGACTTGAACTTAAGAAGCCATTTCTAAATGGGCCAAAACAATTTGGGAAAACAAACACAGTCCAGAGTGTTCAAGACTCTCATCCCTCACTTTTGACGTCCGTTTTGGCGCCTGGCGTGATTAAGGGACGCAGTTGAACATGTGAACAATATATATTTTTTTGCTTGTTTGACACAAATGCAACTCGTCGTAACTTGTTGTGGTGGAGTCCAATCGCACGAAGGACAAAGGCAGTGTCTTTATTTGGGTAATTTACAAGGAACTCACAGGCGTGAAAGAGACAGCAAAGTTAGACGTAGTATAGTGGGATAATAAGCTCGGAAATGGAAAAACAACTGGTAGATCTGGTAAGAATCTGCCTAAACAAAGCAGCATTTAAATCCTGGGGAGGTGATTACTGGGACCAGTGTCAGGGAACAAAATTTACAGAAGAACATGAACAGAAGGGCTGACTAATGAAAATAGAACAAAAAATAGGGAGAACTCCAAAATTATATTTTGGATAATTTTCCACAATTAGAGAAGACAGGAGGTCAATGGGTCAATGAATCAATGGAAAAAAAAACATTATCTATGGTCCAAAAATATCTTGCTGACCCCAGTGACTTAGTAGAAGATACTATGTTGATGGCGAGGTAAAAGCATGAAGTTTTGGATAGTTTGTGTGACATTACATGTGTCATAAAACTTAAAAAATAAGAACACCATTCAACCTTGGTGATATGCACCACCAAGGTTGGGCTGTTATCTTTTCTTGGGGACCTGGATGACATGCTGTAATTGCTGAAGCCATGAATTCAGCTCCTTATCAGAAAACTTTAATGTTTGACCTTGGAGCGCTCTGGGTTCATTCAACAGAACAATGATCAAGAGCAAAGCAGCAAGATCATTCTGAAGAGATAAAAAAACAACAAAATAAAGGCATTGGAGTAGCCTGTTCAAACTCTGGTCCTGATTTAAATGAATTTATGAATATATATATATATCTATATAAATATAGATATATAGATATATATCTATATATATAGTTCCCCTGAAGGGGCAGTATTACGCATTATATGACCAAGTAATGCCACTTCTTAGCACAACCAAGTAACTGTGTTACCTTCAATTGTTATAACAAAACTGTTCATATCATCCATCTATATTCTGTTCACCCTTGTCCCTAATGTGGTCGGGAGGGTTGCTGGTTCATATCTCCAGCTAGGTTCCAGGCGAGAGGCAGGGTTCACCCTGGACAGGTCACCAGTCTGTCGCAGGGCCTGTTTATATCAAATATGACTAAAAATAAATTTACATCATATTTTAATACCTTGAAATTGAGCTTCTGTCATTTTAAGAAACTCCAGCTCTGTCCAACAGTCACCACAGCTTCGCTCCTCCTCTATTATCCCATTTACAACATCTTTACCGGCGTTTCCCTGAGAAGTAGCTGGCATAAAGAGCTCTAAAGACATGAAGTTCCTCCAGGTGTTTGCTAATTGCTGCTGGCTAGTCTAAAGGAGCTGAGTGGGGATGCTCTGAAGCCTGGAAACTGCAGGACTGAGAAGGAGGTTCGTCCTCGAAGGCTGCATCTGCCCTTTGCACATCTGAGCGGTTGCCATGAGAGATTTAAGGATTTCTCAAACATGCATGAAAGAGTCAAGCGACACTCTAGGTTTGTTTTTGATAACATGATAAGAAGCTCAACAAATGTTGATTCTACATAATGCCATCCACTTTAAGGTCCTGATGGTTTACAGCTGCACAGACCAGAAAAGGTGCCGTGGTTGTTTGGACATTAATTTCACCTATTTACGCTCTGAAAACTCTCATGCACCTTATCTGTGGGAATGTGAAGCTGTTGCTTTTCTCAGACCCATATCAAATAGGGCAGTTGCTCAAAGGCTGCTGTGCAACCGCATAGACAAACTGTTGTTCATAAAAGCAAAGTGGAGTGCATAGAGAGGCCTCAGGGACAGGTGATGCGCTGCCGTGATGCTGCCTGACATCTCCCTCAGAGGTGTTTCGGCCAACAAATAGCAGGTCTGTCTGCTGTCAGCCTGCAGGCCACCTGGAGGGGGGGATGGGGTCAGGCCTGACACTCAGCGCCATGACAGCAAACGCACCCTCCGCAGCCACCCACACCGCCCCCGCGTCTCATCCTCTCAATCCGGGGCCACGCCGGAGCCCCAGAATGCACCGGGAGCCGTCACGACCGATGAGGAGTGACGCCATTGAGAAGGGAGACAAATCCCTCTTTCCTTGAGGTGCAACAAAAGGTCAGGAGCCCGGTATCACCAGGAGAATTACTCACCGCACTGCCTACCTTGACATCGGCAGAGAACTGACCTGCAGGCAGCAAGACAGAATGAGACAAGGTGGGGGGGAGAAAACAGGTGGAGGGCCGGAGAGCTGTGGCAGATAGGTGGTGAGGGAGTAATGAGTAGGGAGAAATGACAGGGTCAGGGGGAGGTGGAGAGACAGGCCAAGGTAATGGGCTGCACAGAGTGTGTATGTGCGTCCTGGCATTTTGAAGTTGCGGTGTGCGGAGTAGGTCAGGTGTGTGTGTGTCTCCGTGCGGAGGTCTCTGGGTCATCGAAGACGTCTTGCCCTTGCAGCACTTTACCACATCCAGTTTCTCATCCACGCCTCCTGAACTTCTTCTGCATTTTTCCGCTCCAGTTGGCTCCGGGCAGACAATGCGATCGGAGCGTTCCTGTGTGGGGATTGTGAAGGCACTTTGCATTATTTTTTTGTTGTTGTCTTTTTTACTAAGGATTTCCACGGAGTGTGCACCTTCCCAAGGTCGACGCCCCTAATGAGAAATCTCCAGGGACACGAGGAACTATCAGGAAAAAATTAAAGCAGCAAAGTTAAGCCACTACAAGCTGCGTTTCTGTTACGAATGTGTGCAAGTCTATATTCTGCATATGTCAAAAAATCCCCAAACTATTTTGCCACTAAGGTGTTTAGAAATTAAATTAAAATCAAACATGAATAAATCTTTTAAAATCATGGTAGTGACAGATGTAAACAGTTACACGAGTTGCGTTCATAGTTGAGCCAATGGAACAACAAGCGGTTATGTATGTGGCATTTTGGGGTAATAATAGTAACACTTTTGAATGACATGCAACTTTTTGTGAACTGTGTGAAGCAGTGAGAGCTCTGATGGAGCCAGCTGCACATTGTCAGAAAAAACAAAACAAACAAAAATCCATCATCCTCCTACCACTTCCTGTTGTCTTCTTCATGGTTTTTGCCAGTGGTAACATCCGGTTATTAAACATATAATCCATGAGATGTGAAAAAAAGACGTTCCATTGCAGTTCTTTGAAATATATCTATTAGATGACCGAAAAACCACCTCATCCTAACTCAAAGACCCTTTTTGTCGAAAAGTTTTTTCGAAATTGCCATGTTTCCAATGAGCAAATTTATTTTCATGATTTAAATTTTAATGGAAACGCAGCTACTGTTCCTCCTCAGAGTGCTGTTGGATTTTTATCCTTTGCTCTGATTTAGCGAGTGTTTTTCTTACAACTCGAACTCACTGAAACCTGTGTGTGGCTGTCAGCTGCAGTTAGGCACTGCCACATTTGGATTCTGGAACCATCTGCTCCATCATACATCCCCACTAATAGCTTTCCTTCCCCAAACCCCTTCCATCAAAGCTGTCTTACTATCTGACATAATGTAGTTTTGCATGAGACACTCAATATTCAACAAAGCGTTCAGTATCTGACTATACACTGCCGTACAGCACTCTTGCAACCTGCCCGCATAACATAATAGAAATTTAAGCACAAGAGCACTTGATGTTTGACTGCTCTGGAGCCTGAGGAGCATGGAGGAGAGCTGAGTGGAGGACTGAGATTGATCAGTGGCGAGACAGTGGTTGTGCCGCTCGCTGAGTGTTTCGGATTTTTTAAGGTCACCCTTACCGGAGCCAAAAGGGCGCATCAATTTTAGAGCCCTCGCGAGGAGGCACCGCGTCTCATCCTCGATCACTCAGCCCCCCGTGGAGAAGCGACATCTGAAGGTGCACTTGATTTGTGTGGAATCTGCACGGCACATGATTGGAATAAGAAGTAAACAAGCACAGCCTGGATAAACAGATGGATAGCGTTTCAACATGAGGTACCTGACGGCTTCAGAGAACATGGAACAACTGGGAGGTAACTGATTAGTATGTTGGCAGTTGTCAAAAACAGCATGGCGCTGCGCAAGTCATACCGATGAGCGCATTTTGGAGAAGGCTTCTGAGAAGTTTATGGGCTCTTCTGCTTTGCTTTCAAAGTTATTATATTATACTGTAAAATTTGTAGGTTTTTTTTCTTTGTACATTTAAAGGAAGCAACACGAGGAGAGGGAATGTCCAGATAAATTTATCATTTCTAAAACATAATAGAATAACTGGCAGTCACTCTGTCTTGGAATGAATCTCAGCAGTACTACAGTTCCTTTTTCTCCATTAAATGCTAACATCTTCAAAAAAACCAAAACATTTCAAGATTTAGTAGGAAGGCAAACAATACAGTGAAGTAGTCTTCCTTAATTCTATGCACAAATAAGAAATAGCAGAAGCAGCATTGGAAATTATATTTTTAAACTTTGTGTAAAACGTCTTTTATGTTGGTCTAAATGCACTGTAGAGCTTTAAATCCTGTTATGTTGATAAATAACATGACTATGATACATTTGCTATGATGTCTCCATCTTTTTCAACATTTCTTTTTACTGATCTTGAGATGAAAACTCATTGTTATGTGCAGAATCTATGAGTATCCTGAAGAGGTGAAATTATCATCAGCTAAAAAGATCACCTGGAGCAAGCATTCAGCATCATGAAGTGAGTGGATCAGAGTTAATGCAGAAAGAGCTTCTTCTTAAATTTGAGCTAACACTTCAGTTCTAAATGTATGAAGGTTTTAATTTATCCCAAAGATTTTTCCATGCAGAGCAAAAACATTTGTTTGTAAACCATACTTTGCTTCTTAACTAAATATTTAATTTGAAAGCTGGATTATAAATGTATGAATAATATAGTGGAAAAAAAGGACTGAAATACCCTTTTTTTCTCTATGACTAAATAAACAAATATGTTGCTATAATATATTTGTTCTAGTGATTTTTCTCAAAGCACATAACACACCACCAATGTTACAGCAGCTTACCATGATGTTACGTTAGCCAACCTTTTCAGAACAGTGCTGCTGCCAACATGTCTGTCGTGAGTCTCTGGTGTCTTGTTGCCACTGATTCCCACTGCTGTTTGTAGATGCGTGCACTTCATCAAACTGTTTCTCCAGAGAACTGTCACTTATTACAGATGGATACAAAACGGTACTCAAGGTAACCTTTTTCAAGAGAATGGGGACAAAACAGCAAGGTCAAGATGTTATATTTCCCTTCAGCACGACAGGAAGATTAGCTTTTACATTAGCTGCTTTTCTACTGTGGAGTTGAAATAAAAGCAAAGAAATACAACAGCGAAATACATACACACAAAAATATATATTTTTTACTCCAAATGCATTATGGACCGTACAACAACAATCAGGTCTTACTAATATATAGACTAACACTAAATTAAATCTAACACATACAAAAAGCAGAACTCAAGGAAGAGCTAACACAAGGGAGTGAACAGAGTACGGAATTTTGTCAGTGACAAAAATCCACCACCACTAATGGCTCTGTTAAGTCAATCTTAGGCTGGACTGGTGTATACTGAACCGGGTATGGGTTATAGCCAAGTTACAGAAATTTGGAGTTGTTCTATTCCTGCACTTTTTAGAGTGTAGAAAGAGAGCAAAATGGCATAGCCAGGTGGAATCTAATCTGTTTAAAGATCAGAATTATGTGCTAATTATTTCAACTTTTAAGCATTTGGTCTACAAAAGCAAAATTATAGACAAAAGCAGGAGGAGAATAAAGTATTTTGAGCCTGGCAATTCAGTCTGTCAGATCCTTTCAGACTGAGCAAGGGTTTAGCATCTACCTCTCCTCTGCTGTATGTGAACCGATATCTAAATCTATGTGGGCTTGTGGTTCATAGGCAGACAGATCACATGGATACAGCAAAACCAGAAGGGTAAACATGGATCAGACAGTCAATGCCTGTAGTGCTTAGAGCTGAACATCGTTGTTAACATTATTTTAACTTCTGTTTGCAGCATCTCATCTGCCTCAAACTGCACGCCAAAGCCAAGCAGACAATAGTGGTAAACAATGTGAACAGCACCAAATCTTTTTAATCACTGAGCGAAATGCATGATGTGTAATTGGCCTAGACATGACCTCTCCTCCTTTAAGAGGAAGGTCAAAGAGAGGGCAAAGTTTCATCCAGGGACACACTTCGGAGAGTCCTGCAAGGACAAACACAATGAGGCGTTCATCCCTGTGACAGCTTCGGGGAACAGCAGTGAGTGGGAGGAGAGTGAAAAGATAACATCACAGGGAAGAAAAAAAACTCAGACAAGTAAAAAGGAGAATGAGGGGAGAGCAAGAGGAGGAGGAGGACAGTCATCAGAGATCAGGGTGACCCTGCGCCACTCAGGAACATGCTCTGCCTATAAGCTAAAGGAGAGACCTAAACTTTACCACTGAGTAATCGCTCTGCTGTCAGAGTCCCAGAGATTTGGCCTTGACGGCTTCCCAGCAGTGAACAGAACAGCAGCACTTCTTTTAAAATGCTGCATGACAAAACTGAAGCGAAGTTTTGAGCAAATGGTATAGCTAGAAACTAGCATAACCAACATACCACTGTTGAGCAAGAAATGTGGTCTCAAAATTTAAGTTGGGAAGAAAAGAAATTATGGTTATCATGTTTTTGTTTGGTTTTTTTCATGTTTTTTTTCTAGAATTGTTTTGACTCAGGTGGATTTTATTTCATGGAAAGTTTGGTTATGAGAGGGAAAAGGACGTGAGGTAAAGGTCAGCAGGTTGGGACCATGACGACCATGTTGACGACTGAGGCATCCATAAATCCCCTGCACCAACGTTGATCCCAGTTCTTCATATTTTTTATGTAACATTCAGATATTGCAAAACTTCAGTGTCTGTGTGTTTCCAATGCACACACACATCAACCAAAAAAAAAAAAAAAAATCTAAAATTTAGGTGTGGTTGTGTGGAGTATGCAAGATGTATTTTATTTTCAGAAGCCAGATGTAATTGTTACAAAACATTGATAACACTTCAAATAAGTCACATTTACATTAAATTAAAAGACAAAGATTAGCTTGATACAGTTAAATGCAGTTATAAATTGAGTATAGCTAATGAAAGCAGAAGATTTCATCAAATCTTAACTTTGAATGTGTGCTCAATCTAGGACAAGCATGTGGCGACAGTCGGAGAAACCATTATTTTTTAACAGGAAGAAACTTCTAGCAGAACAAGAGTCAGGATGAGTGACCTGAGCATTAAGACACACACAAACACTGATGCTGTTGAATACCTGCCAAGAATATTGATAAAATCCACACTTAGTAGCACTTATGAAACATTTTAAAGGGGAAGTACTATGCAAAATCGACTTTTTTGAGCTTCACATGGTGTTGTAATGGCAGATGCCCAAGTTCAAGGTGTTAAATATTAAAGTCAATTTTCTTTTAACTCATATTCGATGTATGTGGCATTTTTATAACAGCTGAAGGTAACATAGTTACATGATTGTGCTATAAAATGGCACTATGAGCCTGGAAAACACATAATACAGCCCGTTCCATAATATACTAACTACATGATACTACTCCTATACTACATGGTTCACCTTCACTGCATCCTCCAACAAGCAACTAGAGGCTGGGCAGCTTAAAACAGAGGAAGCCACCAGTAAAGGCTGACCCCGTCCACAAACAACATGAGCGGAGTACTGAGACCTGGGCACACGCCGAAATCCGCCTGGTTAAGATTTAATGCCTAAGTCATCCCTTCTTTGTCTGACCTTTCAGAAACAAGCGCTCCCATAGGCCCTTTGTTAGTTCAGCAGCTCTGCACTTTATGCTCTCATTTGCATTAAAGAGATCTTAAACAAATACCCACCCATGGCTTCCTCTCCCTGCCACCCACTGTGACCTCTCACCACCACCCACTCTCCTCTCCAGCCAGCCAAAGGTAATAGCTACCATACTGTGCTTTAAGAGGAGGGAGGTCTGCTCCAAACACTGAGCAGAGAGCGCAGGGTCACAGGCTGAATCATTTGCATGAGCAAGAGAGAGAGAGAGAAAAAAAAAACACTCAACAAAACCAATGAATGTTTCAATCCAACTTCATCAACATGCCTCAGTCTGATGGTGAGAGACGTTACTCCAACTGAGACTTTTTTGTTGTTCTTAGATAGTAACTTTTTAATCTACTTTCAATGATTAATTAAACAAACTGTATTGTTTGATAACTAGGATCAACTGGAATGTATGTGTGAATGAATTGAAGTAATTTGTTTTATAAGGTGCTGAGAGACATTGGTTGTGAATTTGCACTATATAAATAACTTTAATTGAATTGAATTATGTAAAATTGACTGCTGGACCTGCTGTTTTCTAGATTCCCCATCTCTCTCACCTCCCCCACTCAGTGCCTTCAGACTAGCCAGCAGCAATTAGCAAACATCTGGCTTATTATACAGAGGTTGTTATACCTGCTACTTCTCAGTGCAACACTGGTAAACACGCTGTCAAAGTGCTAATATAGGAGTGATGTTCTGATGACTTCCTGAAGGCTGAGTTTCAGAAAGAGACAGAGGCCCATTTACAAGCCATTAAATTATGAAGTCTAATGTCTTTTAAATCCTATTTGGATTTATATACAGCATTTTTCATAACTGAAGGTAACTCTAAATTAGCACTATGTACATGGAAAACACATAATACTGCCCCTTTAATTATTGAACGGATCCTTAAACCACGTAGAGCTTCAGGCCCCCATTAGCTTTACATGAGCTCATCCCATTCGCTGATGATGTCAGAAAAAAAAGACAGGTAGCTTTTTCACCCGGCCTGCGCCTTGAAAAGCGGTATGACCGGCGCTGTCAGCGCCCGAGTGTGTAGGACTGCAGATCAATAGCCAGCTATTGGGCGGACAGCGGCGCTATACCGCAGTGCAATCAGGGAGTTTCCTCTGGGGAGGAATAGGTCACCGGGGGTGCAGAGCGTCAAGCTGCTCATGTTGTTTAAGATGAGAATGCAGGCTGGTGCTGCATGTTTGTGTTGCAGCTGCTGGTGCGTGAAATGGAACTCAGGTAGCTGGGCGGGCCTAAGGCCTTCGCTGTATCTTCCGCCAAGTGATTACTTTACTCCATCGATTTTTCTTCCACCTCCACTGATCTGAGACGATCACTGGAAACAGAGGAAGAATAAAAAAAGGAAGGAGGAACCACTGATTGGCAGAGTTCGAGGATTCAACAGCTGATAGGACCTCGGCTGGCAACGGCCACTTCGGTCCTCCAATCATCTGGCTCACACAGGTACAACAAAAGTCTATTTGTACAGTACACAATGAGTGAAATATATTATTTCTGTTTATTTTTATGATAATGCCTTAAAACTACTGAAAACCCCAACTTCAATTTCTCAATTTCTTTATGTGAGAGCTTAAAAAAAAGCGGAATTTTTGAAATGCTCTGACCTTCACAGTCATGGGGAAGACTGCTGACTGAACAGCTGACAGTCACTGGCGCCCTCCACAAGCAGGGTGAGCTCCAAAAGATCAAGGCTAGAGAAGCTGACTGTCCACGGAATGCTGTATCCTAATACATTCGTAGAAAGTTGAGTGGAAGGAAAAAATATGGTAGAAAACAAGAATACACAAGCAACAAAAATTATGATGTAGGCAAGGGCGTAAATCCCATCTCATTATTGGGGGGGACCATAAACAGGAAAATTTCTTAAGACCAATTTTGAGGGGTCGGCAAAGTTGCAGTGAAATGTAACGTAAAATGTGGTGTAAAAGATTTTTAAACCACATTCAAGCTGAACGACCAAAAATGACTAGTAATGCATATCAAACGTGTTTTTCTCAGTAAGCAAACTGTTGAGAAAAAAAACCAACATTCAAATGTTACTAAGATAAAAGTTTTGTTCAGTCTGACTGATCTAATCTCTGCTACACCTTTACGAAATTTTATGGTTCTAAATAAAAAAAGCTTCAACGAGTAACTGCTCTTAATAAAATTCCTCATAAGCATTGGTTTATTGAAATGGCTCCCAATACAAGTTATGGGCTGTTTAAATTATAACTTGTTCATTTGCTTTATTTTAAAGCCATTTTTAGTTTTGCTATCTCCTGGGTGACGGAGAACCAGCAGGTAGACAGAAATTAATCAATTCTAGACTTTTCCAAGATTTAGGCCAATGGATATAGGCTAGGAGGATTATATCATATATAATCTGTCATTTTAAAATTTTCTAAGTATCTGAAGTTTTCACCAGCTGTTGAAATAAAACAAACTCTTTTGAATTAGTTTTAACAATCTGAGTTTTCCATTTAGAAATGATTAACTACAATGATTAAATTTAGGTTTTCATTTCATTTTAAGCTATGCGATGCACATGTATTCACAGGGTTGTTCTGCTGATTCTTTTGTTCAAAAATCATAAAATTCTGTCCTATATGAAGACAGTTCGTGGAAAAAAAATATCAAAACTTCCTTTTTTTTTTTATTTACTTTCACTTTACTGCTAAAATCTCTCCAATATAATAAAACGAAAAGAGATTCATTCTGGGGACAAACATTTCCCACAATCCCTCAGTCACAGCAAAACCATAGAAAATGTTGAACTTTGTGCACAATAACCACAAAATGGGAACATGTTGGATTTGTTTGCGAAAACAACAGAACATTCTGGCTCCCCGCGGAGAGAAAACACACTTGGTGTCAAAATGACTAAATTTTTACTACATACACTGCTGGCTGCCATCTTTGCATTTAAGATTCCTGAAAGTGTGAATGTTCAGGTAAAATCCACAGTGAGAAAAAAAATGATCTAAAAGTCATATTCTCTTACCTGTAGAAGAAAGAGATTGAATCAAACAAATAATGAGTTTGTGGAAAAGAGAAAAAAACGGTCACTGATGGCTAACAGCTGCTCAGAAAACCTAGGTCTTTTGTCTTGGTTGAATTGAACTCTGGTAGGGCTCGAACGTGTAATGCAGACTAGAGACTGCCCCAAATACAGGAAATAGACTATAGTGCAGTGCATTCTGGGTAAATACAACCAAAACAACTAGCGGGAGAAATGGCTCAAAGTCTTTTGCCAAAAACAAAAGCAAAACCCAACCCGCTAATACCTGTTGTCATTCCACTTTTGTTTACATTTCGTGAAGACAGAAGTTACGCTCATTGTCTCCTTCAGAAGTTTTTATTTGGCGCAGTGCCACCACAGGCTGTGGTGAAAAGGTTTTTTAAATTATTTAAATTGTGGAGAAAATGACAAACACTAAAGGCAGCTTCTTTGTTCATGAAAAGTAAACAAAAATTGAGTGTTAAATTTTAGTGCTTCAAGAATTTCTGAACCTTCGGCAAAAGACAACAGGTTTTAGGTAGACCAGAGTTTGCTTTTTTGGTCCCCGTTAGAGTTTGATTGGGTATTCACACCTCCCCAAATGAACCGGACTTTCTAGGAAATGAACTAGAGTTTGACTGAATTAGACTAAACAGGAATGATGTCAGTCGAGTTATGGGCTGTGAATCTGTCCACTTGTTCTCTACCTGATGCCCACAATTCCCTACAATCCCAACCAGGACTTAGTGCACAGAAAACAGATGGAAACATGTTCTGAGGTCTGTGTTTGAGTTGTGTGTGTTGAAACATCCGGTGTGGGGACAATATGTGCACAAGAACACCTACAGACTGCAGAAACACATATGTTTACATTAGTAACAGCTGAATAAAGGTCAGGGAACAATCACATTTAGACCGTCTGTCTAACTTTAATGTACTGTAACATCTCCTCCTGTATAGGAGGAACAAGTCTTTGATTGGCCAGCTACAGGGAAGGTCAAACACTGAAGCGTTCAGAGAGCATCATTAGGTGAGAAACCATTTAAAGGCCACGGTCATAATTAAGACCTGGGATCTGCGCTTAACACAGGCACACTCTGGCTCTGGAGGGTGATAAGTGCTTGATCCTGATCAATAGGATGCACAGCCCCATTGCCACTTGCAAAATCAATATTGTTTTATTTGCTGTTACAATAGGCTTGTCTGGTTGCAAATGAGGTCCGAACCTCAGAGTTACTTGGAAGTGAAGGCTTTACCCTGGACACCTCACCAAAGACTCCTGACATAGGACTTGTTAATGAAAAAGGCCAATAAGGACCTGAGCAGATGATCTGTTCAGTCAAAGTAAACATATTTGTGTTTTTGGGTTTTACGTGATAGAGCAATAGAGTAGTACAAAGTGGTGCATGATTGTTCAGTGCAAAGACAAAAATTCTACATTGCTTTCAACCTCTTTTACTGTATTACCCCTAAATAAAGCTCAAGAGGGTCCATCTGAGAATAATTTCATCTCAACATCTGTTTCTGGGCTTAGAGGTGTGTTAGAGAACAAATCCCATGCAGACCAAGGAACACAGCAGAGAGATCAGGGAGAAAGATGTGGAGAAGATTAAAGTAGAGTCAGATTAGAAAGAAATATCCCAATATTTGAACATTTCACAGAGCTCTGTTCAAACCATCTCTGAATATGGAGAGAGTAAAGCACAACTGCAAACCTGCGAGGGATGGCCGTCCACCGAGACCTGCAGACATCCACAGCTCAGGAAGGGGAATCTGTCAGTTTTGTCATCCTCATGCTGACTTAAAGTGAAGAAAACCTTTGTTTCAAAAATCTTTAAGAAGTCTCATTTACAGTTTTTCACAAGGAGAAGTGGCAAACATGTAGAGGAAGGTCATATGAGACCATGACTGAACATTTTGGCACATAATGCTGTGCAGAAAAACATTAACACTGGATATCATTCGTACTCATTGGCCACCAAAGAGCCAGTTCACCAGTAGAGTACGCCGCCAGAACAAACAGTTCCCCTCCAAAACAGTTGGTGGCAGCAGTGGTGTATGATTAAACAGCAAATGTCTATATATAAAAATAGGTGTATATTTATTCGCTTCAAGAATTTTTTTTCTTGTCTTTATGAAATACAGATGCCCTTGATGTGGCTCTGGCAGCTATTAGAAATCTAATTGAGAACTTGTGACAAGAATTAGAAATTGCTCTTCAAAAGACGAACAACAATGGGTAAAATTTTCAGTCAGTAGATGTGCAAAGCTGGTTAGGTACCTGAAAAGACTCGATCTGTAACTGCAGAATCGGTGTGTTTATGACGTATTGATTCAGAGGGGGTGAATTTCTGCCACATTCTGAGTTTTTTAGCAGCACAAACTCTTAACATATCCTTTCTGTTCTTCTAAATGATGTACTTGCCTTCAATCAATCAATCAAGTTTATTTGTATACCATATTTCAGCAAAGTGCTTCACATCATGAAAACATAAAACAAGTCATAAACACATCATCATTGTGAAAACCAATAACAGACATTACATTTTGTCAAGTGCCATCATTAAAATCACCAATACACATCAAAAATGTTGATCAATATTCCACTTATTATGGTTAAAAACAAACTCTAAACAGGTGGCTTTCTAGTCTTCCTTTAAAGGGACTCAGTGTTTTAGCTGTTTTGCAGTTTTCAGGAAGTAATGTGGAAAAAAATCCAAGGGGTACGAACTCTTTTTCAACAACTTCCAGACGAAGCGTTGCCTTCAGGGAGGGGTCAGACTTATGAAGATGCTGACTCCAGTATGTCAGCGTCTTCTGTTGGAAGTTACTGCAGCAATTCAGCTTGGTTAGCTCCCTCTGCCACAAGACAGTCTCAAATAATGGAGCGCATTGTGTTCATTAATCCTCCTCACACATTCCACAGAAATACAGGTGGGATGAGTTAATCTGGATTTAACAAACACGAGTCTTAACACCGAGGATAATTGTCACGGCAGGGCAAAGACGAGGAGACGAACAGTGATTTATACGATAGGAAGGGCTTGAGTTATGGATGGAGCCGGGCACTTCAGATTGGAGAGAAAAAGGTCCCGAACAGAGGGGTCATTAATAGACTCAACAAATCTGCTCATACGGAGAGAATGTACTGCGTTCCTCCAGTAGCACGTTCATAAATCATGCTAATGCCCTGGCAGATTTCACCTCCCATCTTGATTTGCTCTTGGCCTTTTAATTTGGGATGATATCAACTTTATCAACTCTCGCTGCCACATTTTTTTACATTTGCTCTCGGTTTTGTCAGCTAAATTTTGGGAAACTAACCTTGTTTTCCTGGACATCACCTGAGGAATATTATTAAAATTGTTTCTCCATTTGCGATCACCATGAAGCATCTGTGATTAAAAAAAAAAAAAATCATCACGTTACGTCTGAGGAATTAGAATTTAAGAAATAAACAGATATTTTTTGGTTAGACAGAGATGCTAAATTAGATTCAGTGAACATTTTGTTTGCATATAATTTGAAAATTAAAATAGAGTGTCAGACAGAAGATTATTCAGTCTTTAGGAATATCTTTATTTGACCCAAATTCAAATAATAAAAACATTCAGACTTCTTGAACTTTTCCTAATTTTCTCAAGTGATAATCACAAACCTTGTTGTGTCCTATGGGTGTTTTTTTTTATGTTACAGACGAGCACAATGTTGTAAAGTGGAAACGATTCATTGTTTTTATATAAACTTTGGTGTGCTGCTTTGATAAATAGGTTAAATTGACAGATGGAGCTGTCAAAACAAACTTCCAGAATGTTACTCTGACGAGGTATGCTATACCGACAGAACGTGGGCCCTTCAGTGTTGGCATGGATTATCAAATCAAAGGGAGTCCGATGCTCCCAGATTTAAAACCTCAACTCTTTTTAGCCCAACATACGCTATCAACTTCGTCACTGCACTTTACCAGAATCTATTCTCCACCCCTGTTGTCATGCCGACCCTCGCACCACTTGCTGTAACTCACCTGGGTTTCACCTTTGGGGGCGCCATTTTGTCTCGGCCAAACGGCGACGCTAATAAGGCTCCATAGCTCTCTGTGGCCATTAGCGGTGACAGGCCCGGTCAGGGACCAGCAGCTCTCTGCTGCCCCCGCCCCGCCACCCCATCTTCATCAGATGCGGTAAGCCACTTGCCCCCGCGGCTCTGGTCAGCTCACACCCTTGCACCCTGTGACACTGCCTGCAGACTTGAGGAGGTTGGCTGCCGGCACACACTGCACCCGCACACTGCAGCCAGGCTCTCTGCGGCCCTCCGCGGCCCCCAGTCTGTTCTGTCTGTTCAGCATCTCCCTTTAACCTTCATCTCGGAAACAATAAAGCAAGAGCAGAGAGGGTGAGGACGGAGAGAGAGGGTGTGAATTTGTGTGTGTGGATGTGGATTGGGGGGCCGGGGAGGGAGGGTGAAACGCTGTGGACATTTGACACATCTCCTTAAGCCAGTGTCTACTTTATTATCTTTGGCAGTCCTTATTGGTTGCACTAATCAAGTGGAAGGCAGTAGTGCTGTGTCGGGGGCTAACGCACTGCGTGTGACAAATATATTAACTGGAGGGAGACGGGCGACCTTGGCCGTGTCACCTGAGGACCCCGCCGGCTTTCTCTCTGCCAGCAGGAAACGACCTTCATATTAAATCCCCGCAGAGGTCAATAAACTAAATAATTCACAAAGGTTGTATACACTTTGCTCCGAAATCCGCTAAAAGAGAGCGAGATGGAGAGAAAGAGAGTGTAAAAAAGGGGAGGGGAGATGGCAAATCTTATTAACTTGTGAGCAGCAAAATGAGAACTGGTGTCCTTGTCGGAGTGTAGTCTCTTTATCATGGTGTGTGTGTGTGTGGGGGGGTCGTTTATATGAGCGTGTCAGAGGACGATGTAAATCCTGAATCTCCCTCTATTTCCTCACTGCTGTCATTCTTCAATCGATCCGTCATTCCGAGGCAACGGTGGAGGTGGAGGTGGGCCATAAGTGAAGAGGTGGGGAAGAGGGGATCAGCGCTCTCCAGTATCACAATATGGCCTGCAGTTTTATAGAACAACAGTAAAAGTCTGATCTTGTACGTTTTTTTTTTTTTTTTCATATTTAAAAAAAAAAACAAACTACAGGAATATCTTGCTTTTTTGAGATCATGCCTGCTTTCATAAATGTCTCTTTTTTTTGGGCTATGATATGCATCGCCACTGAAGTGGGCACAACCGCATCTAAAGGTCACAGACAGAAAACAAAAGACCTGCCTTTGCATCAGTGAAACTCTCAGCTAAGAGGGAGGTGAGGTGGTGGGGAGTCTCTAATTTGTCTGTGCTTCTGTGTTGTCTTCAAGTCACTGAAAATTACTTTTAAAAGGTTAAATAGTCATTGTTTACAGTGGCTTGTGAAAGTATTTGCACAGCAGCAGCAGTTTTTCTCTCCCCTCTCATTACCTGACATTACAACCATAATCTCTTGTGGATTTGACCGGCTTTTTATGCAACACACCCAGAAAAAAAAAAGGAGCATAATTGGAAAACGTGGAAGGAGAACGATAAAAACACAAATTTGTTAGAGAACACTTGAAACTTAACAGAACATGGCGGTCCAAAAATACACCCTGGTTGAAAGGAAGGCCACAACAAGTCCAGTCAGTCAGTCATGCATTGCATGGAAGAATCAAGGCAGCACTCCAGGTATGTTTTGGACCAGGGGAATAACATCATAGCATGATATAAAGCTCAGTTTTACATAATACTAACCTCTTCAACATAATTTAAGAGGGTATTACATCTGGGCTCTTCAGGATTTATGGTGTGAAGCTTGTCTGTAATCCTCATGGATGTCTCTGTTCTGCCCAGGTATTCCAGCCTCTCATCGTGATCTAAAAGCATCTTAGACGACCTGCCCGGTGCGTACCGGTCGTCCTTCGCCTGTTGGCACATACTCTCTATCTCTGAACAGGGATAAGTGGGTGCAGAAAATCTGTGAGTGAACAAGGACTGCTTTCTCTTTTTCTTTTTTTTAAACTGTTGGCAGGAAAAAGCCAATTCTTTCATAAGGCAACACGAGAGCACTGGATGGGTTTGTAAAGTTGCTTTCAAATAAAAACCACAAGTTCTTGAACAAAGTTAGAACAATGTGTTCTAACTGAGATGAGATGCTTGGTCATCAGGGTTGTTAGGCACTTCGCAGTGAGTGAGTCCACTATTAACTCCTCTTTCAACAAGTCATGAAATCCCGAAAACCGTAAGAGATTTGTGAAAAGTCAATTTTCTGCCATCCTCAGCGGCTATCATAAAATATTTAGATTTAAGCAATGCATGAAATCTTGGGCCTGGATTATGATTCACTCTTTAGTTCTAATGACAGCAATCAAAGGAAGGTGTCATCGGCAAACGGCTTGAACTCAACAGCATAAAGGAAGGTGTGAGCTTTCTAAACGTGAGAAAATGCATATTGGTGTCTGTCAGTAGGTAAAGGCTTAGTGGGAGTCAGGCATGCTAATGTTCTCTTCTTGTCGGGGGATTGCCCACTGAATGTCGTATTCTCTCTGGTTCACCCCAGATTTACTGATACGTCTTTTCCTCTGTACATCCTGTTGATCTGGCCTCATTTTAGCTGAAAGAAACAAAAACAACAAACTGTGCAGATGCAGTTTGCAAAATCAGATTATAAGGGGGAAGATGTCAGAGCACATCTGAAATGATATCTGTGACTGATAGCAGCAGATAGGACTTGTAATTGCAAGTCCTGACTGCAGCAGTTGTTTCAGAACCACCTATGGTGGCTCCGAAAAGTATGCACACACCCCTGCTACTCAGGTCCAGTAAGTATTTTATGATGGGGGGAAATGTTACCTTTATCAATCATTTTAAAGGGGCAAAATTATGTCAAATTGACATAATTGTTATTAATGTTACAATGTTATTTCCCCATCAAAACGTGCCTCAAAGAGCAGCTCTCCCCCGCGACTCCGCCACTCGGCTCCTTCAGACTAGCCAGCAGCAAATAGCAAACACCTGGTGGAGCTGCACATCTGCTGAGCTCATTATAGGAGCTACTGGTCAATGCAACACCTATAAAAACATTATTAAATGGCTAATAGAGGATGTTGTGATGAATTCCTGATGGCAACAGTTTCAGAAAGAGTAGGAGTTTTTAAAGAGACAATTTCAAGACGTTCGATTGCAAAGTCAACTTTTTTTATTCTGTTACAAATATATGTAGCATATTTATAACAACTGAATGTAACATAGTTATTTGACTGTCATATAAAATGGCACTATGGTCCTGGAAAATGCATAATACTGCCCCTTTAAAACGGTTTCCACATGCACTGTGGGTGTATTCTGTTCAATTCAACTGAAAACAAAAGAAAATATAAAAACAGAAAAAGCTGCAAAAACCGGTTCATGTAACTCCTTATATCCTTGAACCAACAGTTGATTAAAGCTCCTTCCCATTCATAGTTTTCTTTGTTGGCAGCAGTCAGGCAAACAAATACCTCTCAGATTTCTTGGACATCTCTTGTCTCTTGTTTTATTTTTTCTGAACTCTTATCCTAATCAACTAAATGACTTATTCTTTTGTTAATTAGGATGTTACCGGACATATGTAAAAGAACAAAACAAAACAAACAAAAAAGAACCCTGATATGTAGAACATAGCTAATGCTTGGCAGTAATTCCTGCAGCTGTTGCTGTCAGCCTCTTGGCAGCCTCCCTGACCAATTTCTGTCTCGTCCTTTCATCCATTTGTAACCATTTTAGTACATTCTGGACCCAAAACGGAAAGCACGACCCAGGAAAGGTCAAGCAGTTTTTATTGGTAATTTTTTTTTATGAGTGTACGAGCAGGAACGGGGCTGCTTCTTGGAAGAAAAGCACAAGCAGGAAGTAATTGGTTTACCCCGCAGAGGTGTTTTTATTTTCCCCCAAGATTTCCTCTTCGGAGGCTTGGACTTTGATTAACTGGAACTTATGGAGTCAGAGAGTGGAGAGTGTAAATTTACAGGGGATTGTTTCACCCACAGGACTGAAACAAGAAGGGAACTCTTTACGTTGGAAACCGAAAGTGGTCAGGGAGTTTACCTTCAAGGAAGAATAAACATGGGCAGGATTGTTGAGTTTATTTCAGGGTAATCAGCTTCACAATAAATGGTGCTTGATGTGAACGAAAGTAAACTGCATGCTAAATTTAAGCCAAAAGATAGTTGAAAACAGGGGTGTCCAAAATGTGTGGATCCTGACTATGATTCAGGAATGGTACAAACTTTATTGACAAGCACAGAGCGGCCATGAGTTGAAACAAGGATTTCTGAGAAAGGACGGCCTCGTTGTTGAGAATTCAGTAAAACTGACCCAAAAACTTTAAGAAAATATGTCCATCTTAAAATAATTCAAAAGTGAGTATATTTCCCATCTAACATGTATTATAGATCTATCTTATGCAAAGTCAGTTTAAAATAATTTCTTTCATCAAACTGTTCTGTGTAATCAGAATCCTAAAATAATGGCTGAAGTCATTTTTGCCAGAAGTTTTTTTTCTTTTTTTTCTGAAATCTCTTTTGTCAAAAAAAAATGGCATAGGCCATTATTTTAGGAAGGTGACCATGTTTAGATTTAGTTGATCTTGTAAAAGTAAAAAAAAAAAAAAACCACAATGACAGTAGTTCTTTTGCGTTGTAATTTAAAAATCTAGAATTTGAAGTTTGTTCAACATCGGGTTGAGGGTGTTCAGACCCACAAGCAGATTATTACAACTTTGTTTTAACAGTTCCTTTGTTAGATTTAATCAGGTTTCATCTGAATTGCACAGGATAAACATGACATCAAAAGGGATAAGAGTTATTTTGCATCATCAACCCTTGAATTTTAACACGGGTGTGTAGACTTCTGAGAGCCGCTGTACAGTACATGTGCATACAGTGTGCACATAAACAGGAATCTTGCTGGAGAAGAGACATTGCATAACCCGACATCTGGAACTTGCTGACACACTTGCAATTTCCAATGAATGCAGCAACTCTTGAGGCACCCTGTGCACGAAAGGGATGGGCAAGGTGGGTAGGGGTGAAGTGGGGGCGGCCACCGTTCACCTAGCAACTCATTTTCTTTCTTTCTTTTTTTTTTTTTTTTTGCCTGCGTGCTCTTAAAGCGTCAAACATTTCACAGCTCAAAGAGTTTGCGGGGGAAGTCTTTTAATATGGCTGGTAGCGTCTACGGCTGTCTTTGCGTCTTGCTCGTCTGCCTCTGAGGCGTAGAGCGGCGGATCAAACACATCAGTGCCATCACGGCTTGTCAGGGAGAACAATCACTTCTTGAAATAACACAAACAGCCGTTTTCAAAGACAAGACATGAAAAGATGAAAAGCATATCAAGAGTTGTGAATGTGTTTCTTTTGTGGTTGAGCATGTTCCTCTATGTGTGTGTGTGTGTGTGTGTGTGTGTGTGTGTGTGTGTGTGTGCGTGTGTGTGTGTGCCTTGTGCATGGAGGTAGCTGAGATGGGATTGAGAATTTAAGAGATAGCTTCTACTCAAGGTGGATTTCATGTATAAACAGCTGCTTTAGACGACAGGCAAAGAGAAAGAGGGATAGAGGAGGAAACAGTGAGCAGGGGAGGGAGGGAGGGAGAGGATGAGAAGGATAGACTTTAACTGTCTGAAGGACAAAGCCACTGACCCGCGGATCATTCAGAGGATTGCCTTTCAGTTTCAGAGCAAGGTCAGGCTGCTTATTTTACCTCAGTGTTTTCGCTAATCTGTTTTTTGTGTGGCACAAACAAACATTGAATATGTGCACACGCACGCACACGCACGCACCGAAAACAGGCCCCCCGAAATAATTACAGCCGTTGTAGGCTTTGCTATCAATAAACATTAGACGAGCAGGCTTTGTGCCTACATGGGTATCACACTACCTTGGACCTGTCGTGAATTTCAATCGCTTGGAAGAGGGGGCCGCCACAGACCGCACATGTCCACGCTGCATTCTAATGTCTCCAAGACAGTCTCCCGACTAATGATGCGGTCCTCAGATGAAGAGAATACCACCAGCTCTTAAGTCTATTGTTAGGCGTTCTCTTCTAATGAGCTAAAATCAGCCTCTGCTCGTATTGACAGGTCTTCAGGAGCTGGCTGTGGCTGTTGGTTGGCAGCTCATTAGTAGCCATACTATATTTATGTCAACACATTTACTGACAATCAAGGGAGGAAGGGGATGATGGGAAGCAGAGGCAGTCCCACGGGGGCCTGCCAGCATCTGTGGAGGAGACGTACCGGTGGGCGTTGAGCTCCTGGTGGAGCGGCTCTGTCAAAACGCAGCAACACCAAGGAGTGATTGCTCAGACTAGCTTAGTGCCCCACTGTGGCTTGGAGACAAGCGTTGCCATGAAGCAGTACCAAAGTACTGTTCTGAGAACAGTGTAATCTGCAGCCTTGTGTTTGTCGGGTGTGTGTGCGTGTGTGTGTGTTTCCACGATGGGTTAAAGCGCCCCAGTGTGTTCTGTGCTGATCTGATAATGAGTGAGCAGGGTCAATAGGATGTTAACAGCCCCGTGGGAACGACTGGGCTGGTGGTGGATGGGTGGAGCAAGGACGAGGGCCCAGGGACACAGAGCCGTGTTTTCACTGTCCTCGCTTGCCACCATCTGTGCGTGTGTGTGTGTTTTTAAGTGTAGCAGGGACAGTAAGGTGCCTCTGTCCCTGATATCTGACTCTTAGCTCAGCCCCCACTGTGTCCTCCCTGTAAGCGGCGCAGTCAAACCAAAAGCAGCTTGTTCTGTAGAAAAACAGCATCAAAAGAAGAGTTTTAATTAAATGGAATCAATTAGAACTTACTGTTAACATACCACAGTGGAGTATTATAAGCATTCTGAACTTACTGAAGTGATTTTAACATTTTATATGCTGTAATTCGGAGGTGGTAAGAAAGTTGTACACAATGGAGTCCTGTGTACTCAGAGTTTTTATATCTAAAATATTCCAAAGGAAAGAAGCGAAAAAAATCAACGTTTTTGAGTTTTATATCATGTTATAATGGCATCCCCTCATCAAAAACATAACTACAGTATGAAATCTAAGTATGGTCTTTGACTGCACCAACATGCTTCAATCTAATCAGTTGTAGCTCTGGCAGCATGTTGAGGGTCTTTGTCCTAATGGACTGTGAACCTCCACCCCAGGGTCAAGTCTTTTGCAGCCTCTAATGAGTTTTCTTCCAGCATTGTCTTGTATTTTGCTCCATCCATCTTCACATTAAATCTGAGCTGCTTCTCTATGAAGCCTCTCAACACCATGAAGGCGCCACCACCATGCCTCACAACTGGGGTGGACTGGTCAGCGTGTTAGTTTTCTTCCAAACACAAAAGTTTAGATTTGGTCTCATCTGACCAGAGCGCCTTTTTCTACATGAATACTGTCACCCAGATGTCTCATTGACAGTGAAGACAGGGGGAGGAGAAGTTGTCTTGCAGTCAGAAAGTTGGGGGTGGAGTTGTGTCAATGGGCCTCTAGGTAAGATAAGTAGGTAATTTTATTTGCATAGCTCATTTTCAGCAACAAGGCATGTATCTTCCAAGTTTTCGCTATTATTATTCAAGGGAGTGAGCATTAACAGGGCTGAATACATCTGCATGATAGACATTTCAGATTTGCAGTATAAACCATACCTAAACAATTATGCATTGCATAGTGTTTTCCTGTCACATTAAAGCACAATAAAAGCTGAGGGAAAAAAACAAAATCTAAAAAAAACCCCAAAAAGTAAATACTTCAGCAAGACATCATGCATTAAAACTCTGCACCAAAAAAAACTTTATTTTCTCCAGAATAAGACATTCCTCCATTATTCTCTCGCCGCCAACCTGAAGGTGTGTGCATTAGTAGCTTAACTGTGACTCATTATGCTTACAAATGGCCCATACTGAGAGAAAGAGTGGATTAGAAGAGCCATTAACCACAAGGTGAAAGAGTAATTGGATCACCCAAACATAGCAATAAACCTCATACAGATGGGCAGCATGTTAGCTGTGTGTTGTCGGGGAAACTCTTGTTACATGTGTAAACTGAGAGAGCGGCAGTGGTAGCTGAACAGAGCGGATGGCTACACGATCAGGACTACAGCCTGGCCTCTAATTGCTCAGAAAACACACACACACATGCTCTATCTCTGAGACACGCAAACACAATGACTGTATCAGTGTCAATTTGAACTGTCGGGTCAATATGAGCCAAAAAAATATGGGTGTCTTTTATGTCAGACAAGTGGCTGAAAGAAGAACTTGCACATAAGACAGAGGAGGAGCGAGAGAGAAGGCAGAGTGCTGAAAACACGTTGCATGTTATGTTGGCAGGAGCTGCAGTCAAATCCCCTGGCATTTGAGCTTTTTTTTTTTTCCACAAGGCCCCGCCTTTGCCATCTGATATTCAAATGCAGAGGAAACTGGAGGAGAGCTCCTCCCAGACCACCAGCAGTATCGTCAGGGATTAGTCAAAGAGCACCAACTAGGTCAACAAGATGCAGGGCCGGTGCCTGTTCAGGGGGACGAGAGGCAACTCACCCACACAGGAGTCAGCCTAGTCTTACCAGCCTTTATCTCTTTCTCTTTCTCTGCCCCCCCCTTTTTTCCCTCTTTCTCTCACACACACATACACAGACATAATCACACTCTTGCGCTCTCATACTGAGGCAGCCACGCTTACGCAGTGACCTGCTTTCCTGTACTTTGACAGTTATTCAAAAACAACTCGGAAATTCCTCTTGATTTTCTGTTTTCAGAGCAGCCGGGTATGGGTTAAGCATTGGATATGAGGCCAGGCGTGGGGAGATGTAAACATTCCCACTGGTGTCAGCCGCCACACTTCTGGTTCTGTGAAAGGAGATTTGCTTCGCCTGGTAATAGCAAAATTGCGATAAGATAATGAAACCGGTTAGAGCAGCAAAAATGTTGGGTTTTTTTTGCAACCAAATAGCTCTTTCACTTCTCCATGCAGCTGATTTTGACATCCTGCTGGTAAGTAATTATGACTCTGATACCCTGAAGTAAATTTCAGACACCTGTCCTTGACATGGCCATTTTCAGTCCCTTAACTTGCTTAAGGCAAAGTTTTTAAAATGAACTCTCAACAGTGGAATCTTGAAAAAATAAGAAACATAAAATACTGCTAGCACTTGAAAACCCCTATATATATATATATGCTTTAATAGTTCAAACACCAAATATACCTTAATATACATCAATCATTGGCACAAAAATTTATAGTTTCTGAATTGGCTCCTTTGCAAAAGTCAAGCTAATAGCATGTCAAGCAGCCTGGTGTTTAGGTATTTCAGTGTTTCAAGCTGCATTTTCTTCTGAATGTTTTAGAAATGCTCTGCAAACAAATCCACAAAAAGGCACATTTTCTGTGTATAATTTGCACAGAAAAATTCGCTCATCTCGGATGAGCCCCCATTTGTAATGGCCTGACTCAAAGAGCGCAATAAAGAATGGGGGAACACAACACCAACAACTATTCAAGCCCTCTCAGAGGTGTTTATTTTGAAAACAAGAATCGAGGGGATGAGGGCGGTAGCCCAGGTATGTCGGCATAAGCTCAGGAGCTGCCAATCTGACGTGTTTCCAAGTGTCTTTAGACACGTTTTTTTGTTTGTTGATGGAACAACAAACAATTAATAGGCCACACTGCACCAGCAGAGGGCTGTCATGGCACAAATAGGTGAATCAGTAATTATTGGACCACAAATAAGTGGGGGGGGGCTCTTTCCAGTGAAAGAGTAAAGATAACCATTATCCAATTGAGAAAACAAGGAAAAGACAACAAAAATGGGACCTGAAGAGGACTTAGAGATGTCCCTACAGTCTGATAGGTTCCAAGGCAGATTGGGGACGTGTTACTAGAAGTTATGGTGTGGGATGCTGCTAGACAAAGAAGCCTGAATGATTTAATTAAAAAGAGCTTCCAAAGTGTATCAGCATCAGTTTGTCTTTCTAACAGATTAGTCTTTTTACAGTTGCAACAGTATATAAAACGTTTTGAAAATGCCCTTTGACAAGGAAGTGTAGCCTTTATGTATCCACTATAGTGCTTAACTTTGTGTTAATAACTGGACAATATCTTGTCTGTTTCAGTGTAACACCTTAACAAAATAGGCCTTAAGGATTCTTTTTTTTTTTTTAAACCCAAAAGTTTTTATATACCCTCTCCTTCTTTGTGGTCATGGCAGCCTAAAGGCGCAGCTGAATAGGAAAGCAGACACCAGACCTATTGTGAGGCTGAAGCCATGATAGCCCTTCACAGAGCGCTTCCCCGAGCCTGGATCCTTTCAGCCTGCTCTTTAGCTCGCGATAGTAACCCAACACGGAGCTGCTACACTAAATAACACCAACATACCTGGATGGTGACTGGAGTATCAACTGTCTGAGCTCCAGCGGCCCTGAGGACATTTTTCAACATCCTATAGCGACCTAAGTCAAATATAATGTTGCCTTCCTGGAGGTCGTTTCCTGACTGCTCAAATTTAAATAAGTTACAGAGCGTGCTTATTGTGAGTCTGATGAGGAGAAGAATGCACATTAGGAGAGATGGAGGTCATCATGTTGAATCAGTAGCTTGGCGCACCTTCCGCGGCAGCTGTGACTTTCAGGCATCTCCTCTTAGTGCGGCGCTACATTGTGCAGGAATTATCTGCGCTGTCTATCAGACACAGTTTCATCTCCCTGACACACTTCAAGGACAAAAGTGGAATATTTACCGAGACGGCTGAGAAGGCTGTTCAGCATGTCTGCTGTAATCTACTCATAATCACTCGGCTGTTTGTTTTGAACAGAGGTCATGCATTTTCATCTCCATCCGTAGTTGGTTGCACCAGTAAATACAGTTTCTGTCGTTAATGAATAATCCACTCATCACAAGGCCAAAGTCGCAGAGTCTGCAAAAAGGGATGTCAGTTAAAGGGAATGACACTACTAAACTCACTAAAACAAGGGGATGTATACTTGGAACCGCAGAGGCTTATAAACCTTTTTTACTACACTGTGAATATTGCATGATCATAAAAAATGCTGGTACATTTGACAAGAAAAAAGTGTCAAAGGGGCACCAGAAAAATGGCATTGTAAAAAGGACAAAAGTCAAGCAATTTTGTAGTCGATGGAGACTTTTTGTATCGTTGCATGCTACATCTACGATGACACCAGCTATTGATCTGGTAACCTGTTAACTGATAAAACAATATTTCCTTTGTCAAAGCTGGAAACTAACTCGAACACTGTACAAATAATGAATTACTTTAGGTCAGTATTAGCACAGCAACATTGGTAAAAAACACATGCTATTATGCTAACAACCTACTATGTTTTTAACTTGTACCCTGACGTTAGCTAGATTAGCAACAAATTTGCTACTACTTTTTTTCTTTCTAAGTGTAAGCAAACTAAAATAGTATGGCAGTATGGGTTAATGCTCTATTTGTGGATTGTTCTACCGGTTATGCCTGGTATTATTTTTCACACAGGAAAATAGCATAGTCCCACACCACGTCCTTCATCCATTTGCACTGTAAATAATCTCTGGCACCAATATGAACCAAATTCAGTGACAATTTAAAGGTTTGTAAAAAACGTTTTAGCATTTTTTACCATGAGCCTCTAGAACCAACAAAACAGGATTATGCTGAACGAAAACGTTCAGTCTTCTTCTACAGGTAGGACACAAACTGCTTGTAACTTTTTAACTGAACCTCACTTCAAAAATCTTGAACACTCCCTTTAAGTGCTAGTTAAAACAGATCAGGACAAAGGTGGATTTCTAAGAAAATGTTTTGGTACTTTATTCATGCATTACTCAATGGTTATTTCCCCCCCCCCAAGGAGTGTAACATCTGTATTCATACTGTAGAGTTAGAGCATGCAGGGGTTCTTTCTTTTTGTTTAAATCAAGAGGAAAGGATCAGCATTTGTTTCTTTGTTTGTGTTAAATCAAAATCGCAGAGAACAGAGACTTAAAAAAAAACAAAGACCTTGGACATAGCTTACCTGAATTTATTAAACCTTCCACATTTTAGTGTTCTATTTGTACTGAGAAATATGAATTTCAAAGTTACTAGTAAAAATTAAACATTTAAACAGTTATCTGCAATATTTATTTATTTTCTAGTGTTTGTCAAGGAAATGGGCTAATTAACCAGCTATGTGAAAGTTAAGTCTGTGTATCAGACCTGCTGTCAGTAGCCGCAAGCTGCAGATTTAGAACAGTTACATTAATACAGACAATGGGTGGCTCTTCGTTAGTTTCAGCACCATGTTTTTAAAAACTGGAAATACTATCAAACATTATCATATTTCTGTTGTAAGGAAATGTTTTCGAGTCTGGGGACCAGCATAGCACAGCAACAGGTGGGGAGGGGGCAACCATATTCTATAATTCAAACCATTATAATTGTAATTCCTCTTGTATCTAATTTATAGCACAATAGGAACAGAAATTGTAACTGTAGCTTTCTAAAACCTGTTTACCTTGGTGCTTGTAACTTGGTCATGCCTAGAAGTCGCTGTACTGTAGCGATCAAGTGTTTTTTGTTCAGTTGGTCTGTCATTAAACCAGTCACACACACTGTGAAACATCTGTTGATGTAACAATGCAGAGGGGAGAGCGACTCCGGTCACTCTGGAACTTTCTGTGGCATTTTTCGCGGGGAACTTTAAACCGTACAGGTGCTAAAGCTAATCCTGTTGCAATAAGCAATAAATCAATTAATTGCATGATATACTAAAATTAAAATTATTTCCATTCTGATGATTAACATTTTCTGAAGAGCAATTTTGTTTGCAGAGCCATCATAATTCACGTCATTTAGGATTTTGGTTGTGTGTGGTATAGATCTGTTTTATTTATTGTGTGGAGAGTTCTGTTCAAATTTATTTGTATTTGAGAAGGAAAACTTGTATTATTATGCTATTATCGCTAAATTACCTGAAAATTAACATTCATCACAATAATTTCTGCCGCAATTTATTGTCCAGCAAAATTTGCTAACATTGTTTTCTCAAACTATGGTGTCTGCATTGTGACCAGCCCTGCCTACTTTAATGTAATCAATGACAACTGGTACTTTCTTTCTGATTCTACAAAGTTAGCAATGACACACTGTCCTCTGGACATAACTAACAGAACAAATTAGTTTGTCAAAGAAATAAGCTTGTCTTCATGTTATTACAATTTTTTTAACTGAAATTGGGGCCCAAAATCAGATTCAGCTGACGGCCCTTTGCAGTCTTGGGCTGAGTCTCATTACACCCCGAGTAGATAGTGGACCTATGTATAGTTGGACCTCATGGTGTGGGGGTGAAACGCTCTTTTAGTAGTAATGGTGAAGGATTTCATTTGCTGTTGCGTTGCAGCTGGAAGGTCCTGGGTTTGAATCCCGCCCTTGAGTTTTTCTCACTTCACGGTTTTAACTTTTTTTGTTCTGGTGTTCCAGGTTCCTCCTGCAATTCAAATGCATAACTGTTAATTGGCGCCTCTAAACTGTGTGTGGGTCTTTATCCTGGCCTGCCTGACCTTTTCCAGGATGTTCCCCGCCTCTTTCCCACTGACCCCACTAGGACAAGTAGGTATAGAAAATAGAGGCTCTGAAAATCTGTCTAAACACGCTACTTTTGGCTGGAAAGCAGAAACCGGTTTGACTCAACATGCCTGTTCGGAGCTTCCATATGGATTAAGTAGTTAAATGCATAGTTTCATGAAGCTCCTGCTCTTATTTGCAAATATACATAACATGTCTGATAAGAATCCACAAAATTTGACTGCAACAGGCCTCTGAATGTGAGCCTTCCCTTCTGCTCTTTATTTCTACTGAAGAAAAGCAACTGATCAGGAGGCAGTTAGCATTATATTTGTGTCATATTCCTCCAATAAAGTAATCCGTTATGCTTTTTATCACTTGCCTTGTTGATTTCATTGACTCAGGCTAAGTGCGCATCGGTGCAGCCAGCTTATGCTGTGTCATATGGTTTTTGGTGGGACTTTCACTGCAGCTGTACACGTGGGGAATGTCACAACCATCTCATATGCATTGCAGTTCAAAGGTTACAGTATGGTGTGACTTCCAGAGGGCCCTCCCACCGCAGCTCGCACCTGCCTCCTCCCTGAGAGGGCCGTACTTCACTCCAGACGTCGGGAGATACTGTGACTGGAATTGGGGAGTCAGGGGGAGGGGTCAAAGGTCGAGGGTTAATGTCTGCTGACTCTCCGCCTCCCTCCTTCGGAGACAATCAGGCGTCTGAATTTAAGCTCTCCTATGTTTGCACTTCGGAGCTCAGAGAGCGCCAAGCCAGAGCTGACCTTTGACTGCGTGTTCACATGTTTTGCATCTGTTTCTGTTGCGTGGGTCATTTTAAATAGTCATGGGGATACTGTATTGGTGGGTTTTTTTTAAAAACATCTCTAACAAGCCCTGAGGGTCAGGAAGCTTCTTTTCTGACTGGGTGAACAAATCAAATCTGCATAGTTCATCCAGGGATCTCAAGGATAATCTGCCCCAGTTACCACCAAGTGAACTCATGCCAACACAGAAGGTGAATCACAGAGAAGTCGGCCAAGTCATAGTATTATGCAGATGAAAATATTAGGCAATACTCTGGCATATATATGACTTTATTGTCTTTGTCTGCTGAGTAAACATACACCTCAGGCGTTTCAACTTTTGCTTTATCTACACTAAGTTATACAGGATACATGGTTTCTAAACTATTTTCAGACCAAACTGCAAGTTACTAAACGCTTGTTAATTTAGGGTAAAACGCAGCAAACTGCAGTTCAAAGAGTCATTTTCACCTTACTGAATAAAATTGATCTACAGTCATTTAAAAACATCAGCTGACAGCAATGAAACTCATTGGAACGTGACGTTTAAAATTACAATATTACATCTGACCAATTTTTAATACAGAAATGTAACCTTAATGGAAAGTATGTTTCATGTCTGCCTAAAAGCTGTTGATTTACTAAAGGTACTTTTAATCTAACAACTGACCCTCATTGGAACACATATTCCAATATACTGACTGTAACTGTATAAAAAATATGTTGACGTTTGTCTTTTTAGAACATTACGTTGCAGACTTTTATAATTCATTGATGTGCCATTATTATTGCTAGTATTAATACTTTTTTGTTGCTGTTGTTTTACTGCTCTACATACTGACAATGTCGTTCATATTACCATTTTTGCTCATACACATTCATATGCACAGTTTATAATACTCATTCTTTGCAACACAATACACTCTGTTTTCTTTTTTGTTAGTTCAGTGATTGCATTTTCCTTTCTTTCATGTAATGTATATGTACACCATAGGTTTTCTACTTCGATAATAAATAAAGTTAACAAATAGAAAATAAAAAAAGCATTACATTGCAGTATTGCCAATATATAAAAACATTACTTAGTTCTATATCCATTTTGTTGTTTTAAGTCATCAAAAGCTACTTTAGAGGGCCTACAAGAGCTGCAGGTTTCAGGCCCGTGGTTTCGAACAGACTGCAGTAACTGCAATCTCCAACTCTACTAAATGTGTATCATTTTTCTTCCGCTTCACAATTGTGCCCAGCACTATTCTGATCTGTCCCATAAATGCATATGACTCAATTAAAAATGCCAAAGACTTTTATGTGAATTAGTGTGTGGGTTTTTGTTTGGCCGTTTGCTTGCAGTCAGTAGGGAACACTTTCAAAAGTTAAAGAGCAATGTCTCACCTTGTGTATAATTTAGCACGTAAAAAGGTTTATTCTTACTTCTCCAGTCAGCATCTGTAATAAACATTCATTACACAATCAGCTGCATCCCACAAATAAATAACAATGTGCCTAAATGGGTTTTTTTTTGTGTTTCTTTTCTTTTTTCTTTGTCAGCCACAATTTGTCCCCACCCTGGAGTTCAAAAGCCAAACTTTCCTGAGCCACATTTCTGTGAAAAGCCTCGGGGGGCAAAGTTCAGTCCGCCCCGGGGAAGTGGCAGTGGGCTTGATGAAGGGGAGGATATTGTATCTCCATTTATGTGGCATTCGAGGGGGTTAGAGTTCGAAGTTGAAAGGTCGCTGCAGGTCAGAGGTCACAAGTTGAGATAGCATCCAAACTGCTGAGGCAAGTGTGCTCATCTGACTCCAAGGCTGTCATGTCAGGGCCCCCGGCCGGGTCCCGGGGCCCTGGGCCGCAATCAGGAGGCGGCAGTAAACGCAGCAACGCCAACTTTGTTTTATGTAACGCGCTCTGCCCGGGACTTTGATCGCACTTTTAACTGCTGTTCCAATCAAAATGCAAATTGAATGTAACACCTACTGCGAAGAACAGCCTTGTAAAAGAAAACTATCCGGTTTACCTCGCTGACGTGTTGAGTGCTGCCTCTGTTTATATTACTGCCAATGAACTGAATTACTGTTTAAACACCACGGCAGGGTTACGGTAGGTTAGGAGGCACAGTTTCCAACTGGCTGAATACAAGTGGCCAATAACACAGCGTGATGTGATAACACAGACGTGGGAGGAGGAGAAGGAGCACACACACACACACACGCCCACAAACACACACATATACACAAACTCCTACACACACGCTCATATTCGCTACCCCCCCGCCCGCCTTCTCCATCCTGGATTTGAAAAGGGAAACAGAGACGAGGATGGCGTTGGAAGTAGGTTATGTTGTTGTGTTCTTATTCGTGAGAACACTGACGTTCCCCAGGCTCCTTAGGGACATTTTGTTCAAGGCCATGTTGAGATGGCAGACTGCAGGCGAGCGGACCTGATATCACAGATTAGCACAGGATGACAGAGGGAGAGAAAAGCATCGCTTGGAATCACTATTTCGAACGTTTAGCGTTCACGCCGATGACGGCGACATGTACCGGGAGGGAAACGTGACGTTTGGGATCATTCACACAGTCTCTGTGGGAGAGCATCTGCTTCTTGGGAGCGACACCTCGCCGTCACACCAAAGTGACACGACGCACTCACACCTGGGGGCCAACTCGGTGCCTTGTTCAAGGGCACCTCAGCGCTGTTTATGCTGTTCATTTTCTCCACTTGGTCAGTGTGTGCCGAGGCAGGCTGTAAATATCCACTTCTTTGGCAGATATATTCTTTTAACTCTCAGAGTTTGGAGCCCATCCAAGGAGGAGCCAAATGATTTGTTTAGAGCTGCTGACACGCAGGTTCTCTGGGGCACCTCCCACTTTGTTAAGCTTAAAGACTATTTCAGTAGGCCCGTTTGGTACGAAGGCGGGCACGTCGAGACGAGCCGTCAAATCTTTCCTCCGACAAGAAATTGATTGTTCTCATCAGAATTCATTGGCTGTGGGAGTTCTGCAAGTATGATGCATCATGTCGGACAGACAGATAGATACTCCTACTTTCCCATGAAGTAAACATGGATGCTGTTACAGCTATTACTGCACTAAAAAAAAACAACTGCACTGTCCTTGTGGTAGATGGAGCAGACATGTACTGATCTTTTTTTCCCCCCATCTGAACTTTAGTTCCTATTTTCTGAGTTTTGAGGCAGCAGTGGGAACAATTGGAACTGCAATTGGAAAGTATGTGCTCCCAACCTTCATCTCGGTTTTATGAAGATGAAACCGGAGTTCCTTAAAAGATACACTGTTGACGTATTTACACGCCAAAATTGGTAGAAGGTCTGTGTGCTGATGCATTCATTGAATTAAAAAAAACGGGATTAGGGAACACAGCTTCCTGATAAAAGCTGAAATGAACAAAAACTTGAGATCATAAAAAAAAAGCTTATTCCTGCCTATTTTAATTGTTCAAACACCAAATATACCTTAATGAGCATCAACACACACAGAAGAAACCATCTTACCACTATTATAGAGGCTAACATCCTCTGCACAATATGATTTAGTTCTACTGCACAGGAAAAATCCATAAAGACGTGTGATTCAATTGTATCTGATGATCCTTCAGAGCAACTCAAAGGGAACCTGGCAGAGTGATGGGTCACCAGACAAATATGAAAGTTATGTGACCTACCAAGCTATGAAAGTTTAAAGGGTTAAAAAGGCAACATGTGGGTAAGAAATGGGGGCAAACTGATTTGTAGCCACTTTTGTAGCCACTTGTAGAACGTTTTTGTATTTTTTTAAGCGCAGTTCTTGGAGATTAGGAGACCACAAAGTGCTACATAACCACCACTGCATGAAATTGCATGTGGACTGGAATGTATCTAAAGTTAAAAAAAAAGGGACAAAGCTTCAAATTGTTTGAAACAAATGCTAAATTTAAAACATTAAACCTTCAATAATTCTTTTTTTTTCTCAAGAATTGTTTGAGTGTAATAAATATATATATTTTTTGGATGTAATAAATTTCACAAAGTTCTTTTTCTGTTTATCCTGGACAGTTGACAAACAGTCCACCTATCCTCATTTAGGTTGTAGCTCTTTGGACTTATAAATAAGTTTCTTCCTGGTCAGAAGTAGTTCATTTCCACTATCGCCACATTCTTTGGTTAGGATTGATGTAAAATCAACTACTTAAAGGAATCAACATAGAGATGGGCAATATGGGTAAAAAATTATCATTTAAGAATTGAATTATGCTGACCTGTGTCTAATAGACTGTTTCTAATCTATATGGCTGGATTGTATTAGTATGAATTTCATTGCTCTGGCCGTATATTTGTGTTAAATTGGATATGAATTGTAACCACTTTTTTCTTCTTTTTTGCTGTGCTATTTCTTGTGAATTGGAGCTTGAGACATAAGCAGTGCATAGACAGTGCATTTGAGTACAGCCAAACAAATGCAGCGCTTAGTTACTGTTAACACTGTAAAAACAACTCAGTTGAACTTTAAGCTTGTTCTGCTGAAGGCAGTATGAGGAAATGATGCTCAGCAGGCATATCTGCATGGCACCGAAACACCATTCCTCCACACAACACTACGTAGGGCTTCGTGTTTTTACTGGACGTTCAGTGCAGCCGTAAGCTCTGGAAATGGGCACAAGATGAAACGTGTTCGCTCCATTCTTGTTCCCTGTGGCAGTGGAAGTGTGTGGGCAGCAGCAGAGCGAAGGCTTGTTCCTTTAAGGGTGGTGTCAGGGGCAGTCAGAGCAGGAGGAGGAGGAGGAGGAGTGTGGCAGTCTCCGCTCACTTCTCCACAGCGAGGGGACTCCGAGAATAAACAATTCCCACAGACTGCACGCTCCACACCGCAGTTCGCGCACAGTCGCAGTTTGAATTGGTATCGCTTTTTTTGTCAGGAGCAAAATTTTTTACCTTCCTTTTTTTTTTTTTTTCTTTTTTTTGTCAAGCCCTCTTCGCCATTTCTGCCTGCTGCCAAAAGTGTCGCGGCCGCTTTCATTGGATTTGCCTCCCCTCCTGTCGAATAATAACGATGCGCCTCTCCGGCTGACTGTTGGGTGGACTAGCAGGTAGGGGAATGAATCTAGGTGCCGCACATGAACGCACAGCCAAATATGTGGGAATTGTCGTTGTAAAAGCTGTTTTGGGTGGGGAAACACTCGGTCGACAGTATGTGGAGCATTATGACAGTTGAAATTGTCTCTTGCTAAGGATGGGGTTGGCTGTTTTTGTGTCGTTGAAGTGGGCAGGGGCACATATGGACATACACAGTAGCGCTGACAAGGCTGCATAAAGAAGTGGCTGTGCGAGGCTGCCAGCCCTTTAGCTAACAGCCTAACGCTATCCGGTCCTCTCCGCCTAAAACCAGACCATTAAGCAAACGTTTATGAAGGGATGTGCAAGTACATGTTGTCGAAGACACAGTTGCCATTACTAATTTTGACCACGGATATCCTATAAACCTCCCGCTAAGAGTGTTTGAGCTTATACTGATGGGAATTCCGTCCAATTTAGGAATTCCTCTAAATTGGAAAGCTTCTATTAGATAGGAATTTATTATTTATGTATACTAATTTAGATGTATATATATATAGAATGTTTATTCCTGGATGTATAGTGAACATATACATGTATATATACATGTATATATACATGTATATATATACATGTATATACATGTATATACATGTATATACATGTATATACATGTATATACATCGATATACATGTATCGATGTATATGTATATACATCGATACATATACATTTTATCGATGTATATGTATCGAAGCAGATGCCCCCAATCCTTATTAATTTTAAAATGATGCAGAAATGAAAAGTTAATTTCATTATTGACACTTTGTGGTAGTAATTCTTAATTTTGATGCATTCAATGAATAAGAAGTCAATTATTTGGCATTTTCAGCATTGGACCTGCTGAGCATGGTCTAGAGCCAAATAAAAGAGAAATTGTCTGATTCCAATCGCTGATTGCGTTCTGCATCTCTGAACACTATACAGGTGGTAAATTAAGGACTTTAACAGACTTAGTTTTGGGGATTTTGTTAATGTGGTCCATGCATGGTTATTGTTGCATTCTGCAATTCATACAACTATTTATACCCATTGACCCAACAATGACCTGTAATTAATCACATGACAGAATGCATTAAAAAAAAAGTCTCTTAATTTTTCTATATTAAAATTCTATCAAACTGTTTTTAGTACAGAAGACAGGAATAAATGTTTATTTGGAGATGTTTAGATAATTTATGAATTAAAAGAATTTGAGGTTGATAACTTTTTCTTCTTTTTATTCATTCATTTATTTATTTTTAACAATTTTCAGTCATTTCTCCTTCTGCAGCTTCTAATTTCAACAGAAGTGAAAAGCAGTTGGACTGGATAATTAATATCTATAATAAATAGAAAGAATCCAAATGTCCCTTTCTGAACAGCATAAACAAAATCTGTTAAACGGAAGGTTTTAAATTTAAAAACAAGTGTAAGAATTAGAATAGCTTGTATTGGAAATTGTAAATCAAATGACAGAAGTTATGTAATAATTTAAGCAGTATGTACTTGACAGGTTGTTCATAAACAATTTAACAGGTACGATCTATATTCCAACTCATTACAGATTACTACTTGACATGAATTGCTTAGAAAATGGCTTTAGCATCTTATGTTAATTTGTAGCACAGTTAGCATTACATAAATAGCGTTCTGTGTGTTTTGTAGAGCCATACCTAACTCTGACAGTACTCTGTATCATTGTTTATGATGCAGAGTACTTTAGCTGTACTCTTTTTGGCCTTCTTGGTGTACGTCGAAAGTCTTGCTCTCTTGCTGTCTTGCAGCCTGAATAAAGAGTCATGTCATAGAAGAGACGGCTTCCTTGTGAAAAGCTTTTTTCTTCTGTTCGCTGTCACTTCCACTCAAACGTCCTGAAAATAGATTAGTTTGAGTCATCTTAGACCAGTGTTTCCCAACCCTGGTCCTCAATGCTCTGCATGTTTTAGGTATTTCCTTGCTTCAGTCCAGCTGATTTCAATTGATGACTGATTAACAGGCGTTTGTTGAACTGCAATCAGTTGAATCAGGCACATTAATGCAGGGAAACCTCTAAAACATGTAGGGCAGTGTGCCTTGAGGACCAGGGTTGGGAAACGGTGTCTTAGACCAAACTAAATGTTCTCACGAATGATTCATTCACTATTCAGGAAAAAGTGTATGACGTTTGAGTTTCTGACATGCCAGTGACCCAGTCAGATTCTGATATTTCAGTGCATCTCTGACGTCCACATAATACATGCACCTTAACTGAAGAGCAAACATCACCAGGGCTCAGTGTGGGACAGTACTTTCATAAAACCCACACAATAGACGGTAGTTATGACCGGAGTATAAACCTTTGGAATGTAATTCACCAAACTGATTCTGTTTTTTTTGTTGTTTTTTTTGCTTTCCCCAATTACTTTTTTTTTTTTTTTCCAGAGTTTTTTTATTTTTTTAAACGTTAGCCTCACATTGCCAGAGCGGCGGGGGAGGGAACCGGAGCCAGAAGCTCAAACAGTGGCACCAGAGAGTAAACACTGTGGTAGAGGTTGTTACAAAATGTTGCATAGACGTGTTGCTACAACAAATCTCCCAACACAGCTGAGATGACATTCCTCCCTTTGGTCCATCATGAAACAGCCATGGAAACATGGCTTTGCTAATGATCCTCATTAATGCTGATTTAGTTTGTTCTTGCTACCTAAACTCCCGCTGCCATGTTTTCTAGTCGGAAACCTTTCTCTATTCCTCTTTAGAGTTGATTCTCCGGTGTCATCTTCTCCTTTGTACCATCAGGTCAGATATATTTTGATTGATTTCAAAGATTTTAAGGTTTTTTTTTGTTTCTGTTTTGACCAGCTGTGAGACTTTTGGAATGGACTCTCCGTAGGCGTTCTTGTTACCTCATTGGACTTTGGATGAGTGCGGAGGCAGAGGTCAGGACCGGAAGTTTTCTCAGAGCTGCTAGCGAGAGGGCAAAGTACAACTCCAGTTCAGATTCTGAAAGGCTAAATTATCTTGCTTACTGGATAATTTTTGTGTCGTAACATCAGGTTGAATAAAAAAGTTCTTTCAGAAGTAAGTTGCAGCTCAAAAAAAAAAAACTCACAACAATTTTAAGTAATATGTATAAAAAAAAAGAGTGCAACGGTTTAAAGCCCTCTAAGTCCCGTCTGCGCCTGGAGGTCTGCCTTTTTAGCCTTTCTTTTGTCGAACATTTAAGCTGCTTAATTATTTGACCTGAACTCACTCAAGATGTTCAAGGTAGCTCAGTTCGTCCTCTGCTGCCTTAGATTACTAAAACCTCCACACACACAGCCTGAATGCAAAAGCTGCTCGACAAAACGACCTTTTTTTTTTCTTCTATTTTATTTTTTTTTCCCGGCCCGTGTGTTGTAGCTCATTGCAAACCCACGTGTCAGACGAGCTTGATTTGCCTGAACCATCTGCTGTGGTGAGTGATGTGTAGTAAGTAACCTGCAACCAACAGCAGAGAACATTCAAATGACCCGATGCAAATGATGTGAAGGCTGCTGAACGGTCACAAGACTGGACTCTGCACTTGTCTGTCTTGTGTACCGGCTGCTTTTCATCACAGCAAAATCTTATCTGCCATCAAATAAAACTAAAACTGCTGCTGCCGCCGCCGCCGCCGTGGGAATGTTGGGTGTTTTGACGTCTTCGTGGTCACGCAGGTGTGATGAAAACACAGAATGTCACGCCGTTTTGCTACTCTGTCTTTTTAAGGGTTTCAGAGTGTTGCAGTGTGGCTGATTTTAGCGACGGATATCGAACAATCAGTCTCTTCTAAGCGGGTGGTCTCCTGCTTTTTGACGACTGTGATCCTCTGGAAGCAAGAGAGGAGAGGATTAATGTATATTCCACCAGAGCACGTGTTGTGCGTTTACTGCAGAGTTCTTGATTTATTATAGACCTGGGAGATGCCCAGCACTTGTGTTGTTGGCCACTGAACATTGTTCAAGGGCACTTTGACTGTGGCTGTTGAGGAACAGCAATACGTTTCTCATCTCCTTATGGGCCGGCACTTTTGTCAGCCCACTGGGGATTCAAACCACAGACCTTTAGGCCGCCGCCTCATTTCTCTGATTGTCTGGGCTCAATAATATTCACGTGGAGTGTCCATTCAGCCAAATGGTTTTATTGTTTATTCAGTAAACACTCCCCAACAATAGTCGGTTCAAAGCGCTGTTATTGGGCGGAGAGCAATTAGGCTATAAATTTCTTATTGGGATTGAAGCATTTCTCTCAGATTAATGAGACAAAAGTTAATGATGATCTGATGTTTTTACTGTTAATTTGAATCCATGCTTTTCCTCTGGAAATGCAATATCTGTCCTCTGTTATCTAACAGACTTAAAGTCCTGCTAGGATTTAAAGCAAAAAATTATCACAGTATCTGTTTTCTTCCTTCTGTAAAACAAAAGCAACAATTATGAGAAAGCACATTTGTTGTTATAGTTTCATTAATGTTTATCTCAATTTATTTTCTGAATAAACGGCAGCTAAATTTTAGATCACTTTGTGCCCGGCTTTTTAACGACTTGGAGTATAATGATATTTACTAGTTGATCATCAGAGTATCTGCTTCTTTAGCCTGCAGCCATGTGCGAATCAGACCTGCAGTTTTTAGTTTGCAATTTGTAGATTTGAAACGGCATCCTCTAAATGAGAGGGATGGCTTCATCTCCTTTAGTTTTGGAGCCGACTTTTAGCTGGCTGAACAGCAGTGACGAGCAACAAGTGGGGGAGGGACAGAAAAGAAAATTCCCCATCACTCCTGCACTTCCTCGGAGCTGTCGGAGTGCTAATAGGAGGACATTTTGGAACCTTTTAAAACCTTGATGCTTCCTGATATGGTAACTGTGGTTAATATCTGAACCTTAAATGTTCAAATGACTTCAAATGTGTGATATTTGAAAGATAACACAAGTCGACTCCGCATAAACTTTGGTTCTATAATTTTGCTGAGTTGAATGGTTATTTTTGAATGGCAGCATAAAGAAAAATATTAGCAGCTACATCTGACGCACAAACAAGATCTGCAAACAACAGTGAAGGACGACAAAGCCGCTGTTCCTCGCATACTGGAGATTAATTTTTGCTCAAAAAAATGTATCTGATGAGACGCTGGAAAAGACTGTTGTGTGCAAGTTGAGCTAATTGGAGTTGTCTTGTCACCAAATCTATTCAAGCCTAAAATAGCATCTCAATGTGAAGTATGTTGCAGCAGCACAGACGTTCCCAACGCTAATGTCACATTTTGAAATAAGTTCTATGAATGACCATTGGTTCCTGAAAGACATGAAAACTTATTGAATATAATAACACTTTGCCCCAATCTGATGACTGAATCACCTAAATAACAGATTAAAAACGATAAATGTTTTATATCATTAAGTTTATGTCTGTATTCAGTAATTTAGCTGCCAAAAGGGATTTTGAATTGAAAATGTTTACCATTTTGTCAATATAGTTTTTGATTAAAATTGTGATTAATTAATTAATTACACACACACACTGCAATTATTTTAATGGATTACCACCACATAATGGCTTTCATGACATGTGAAGGTAAAGGGTTTGACACAGATGGTCTGGCCTTTAAGTGCTTACTTTAACAGGAAGGAGGAAAACATTGGTCCGTTGCTTTCTTAGAAGTAGAATCTTTCATTTAAGACTTCCACTTAAAGTCCCCCACTTTTACGCTTTGTTTACATTCTTTCAGTTTACAACTGGGTCACTTTCCGACCAACAAGAGTACCAATCAAGTCCTGTCAGGCCAAAAATCAACCTACTCTGGCCATTTTGTAGTGTGTCTCTGGTAGTTCTTCAGAGAAAAGCTTTTAAAATTATATAATATTATTTTACCTGATTATAAATAACTTAACAAGAAAACCCTCCTGAGGACTGTGCTGTACTGTACTACGAGATCATAGCATGGTCACTTTTAGTGTCTTTGTGTCGTGAGCTGTTCATATGATGAGCTGTAAGTATGGGTTCTCTGTTATATCAGCGTTGTATCATTCAAAGACAATTGCTCCGATTCCTGTATCTGCCTGAAACAGAAGGCAACCAAAGTCAATGGAAGTCATTTTGATGACAAAGCAGGAACTGCTAAATGCTGCTTTACAGCCATTGCTCCCAGATAAAGGGGCAGAATGATGAGATGTGTGGATGAAAGATGAACTCCTCCTCTGTGGCCCCTGAAACCTGCACTAACCCGGGCTCATCAGCGAAACGCTCCTCCCTCTTCCTCCACACCCTCTGTCAAGCGTCACCTCCAGCTTGTCACTCCTCTGCCTTCGTTTTTCACCTTGGCCTTGGCGCAATGACAGGCCCTTCAATTATCCCCACCGATTGATCGCTGCTGATTGCAATTGCTGTGAATTATTTAGACCCTGCTGAAATCACCCACTAAAGGGAAGGAGGACTAGGGAAGGAGATATTGCTGGTCCAATAAATTCCATGTTTAATGTACAACTACCTTTTATGGCTGTTCGAGTAATTATCGATTATTCTGACAATTGCGTAATTAAATAAAATATTTGTAATAACAGCAGCATTTATACTGGATATCAATATCAGCCCAAATTTACATATTTGTGCATCCTTATCATTTACCTTTCTGTAGCTTAGAAAACTAACCCATAATAAAAGCAGCTCATTATTTAAATCAATAAAATCAGAAATTTGTCGATTTAATAATAAAAATAATATGTAGGTTAAATGTTTTAGTCTCTGCGGTTGGCTTCTGTCAATTTAATAGATGAACTCTCACTTTGTACAGCCATTAGTAGCTTTTGTGTTTATGTGAGCGACGGGAACTTTGGCACCTTTGTCACACTCAAACACATACACCGGAGCGTGTTTGGTCACCCTATGCTATGCAAATAGTACTTAGCATTTCTCAACAACTCATTGGCGGAAATGAGAGCTTTGCGCAACACAAATAGTCATCTGGACGGAACTCATGGCCCTGAGTAGTAAAACATAATTTAACAAAGCTTGGAGGCAGATAATTTGCCTTGAGGAATTTTAATAATTGAGGTACTCAAATCATTTGATGAATCGTTACAGCCCTACTGCCTTTCAAGTCGCACAGCTGTGCAACCCAAAGTTTACTGATCACTGAGGGATTGCTGCTGCACCTAGTATGTACCGAGAGTTATAAGCTCAGCTCCAAAACCCAATTACCTCCCCTCTGTCCTACATTTGGTGACAATCAAAGAGATGCAGACCAAAACGGCGAACCTCCTGGGTGACGTGAGAGGACCTGACTTCTCCTGGCCAGACCACAGTGGTCACACTAGTGGAGTGGACTGGAACTGACTCCCTCTTGTCTCTTTCTGTCTCTCTCTCTCTGCTTCCCTTGCTCCTGTAGCAGAGCTGCTGCCCTGAGGGCTCTAGAGGTGCAGTAGGAAGGTTTCGCTACCATCATGGTGAAAGCCCAGTCAGGATACTGCAGTCAGAGAAGGGAATGGTCTCTTTTTGTTTTTTCTGCTTTTTTTTTTTTTTTTTCTTTTTGCCACAAGCAGGCCAGAGTCACTGCCGCGAAAGAGTGGGCGGCTGTATCGGGAAGCGAGGACAGACGCTTGCAGATAGGAGACCTGCCAAGCCTGGATGTGCATGTAATAGAAAATGTCTGCTTCTCACAGAGGAACGAGTGTTTTCAGCTTTTGTTGTGGCTGTCTAAGAATGCAAGCATGTGATTAAATCTGTGCTGGGCTTTGTTGTAGCTGTTCATCTGTTGGAAGAGGCTATGATATCTTCTCTACAAAAACTATTTCTGCTGCATCCAAGTGCATTATTGTAAAGGTTCTTGCCGTGCACCTAAGTGGCCTAAGGGCTGAAGGCCAGAACACAGGGTCAGCGAGCTCAGAGGGTGAGGTCGACCGTTATCCAGCTGGATCTTATTTTAACCAGGTTATGTGGCTGGAGTGCAAACGAGGAGCTTGCGGCTAAGTGAAAATGCCACTCATTCTTGAAGAGTCCCTGGCCTCGTCAAGGTTAGTGGTTTGTCTTTGTAAGTTGAGGGATTGATGCATGAGCCTGTCTGGCGCTGAATTCAAAGTCCAAGGCTGTCACAGGCAGCAGCTCTCCACCCAACCCCTCCACCCTCTCTTTTCGCAGGCTATCACAGGGCCCTGTCCTTCCCAACTTCTTAGCAGCCTGTCCTTTTGGGAACCTTGAGCAGCCCAGGCAAGGACACAGCGTCTGGTGCAGTAAGCCTGTGGAGAGAGGGGGAGGCTTTACGTAACGTTCTGCTTTAAACATGGGTGTATGACTTCCCTGACACGGTGCGGTGCAGAGCAGCACGGCTCGCAGCACATGTCCCCTCGGTCCACCCCTCCCGGACAAGGAGCGGGCAGAGAAATCCCTGCAACTTAATTATATCTTTCTCTTTTAAAAGCTTTCTTTTTAAATTAAATTTTCCCAGGCAATTAACTAAAGAGGAGTTTTCAGAATTTATGAATGAATGATGGATATATTGCACAGGACGACAGCAGAGAGAGAGAAGGAGGTGGAGGAGAAGGAGAGGGCATGTATATCACAGTATGAGATTGAGGGCTCTGGTTCTGGAATTTCTTTTTACTGTGAATAAAGTGAAGATTAGCTCAATTCAGCTAAAATGAGAGTGAAGGTGTTGGGTGATTTCCAAGGAATGGGTTCTGGTCATTTCACCCCTTCTTTGGTCATTTCATACCTGGAAAGGTAAGAGGAGCAGTCCGCCACTGGATGTTTGGTACCAACAGCAATTTCAGGATTTTCTACCCACCTAAAATGAAACTTTTATACATCCTTTTGTAATTGAATTCAGGGCCTCGCATAATTGGGCCGAAGTCGAACTGTCGACGCATGATCACGTAGTTCACAAGTTCTTGCGGTGGAGGAAATAATGATTTTATTTTATTTTATATGTTGTCGGATAAAAAAAGGACAGGAGTCATCAACGTCGACCCGCTCCACTGGACCAGAACCAAACGGGGGAAGATTAGTGTCTTGGTCCAACACTAGGTACTTCCTCATGGCCTCAGACAATTGTTCCTCAAAACTATCCATCCTGCTCTCAGGGTGAAAAATTGACCTCTTAAAGTTGAATGTTGCAACATGAGGCTGAGAACTAAATGATGCAATTTTCGTCACGCAACTGCGAAAATGGGAGCTGATTTCAGCAATTCAACCCAACCATGCAGAGAGCATTTTAGTCTACTCAAAGTGTGCTTGTTTGATATATTACTCTACTAAATGTTATGTAAGAGCATGGTGTTATTTTGGTTTGTTGAGAGGTCATAATTTTATATATTTCTTAAGTCGAGTGGCCCAGTTTGGATCACTGCAAATAGTTGTAATATAAAATGTTCAGAAAACAATACACGGTTAAAGTGGGTGAAAGCTGGTTTATGTGGCTGGCTAATAAATTACAAAACGGTTTGTTTACAGGTATGGAAGTAAGCTAGGGCAAAATGCCAAAGGGGAATTGACCCAAAACCCTTAACTAAACTTAAATCTTCACATTTTTGTGGCAATGTGTTCATTCATTACCATCACTTATGCTACAAATTCATTCTAGAAACTCAGCCAAAAAGTTACACAGCACCAGATGAACTACTAGTGATGAGCTGAATGGTTGCCGGGCAACAGAATACCTGTGCGAATGGACGTGACAAGTCAACGCTTTGGATAGCCCATCAGAATGCTTCATTGAGGAGCATACCACTGCTTTTCCTTTGAAATGCCTCACTGTTTGTGTTGGTCCAAGTGGAGATTTGTCAATCATCAAACAAGATGTTCCATTAGAGAGGCAAAAGATTTCCCTGTAACAATTCTCAAATTACAGATAGACTTCTCAATCCATAGCATATTGTCAACGCACACCTACATGGCTCATTGCACTTTCTTTGGTAAAACATGGTTGAACATTTGCAATGTGTCTAAATGGAAACATAAGTGCACTGCTTTGCCACAGAGGAAGGACCAAGGTCATTTGGCATAACCTCAGTCTCCCTTCAAGTGCTCTTGTGAGTTTCTCAAACATGCTGTCCTTCTTATTGAAGCTCCAGCCTACTTGTAAATCCATTAGTGAGGTGGTGTTATGCACTACAGCTCTCACTGTAGGAAGTAAACAGAGAGACTGTGGTTGAGAACTACAGCTTTCTCAGAATTGTGTTAGAAGGCTCCCGGTTGTAGAGAGGAGCCATTTGAGAAGAGATGGAGAGCAATGGGCTGATGACTGGAGGCAGCCGTGTGACCTATTACTTAGGGAAAATGGACTGGTGACCAGAAGATTGCTGGCTCATGCTCTGCTCACCCTCTGCCCTTGAGCAAAGGCAATTAACCTGGATTCCTTCAGTAAATATCCAGCTGCAGAAATGAAAAGAGATGTGGAAGAGTGATAATCGCGTAAGTGACTTTGAATAAAAGTGTCTACTAAGCGGGAAGATTAATATGGCTAATAGAATCATAACTTGTTTTCAAGTTATCAAGGACCCAGGACTGCTGAACATGTAGAGCGAATGGACCTTCCTCCCTCCCGCCTTCCACACTCCACCTCTTCCAGCTCCTCTCTATTTGTGCACTCTTCCACATGCACGCATTTACAGACTTCTCTCTTTTCCTTTGGCATTAAGGCCTGACCTTGACCTGATTGCTGAGGCTTTTTAAGTAACTCTCCAGAAGGAGATCCAATCATGTGACACCGTTCACCCAGCCTCACCCGCTTTCCTCTCTCCTGACCTTGCATGTTTATGAGGATGAAGGGAGGGGCAATGGCGGTGGCGGTTGGGGGGAGGACGCTCGCCACAGGGCTATGTGTTGCTGTAGGGGCTGTCATTCAGTTGGTAATCACTCCACGGTCAAACGGGGTTGAGGTCGTGCCAGACGCATCCCGACTGTCTAAGCTCCACCACGGCCCGACCGCTATTCTGTGTCATGCTTCGGCTGCGGTGACAAACAGAGCAGGTTTAGTCATCCTCTCGGTTCTCAATCACTTAAACCAGCATATGTCAGGGAAAGGTCATTTCTTGTGCACAATGATTCATGTGCAGAGTGAGCTGGCCGCTTGGATTCCTGTTATTGCAGTTGCCTTCCCTCACTTAGACACTCTACAGCTGCCCTGCTGTTTCAACCTCACTGGCTCGTTGTCTCACTTTAGAGCTCCCTGCTGTCTCTGCCCCAGAGTATTTTTATGCTACTATGTTCACATCTCTGCCTCATGGATATGTTTACCATATGCCTGGGTATATCAAGACCCAAGCTAACTTTATACAACTACTCCGACGGGGGTCACCCAAATAGCAGTTCATCCGAACAGTGTCAGTGACCTTTTCAGAATATCTTGTGTCTTTATCTATGAAAATCAAATCGGTGATTAATTCTGCTGTTTCTTTATTTTGTTGGCCTAATTAAAGTCTAAATTTGGGCTATGCAGCATATTACTACTCTGTAAACAAATTCTGAACAAAACCACCCATTTTTGAAGTCTCAGTTTTGTTTTTTTTTGGTTATTGCCTTGCTACAATCATCCTAACTTTAAGTGCAGATGCTTAAAGCAGGATAAAAGAATCATTTGCAAAATGATCACAGGAAGTAAGTCTACCTGATGACGGGTAGATGTGTTGGGGAGCCAGCATCTAGCTGTTGTTTATCTGCTTTCTTTTTTTAAGTCTGTAAATATTCCTCAAAGCTCAATCATTTGGCTGTATTTAGATGTGGATTAGGGATGCACAGTTTATTGGCGCTAATATTGGTGTCAGCTGATATTGGTCATTTTCACCAATTCATTATCAGCCCAATAAATAAAAATGAGTCATGGTATTTGTTTGGTCATGTGATAATGTTGTATTGCAGGATTGGGGGGATTTTAACTGAATCAGAGAATCAGCGGTGACGTTTGTTTTTTTTGTTAAGGTTTCAAAATATTAAATATCGGTAATATATATAACATTAGTAAATATTGGCTATCGATATTGACCCAAATTCTCGCATCACTGCATCCCTAATTTAGACAAGTGATGATCAGAACTCTGAGTTATGAATTTTGTCTTAAAAGTAATTGGCAACAGTGAGGGAACTATTAACTACGCAGGTGCAGACTTGACCTGCTCGGTCTTTGTGGCGGTAAAATCAGTGGATAATATTGGTTTCTCATGCAAGTGTCGGCCAATTGCCGATCTCCCGAAATTTAGGAAATCAGGCCCAATATATTGGTGCTCTCCATTCCAAATCACATCCCTATTTTTCTTCTGCTGTTGTGTATAGAGTAAATATTTTATTTTGTAAATTTGGAATAATACACGCATAAGTCCTGTAGTTAAAATTTAGTGACCAACACCTGTTGAACCAGTGTTTCTCATTGGTCCTCTGAAAACCTGAAGGAGGATGAGAGAAAAAAATTATCCAATACATTTTAGTCAGAAAATCTGGATTTTTTTATTTTTTATTTTTTATTTTTTCATACAAGCTAATCTTCATGTCAGTCCTCATTATAAAATATATCTTAAAATAATTTAATTGAAATATTACTTGGCATGCTTTCTGAGTCATCCAGTCAGATTTAGCAAACTACTTTTCTCCTCAAGCTAACATAGCATAGCAAGCTAAAATCAGACATTTTTGAGGCAACATGCTAAACTTTAAAATTACTCAATGTAATAATAATTGAGTGTAAGAGTGATGAAAACATTCTAAAAGTTTGCTCTTTAAATATTTCGCAGTATTGTTTTCTGGTTTGCAAAGAGGGTCTCCAAGCCTCCTAGCTAATGCTTTTTCAGGTCCCAAGGCCTGGAAAAGTTTAGTTGTTTTAAACAACCTTGGTTACCCAAAGAATTTTGACTTTTTTTTTTATCTTGCTCCTTTCGTGTCTTGGCCAGCTGGATGTTCTGGAGTGTTGACCCGCTGCAGAACGGGCTTTAGACCTCTCCTCTATGTGTAGCAGCAGGTTGTGACATCAAAAACCAGTTGCTGTCTCCTCAGTTTAACTATGAACTATACAGATACAGTAAAAGCAACCAGTAGCCAGTATAAACTGGTTGATTATTTTCAGACTCGACCAGCCAGAGGTGTTCCTCTTGTGTAGCTGCCCTGTGTCCAATAAGACGCTTGACACATTACTAACTCACATGTCCTTTTCAGCTGTTAACGGTTTAATATGTGTGATTCTGTTTTGTTGCACTGAGATCACACCAAAGGTTATCATAGAGGAGTAAGGTGCTTGTATAACCGTGTTTACAAGTCGAACATTGGCACAGGAGCCAGACAAATGTGCTTTATCCAGGGCCTCTTTGTGTCTAAGCCTCCTTCCCTTCCATTCAGCATTGACCTTGGTACTTACGAAGAGGCAGGGCTTGACCTACATCCGCCCCCTTAACTGGAACTATCACCACCAACCCCTGCAGAAAAAATAAAAAAATAGGGCTTTCATTCTCCTCCATCCAATAGTTGCTTTGTTCTTCCTCTGCCCATATGAGTTGCTTTAAAACACAAAGTATAAAACAAAGCAGTTTCAGTGCTTGCATGGAAACATGGGAAAGTGGAGCAGAAGACTTCATGGCTGTCTCCGAGGCACCGGCATACATGTGTGCACCGGGTCACCGTTAGCACGCAGTGGGCGTAGCACGGAGATGTTGAGAGTTTAGAGGCAGGTCAACCCTCGTCTGCTGTTTAAAAGAGTCAAACTGCGGCTAACGCTAAGGAGGAACCACAAAAACACACGGAGACGGTGGCATCTGTTTGATGGGGAGGCGCTAGCATGCGGCACTCTAATGTTTAAGGAATGTCTCCTTTAATGAGATCAATGTAACAAACTTGTAAAACATTTGCTGAGTAGGCATGGGTCAGTATGAAAGCCTGATGGGAAAATAACCATCTGGAGCAGATGGAAAAACTCTGCTTAAACAGAAAAACAACAGAAGAGACCTCACTGTTTTTATACAACGACTACTAAACACCAGATATTGTTCTAATATTGATTTTGCTGCACAAATGCATGTAAGAGAAAAGACACAACACCAGTGAGAGTATTAAAAGATGTCAGTCACAGAAAATGTGAGGACCAAATAAATATTTTGGAGAATGCATCAACCATGGATGTGAAGGTTAACTGATTTGTGGAGCTTTTAAAAAACATCTAGATTTGTCATTCTTTCCTTTTTTTGCACTTGTTTTTTGTCAAATCCAAGCTGTTCAGATGAAAACAGGGTTTTTGTTTGTGTTGTAGGACTGTACTTCTACATCCATTTCTATACTGGAGTAGTGTAATTTTTCTCACTAGCGACACCAACTGTTCGGGTAGAGTGCGCCAAAATCAACAACTGAAAGGTTGATGTGCAAATCTGTTGTATGGAAGATTCTGCACAAGTTGATGAGTTTTTTGTAAATGTTTGAGTGGTGAATTGAAATCTGTGTCTATTTCTCATGTATCTTTATGGATCATTGGTAATACCAGAGCGTAGTCAGTTTGTGCCTTCAGTTGCCTGATCTGTTTACTAGACATGTTGGCTAATTTTTGGGGTTTTATTTTACACTGGAAGACATTAAGACCTTATTTATACCTCGTAGTTATCTTCACTAGCTGCGTTTCTATTACAACTTTGTCAATATTCGGCAAATGTGTGGAAAATCTGGCATATCTGGATGGTTAAAATTAATTGTGCCAGTCAGTGAGAAACACACACACCGGCATGATTGACAGCTCTAAGACCCTCCTTCTGGCTCTAACTGGTTGTTTCTATTTAGTATTGGGAGCAGGCAGAGCTAATTTTTTTTGAAAGCATCATATGATTGTTAAGTTTTAGGTGGAGATACATGTGTGTTGTATTGTCGTGTTTAGTAGCTGCTGTTTTACAACATGTTGGTTCCAGGGGTTCACCACAGTCATTTGGTGACTCTGCTCCCAGATTGCAGCCATCAGATTCGCTTTTTAAACCAGCTTTTCCGGACTTGCTCTTGCTATCGGGTCTTCGTGCCACACTCTGTGGTAGAAGACCATGAGCCTGGCAAATAACTGATGCAAAACTCAGACGTCTGAGGTTGGAGCGCGTACGAATCGACGTACTCACTCGAGCTAGCAATTCCAGATATTTCATAGAACGAAAGAGGGGTCACTGAAAATTTTCTGTGGCCATCACTGAAATGCTCAACATTTATAAAACTTGTATTGAGGGTGGTTATTATGCGTTTTCCAGGCACATACACTTTACACCACAGTTTACAAGCCCTTAGCACTATTTTATTAAATAAGCCGTCAACTTGGTTTTCACAGTTGTATGTTATGCTACATGTTAAGACATGACACAGACAGGAAACATGGGGTTTTCCCTTATATGTCCGACACACCCAGGATACTGTGCTACTGTGGAGAAAACTACAGTGCATTTGGTATTGGAGCTTAAATTATTGGCTGGAAAAGAAGATGAAAAACCTTGTATTCCTCCAACAATACCTGCATGTTGCCGGCACAAGGGATGTGTTGCTTACAGAAGAGCTGAGATGTGTCACTGTGTGTGTAATACAGAGCAACCAGTGCCTGGGAGCAACTGTGACGCATAAAAAAAAAAAGCTTCCAAAACTCAAGAAGAATTGCTGAAATAGTCTATAAACGTTCTCAAAAGGTAATAATTAAATGTCAATCCGAGACCTACAAATTTAGCTCTTGAGTGGAACTAAACAAAGGTTGCTAAGCAACAGCAAGGCACCGTTGAGTGATGAGCGATGGTTTTTGGCAGGTGAATAAATATTTAAATTAGCAGTGGAAGGTGCGCGTTGATTAGCCGTTTTGCGTGATCGGCGGCGGCGGCGAGAAATCTAGACGGGCCCCCGGCGGAACAAACTCCGTCCTGAATGAATGAAAGAGTCAGCGGTTGTGAGAGAGGGGCGCGATGTGGTGAACAGACCGGGGGCTGAGGGCGAGAAAAAATAGGAGGTGAATGAGAGAGCGCGGCTCGGAGAAGGAAGTGGTTGCATGAGAGCACCGTGTGTGTGATCTCAGATATATCATGTGCTGTCCTGACCGTCATGGAGGAATTTAAAGGGGGCCAGTGTCATGCTACCAAGCATTAGGGCAGCTCATGGCTCACTTAGCCCTGGAACACCTCTCTTAGCCAGGAGAGGCTCGTAATTTTTCAACTTGGATGACATGTCATACCTTAGCTGGTGTTAAATGACGTGTGTGTGTGTGTGTGTATGCTCATGTTTTAAAAAAGCAAAGTATCTAATTTAGACGTTTTGAGTGAGACACGAGATAATGACCATGTAGAGGATGAGAGATGGAAACCTGGAGATAGACTCTGCAGATGATGCTAACCCCTGAGGAGCGGTTGTTGTTTCAAGGCGTGGGAGGGGCTGCTGCCAAAAATACACCAGGTCAGCTAATATGGGTTCCTTTAATCCAGAGGCAGAATGCAGGGATCAATCACAGAGCAGTTCATGTGTCCGTTTCATCATTTAAAAAAAAAAAAAACTTCTTTTCTTCTTTTACACCTCACCACCACCCTCCCCCCCCGTTTTTACTGTCTCCCTCGATCACGCTCTGCAGAGCTCCTCACACGATTTTAGGGAGGGGATGAAGGAGGGAGAGGGAAAAAAAAAAAAAAAAAGAAAGCAAGAAGAAAAGTGGGTCAGGGCGACCTATTTTTTTTTCCCACAGTTCACGGAGGCAGAGGGTGGCGGTGTTATCGTCAGTTAGACGAGGAGCGGGGCCTGATGGGGAGGCAGGGCCTTGTCGCGAGACGCAGCCACTCAGAACTGGGTCAGCGGCAGAGGCTACGTCTTGTAAACGGCTTGTCATACCGGGGGAGAAAAGCTGCAAATGAACCATAGATTATACGCCCCAAGCTGAGCACCGAGGTCTCTCCTCTCTCTGCAGCCTCGCACTTCACTTAAAAAAAAAAAAAAAAAAAAAAAAACCCTTCATAGTATAAGCCTTACAGTGGAGCAGAGTCTCTAAAGCACTGCCACCTCCTTTAAGGTCCTCCCTCCCCTCGCTCAGTCTCCAGTAATAGCGTTTGATTACTGCAGTCAGACCCGACAAGCTCAAACCCCAAGCCACACATGGTTTTAAGTAAAGATTCTTTTCACATTTCTCCTTCTTTGTCACACCGGTGGCTGTTTTTTTTTTTTTTTTTTTTTTTTTTCTAAATATATCCGGCTTTCCCCCAGATTTGCTTGGCTTTATTCAGGTCAGTTTATTTACTGGAACAAGTTCAACCACGGTTTACGAGTGAGCCATATATATATTTGCTTATTCAGCTGTAATGACCCCCTTTTTATGTTATCTGTGTCAGGGCCTGAGATGCGAGTTGAAAACTGGCGCAAGTCAAACTTTATATTCCTTGAAACGGAAATAATTTTATTAAGATCAACAGATATGTGGGAGCATTTTCACTACATTGTTAAAGTATTGGAGTGAGTGGAGTGCTGTGCATGGAGCCGCCCCCTGCCTCACCTGTAGCTACACACTGCCTGTCAGCAGGCTGAAAGAAGAATACCTCAGTTTTGTTCCCAGTTTTTTCTACAACAGAAAAAAAAAAACTTCAGTACCCCAAACTTAAATGCAAAAACAATTTTTTCTTTGTTGTCATAGTTTTTAGTAATATTATCCTAACTTAATTTTGCTTGCTTGAGAACTAAAAATCCCTAACTTGGCAGAACAGCGCTAAAGCATAACACACATCGCCATATTTTAATGCAACAGCGGATGAAAACGATGCACATCTTTTACAACAGTCCTGTTAAACATTCAACTTGTTGGCAGATGTTTCCGTAGCATCTTCACAGGCTGTGCCACTGACAACAACACACGTTTTTGAGATCACCTGAGTCGATGTTCAGCTTGCCATCAAAGAAACATGTCAGTGTTCCAGAATCGTTGTTTTCTACCCGAACTAGTACGCCCTCGTAAAGCAGCTGTACCTCTGTGACTCAGTCGCTTGTAAAACAAAGGCAGAGCGCTGACAGAACGTCTCAGAGGTAGATAAGGTAGGAGTTTTATTTGTACTGCTTTAAAAAAGTAATTAATTTTATTGCATTGACAATAAAACCATTACCAGTACACACACTGTAGCTCATCAACTGAAGAGGATATGTAGTTGGGATATTCCAAGTTGAAGCAGAGAAATGACCACATCACTAATCCTGACTCAGTGTCACGTGACCAAATGCAACCACAAATGGCAATAAGATGGAAATAATTATCAGCTATCAATTTGGGCACTTTCTTACTTATCGGAGAAATGACTGACATCGGCCAATACCGATGTTAATACTAATATATCGTACTCGCATTCTAACCTTAGATATGTCTATAAGCAGAAAATCATCATAATTAACAAAAAGAAAGGCTTAAAAACTTAATTTTATGTGGAATTGATCTATATTTGTTTCACTTAGTTTAACAAATTTCTTGAATATGTCTCAATTTTAGCATAGCATAAAAAAAAAGTTCAGTGGGCAACAACAGCAACAAGATTAAATGCGTTAAGTTTTTATTCCTGTATGATTTATAGACACGGCTTTATCCTTGTGGAAGAATTAGTGATTTAATTAAGTTCATGTGGATTAAAATCTCTGTCATGTCAAAAGAATGTAGCCAAAATATAATCCTTGCCTCAATTGCAGGTTAAACATAGATTTAACAATGAATCATGATGAAATCCCGTCTACCTGTAGCCTCAGCAGTAAAGCCAGGTATATCGCCGAGTCGGCAGCAAGATCATATTATCAATTTTTGTGTACACGAAATTGATACATGAAACATGTTTTCCAGATTTCGCTCCAGTAGAATCGTTTGGCGGAAAGCTGTGAAGTGGCAGGTAAAGAAGAGTCTTAAATCACTGCACTTTTAATATTGACTGCGCAGGCGGCGTCGCTCGCTCCTTTGTACCCTTTGTGTCTCAGACAGACAAAGCGGGATAAACACTGGGTTTGATCTCCTCCTCACAAATAATTGCACTAGCTGTTATATTGAGCTAAGACCTTTAGAACTGAAAATCGCAGGCTTATTCAGGCGTCGGGGTCTACTTATGGAGCAATGCAATTTTCAGGCAGCAGAGCTCACTCATATTTCACTATGTGGAACAAATCTGCCTGTAATGAATCTCTCAGGACACTGTGGTGCTTCCACAAACGACTCTGTGTTGTGTTTTTTTTTTCTTTTTTCCTTTTGGCTCTTCTGGAAGGGAAGAGCTCTACAGTAGGCCCTTTTTAATATTTTAGCACATCTCCCTGATATGAAAAGTAGATCCCCGGCCTTTGATGGGAGCAAACATGCTCGCGCCAATTAAGTGTTTGTGCCGTTTCTGTTGTTTTTTTTTTCTATATTAGTCTCAGCTGATGCTAATCGCATTGGTTTCGCTCTGTTTAAAAACAGCCTTATTAGCCGAGGTGTCGCGCTAACAAACAAGGCATGATATCCTGAGGTGAGGCTAAACGTGGCAGGGGGATCGGATTAGTGGCGAAAGTCCGTGTTGGTCCGCATGTCCCGCTCTCCTCTGGGCCCGCGGTGCTGGCGGGCAGCAGACCTGTCGAATGTTATTCTTAGCCCCAGAACTTCATGTCTTTGTGCCAGAGCCCCTTAACGCTAATTGTGGAGACTGCTCGTGTCGATCAACAGCAGCCTCCTAGGGGGGGAAGTGCATGCGTGCTGCGGCCTGTCTCTCAACATTTGTGTGCGCCAAGGTGAGGCGAGCCTAGCTGAAAACCGGTCAGAACCAGAACTCTGCCACTCCAGCCAGTTTTGTATTTTTGTCCTGATTTTTTTTCTTTCTTTCTTACTTTCATGTGTCTGTGTGATGGGGAGCCACTACTGTGCCTTGAGCAGATGGTTTCCAGCAGGTCTGCTTATGACATAATGTGATAACAATACATTTTCCAAAAGTTAAGATTAAAGACAATCAGCACTTTGGTCAAGAAGGAAGGTGGACGTTGGAATTAAAATGGTGTAATTGGTAGAAAATTTTTTGTGGAGTTTAATTAATATTTCAGAGTAAAAATTTTGTGGGTTTAACAGCTACAAGCAGTTTTTAAAGTGCACTTAATCAATCAAGCTGTCATTCAAATTCCATTGTTAAAAAGAAACAACAATGAATTCAGTTCCAAAATGAGGCATAAAAACTTAAGATGCACCAATCTGACTTTCTTGGCTGATACTGACTTCTGGTTTCCTTAAAGGTCTGACCTGCTGATTCAGATTCTGTAGGGAGAAATTTCCTCATTTTCTTTAAAGGATTCTTATTGGGTAGATATAGGCTACACTTGACTCATGAAAGAGAGAATGGGCTTTACTTTCTTTGACAGAGGTAATCGTTTTGAATCTAATAGAAAACATAGGATTTCCAAGATTTTCTTAACTTATGCATTAATGTATAGGATCCTGAATGTCATCGCATAAAGCCCATTAAAGTATATGCTTTTATTTAATCTGCGTAAGCACAGTTGATGGAAAATATTGGGAAGGATTATTGTAGATGCTTTCTTTTAATTGAATCTTTAGACGATTCCAAACTCCTGCTGATTGGTTAATCTTTATGTGGATCTTTCCCCTACCAACCACATCCAAAACTACCGTTGATTAACGACTGCCTCAATGTTAAATGTTTGTTAGGATGTTAGCATTAGTGCTAGTGCTAACATATTAGCATTGGCATCTATAAGCTGAATACAAACATAAATACTCCCTCCAACACAAAAACTTTAACCCCAAGTTTTCTAACACTTTGTTGTATTCATCAATAATACAACTCATATAAACATATAACTTTATAGTTCTTTCCAATGAACGTGGATAATAACAGTATGATTTATTACTAAAATTGAACTGTTATTGAATATATTATTTTCAGACTACTATCCTTGGACATAATGTAGAAAGAATGAAGGGATGTGCACACATTATATTTTAACAATGTCTGAATTTCCAGGCTTATTATTGAGCATATTGCTTGGAGCAGGGCAGTGCAAATATTGACTGTATTAGTTGAACTTTGGTTGCCTGCGTCTCAGTTGCAGGGAGGGTGCCTTAGTGTTTGCCTGCCAATAAAACCCCTCTTTGTGCTTTCACGCTGAATTGCGCTCCTCTCTCAGGCAGAAAGTTGACTTTGATAGTGCAGAGTGAAGTCAGAGACTTTGGACTATGGACCACAGTGTTTACTTTGGAAAATCCGAGGTCTTCAGAGGAACCCAGCAGATCATCATCAACCTGTCAAAACAAACTCTCCAGAGTCGCCGCCCCTTCTCTGAGCGGGAGAGTTTTGATTGGCTGCCGAGCTCCGTGCTCATCCCCAGGGCAGAGGTCGGGGTGTTTGTTTGGAAGCTGCGGCGGGTCACCGTGTGCCAGTGGCTCGGAGCGCAGGCAGCAGGAAAACAGTCTGGAATTTCTCCAAACGGCAAACAACACCTACGTTTGTGAAGGACCTTCTCATCTCACAGGTGTAATCCCTAAAGCAGCCCCTTCCTGGCCCCCTCTAGAATCCCCTTCCCTGAAATGGCACCGAGCTTGCGCGTAAGGGAGTAGGAGGTTAAAAATAAATCCACACGCTCCAGTCAGACATTTTGAAATTCTGTTTCTATCTTGGACCGATAGGGAGGTTAAAGATACAGCATCCCGATAAATCCCTCTCCACCGGGGAGAGCAGATAACGAGTGGCACTGATTGGATCAGAGTTGTTGAGAAAGAAGGGAGGGATAGGTGGGAAAGGGGTAAGGAGATTGGGCTAGGGGGAGAGAAGAGATGTCTATCAGCCTGAGAGAGAGGGTTTTTTTCTCCCCCCTCTTTATTTTTTTGTCTTGCAGATCCAGTTCAAGGGCGCCTGCAGGCGAGGCAACTCTCGCTCTTGCCGTGCCAACGCTGTCGCTCAAGGTCATATGAGCCAGTCCTGTGACATTAAAGAGGAACAGGAAAGGGGAACAGGAAGGTGGGGGTGGGGGCGCAGAAGCCATCAGCCACAGGCGCGCACACACACACACACACACATTCAAATGCCAATTGAGTTGTTGGGGTGAAAGTCGCCTTTAACTCCTTCAGCCGTTCCTGTGACACTCCCGTATCTGTCTGGTGTCCGCGATGGGTTTTGTCAGGCCAAGAGCTTTTTAAGGGCAGTAATGAGAGTGTCTTATTCACTGTGCACCAAGCCAAGAGATGCTTGGCTAACTGCTTTGTAGTTGCCTGCCTCAAATCCAGCCAACCCTTGTGCGAGACATAAAGGGTGAACGAATAGATGGAAGAGAAAAGTCGCGGTGATAAAACCCCTAGAGAGGATGGAAGAGAAGAAAAGGTCCAAAACTTAAAGGAACAGCGATAGAAAGCGTTTGTTTCAGCTGTTGGGTGAGGTTTCGACCCAGTGGAATCTGCCATCAGGCCTTGGCTGCAGAAAGCGCACTGTGCTGCACATCCTAAATGCACGCACCAGCAGGTGTTTTCAGAGGGGAAAGTAGGGCTTTGGTTGCATATTCCAGGTGTTTAATGTTTTTAACTGTTGCTCTTACTTTAAGGCATGCCGTTTTCCAGTTTCAGCTTGGCTCCTGTAATGTTAATATAAACATGCTGGTGCAATTACTCAGCATCTTAATTATGTCTGACCCACAAAGCTTTATCCACCCAGGCCATTTTCCATTACAGGGAACAGCGCAGCCCAGAAATGCTGAGTACAGGTTTCCGAAGCACAGAGAACCAGCAGTTCCATTTTGGCATTTCGATTATTGTTTGTTCGAAATGGATTGTATTGTACTTTTGTTTTGAATTGTCACACAATAATACTGACTAGAAAAAACTTGAAATTGGAGTAGACATTAATAGAGAGATGAAGCTCATCTTTAAAAAGGAAAATCAGAGCTTCGACTTTAGTCTTCTCCGCATGTCTTGGACCGGCTCTCATTTTCTGGTTTTATCCCTTCGCCCACGCCGCTCCACACCCTTTGGCACCTTATTTAAGCAGCAGTTGTTTTACTGGGAAAAGGAATAGTCAGAAAGCCAATATGGGATCAGATTTTGCCAATTTCTTGTATGTAAACAGTCAGGAGGACAGTATGCCCATTTACAGTATCGCTTGTAAACAGTTATGAATCCTGCAGCAGACATCAGCTGTAGTTTAAAGCAGCAGGATGCTTCTTGATAAAACATATTTGATAAAACTGTCTCCATGTTGTGACAGTATGAGACGGGTAAACTGTGAAATGATCGATCTCCTCCACTTCTTCCCATAGCTAGTATTGCCGTCTGAGGAAATGCCGTCAGAAGAAATGCTCAGAGCCAAGAGGAGGTTCTTAGTGCTGTCAATCTTCCTCATGTACTCGCTGCTAAATGGGCTAATGACAGAGAAACAACTTACAGTTAAGGAAAACTGTCTGTCCACCGTTTTCTGTGTCCATGCTAAGTAGCCCTTAGCCTGTGCTTTCGGGAATACACTGTAGTGCAGCAGAGAGCATGAGGGGAAGAGTTAGACTGGGAGTGAGCAGCTTGTACATGAGGATGATTAACAGCGCTAAGACCCTCCTTTTGGCAGAGGAGCTTGCTTTAGACCTTCTCCTATAGACTGTCAGATCATAGTGACACTTTCAACAAATATGTAAAAAAGTATTTTTCTTTAATAAAAGTTGCATTCTCAAGGAAAAGGCCTTGGCCTTCATTTTCATGTTAGTGCATCACTTTGTTCCTTTTACCCTCCTCTCTTACCCTTTACCACATATCTAATTAGGATGGTCTGCCACTTCAAAAATGATTACATTCATACGGTACGATAAGAAACACGTCATTTTTGTTTTTACCTATAAATAATAGAGAAACATGGTAGCTTTTTAAAATCTGGGAACAGTGCAGTGTGCAAACTGTTGTAAAAGTATTGAAGGTACAGAGTTAGCCAAAGGGTTTCGTGTCATATTTAGTCCAAATGAGTAGAAAAGAGGATTTACAGGATTTGAAGCCCCTCCCCTTTCTTGTTCACACTCTGGTCGTGTGTTTTTTACTGGTCAGCCTGATATCAGCTTACACTGTGCAACAGCAATGTCTTGTCTGACAGCAGCACACAGCTGTACACATCAGGATTGGCCTACAGCCTGAGGAACTGCGCTGCAGTCTGTGTTAGTGCCAGTGAACTGACCTGTAAAAGTCTTTTTTTTAATGTCTTACCTTCCATCGGCAGGAACGCCGTTAAACCTGCAAGTGTCCTACAGAACTTTTTTTTTTATGTTGTTTTTTTTTTTTTTTTTTGGCCCTTGTAGCAGCAATTAGAAGAACTACTTAGTCTGTGGTTTTACACTAGCATACAGGTGGTGGAAGAGAAACTCATTCTGAATGCAGAGAATTATTATTATTTTGCTGGGAGGATAGACATAGACAAATTAATGGGGTTTTTTTTCTTCTGTTTTGGAGTTGAACAAATAGCCATACAATCATTTACATTTCCTTGTAGATGGAAAAAAGTACAGGCGGATTCATTGTTGGAGTCCACAAAGTCAGTCTTCCCGGCCGCTAATGGAGCCGCTTCAGGCTATGCATCAATATGACATCCCGGATTACAATCTTTAGAGTTTGGGAGCACTTTAGGTACTTTCAGAGCAGGGAGAACAGAGCGAGAACTGGCTGAAAAAGCACTGAGTCATTATAATAACAATTGCGGAGATGGGCGGAGCCGTGCAATGATACAGCTTGACAGAAATTACTTAACTATACCCATGGAGACTTGTCGTGAGGCTGTGGGGCTTAATAGGGATTTGACTGTATTGAACCTAATAGCATCTTGTGTTTAACATGACGTCATTATTATATTGATTCATAGTTCAAATTTCAGGACTGTTTTAGCTTTTGAGAAGTTTGGAAATGCAGTTGATTTCAAAAGGTGATAAAAGTGTGTGTAAACGGTGGCTAATAATACACTGAACTCTTTATGAAGTTGTAACTACAGATGCTTGTTTCAGGACGTTTTTGTGTGTCAGAAACTGTTTCTTCATCCCTGCGACTTTACAAGCACAGCATTTATAGAAAATGGATTGACACCATTCCTTTATTTGGGATTCGGTATTTGTCGACACAAAGCTTAATTCCATGTGCAAGAAGTAAGTTAAAACACTACGGTGCAGCAATGCTACATGATCTGCATTAGTATCTTGACAGCAACGGATATTCTGCTCTGTTTAGTTGCAGTCATTAGAAAAAAAAAAAAGTTTGAGTTTGAGGAGCGGTTTGGTCATGTGACAGTAATAGGGATGCTGCACTGGATTGTGGGGTGTTTTAAATGACGTATCAAGGATTAGAATCAGGAAAGTTATCATTGTAGTTGTTTTTCACAATGTCAAAAGGTTAGAGAAATGTAGCTAATTCTGGTAAACATTGGGTATTGGCAAAATTCGGAATCGTTTCAGTTCATCCCTTCTTTGATTTACATGTTGTAAAATTTAATAAATAGTGCTTGGTGCTGCTTTCTACGGCCTGCTCTACACAGAGCAGGTCACATGACCTGGACAGGCCAGGAACTGCACCAGTCTCTGTTAATGAGAAGAACAGAAAGACAAGATCATCTTACATTGATAAAATAATGTGATGGACTATAATATAGGTCATCATCTAAAATCTGTGAAATCTAAATTATACTCATTTTTAAAAATGAGTCGCATAAACCATGTCTGTACAACTCCCTTTGACTGACAACATCATATATTAGACTAAGAACAGATGTTGGTATTATTGGAATTAGAATCAGACATCCACCTTGTGTTATTTTATATATTTAAAAAAATTTATGAACTGTACTTTTTGATGGTGAGGCCTTTTCTCATATCTAAAGTCACCACATTTATGTGTCTCAAACTACTAAATTAATACTTGGATCAGATCTTGGTGTTTTGACGCATCCTTTCTCTTTATAATAAAAAGCTGGTAGCAGAGAAATGCTTTATTGTGAGGACCTGGCTCATTTGAAAGTACCCCTGGCCCCACAATACCTTTCCATAATATTCTAGGAAAAACTGCGATTCATGTGAATCTCGAAGCCACCTTCTAAAGTAGTTCAGCAAAATGGCCAAAAAAACAAGTCTGCTAATTAAGCCACCTCAGCACAAGTTGCCTGCTGGAGCCGTCCGTGTCTGCACTCATATAATCACAGTGGAATTACTGAGTTTTTTCTCATAATTACTTTTTCAGCGTAAATGTTTGTTTACATTTCTCAGAAAGTCAAGGAATTGTTATGTCTGATGAAGATTCAAATCTTGACTTTACTTTGATAAGATAGGTGATGGTTGTATAAACAAGACTGAAATGTGTTCTGTGAACTGCGGGACTAGGTAGGTGTACCTTCGAGGAAATAAAGCGATCAGTTTTTAGGTACAGCTGGGAGCAAAAACCCGTATTCTTCTTCCACAGTCCTAATGAACTTAGTGTTGGTGTGTGGGCTCGGTGTTTGGCAGGGACGTGGGTTCAGCTCGGAACAGTCGCCGGGGGAAAATGGGGTAGAGGAGCATGTGTATCCAGCCTGGGTGACATCTAGCCTAAGTCCCAATGAAGTGTACTTTCTACTCAGACGGGATTTGCTGGATAAGTGTCCCTAACGCCGGTGACGCAATCCTTTTGAACACTGACCACTCAAAGCTGGATTTGAAGCTCCAGTGAACCCTGTTGAACTTTGACATTCAAACGTACTGAAAAGTAGGAGGAAAAATAGATTCCTACTTTTTTTTTTTTTTTTTTTTTTTTTAAAGAATCTCCAAACTGTAAATAAGACTGCATGATTTGGGGAAATGATTGTTAAATACTGCTACTGACTGTCTTTTCTTTTTTTTTTTATGGTCTGATAATCTTGGAGAAAATGTCACAGCTTGACAATATCATTGTATTGGCACTAGAATTTCAAACAGAAGTATAAAAAATAGTCAAACTGCTTTTGTTTAAATCATAAAACTAACAATCATTTCCACTTCTACTGAAATAATGTATGGATTCTTACTATTATACAGTGGAACCCTGTCTATTAGCGGCTCAGCGTTCGCAGATTTTTGGATTGTTCTCTAAATTACTTGCAGAAAACGTGTCCATTAGCTGATTTTTCCATATTGTGGCTGGCAGTTTCAAAGCAGCCAATCCAGGAAATAACCCAAAATAATTATATAATAATAAATATAGGAGCCCTCTGTTAGTCAGCAAGACACCAATGTGCAGCAACATGTGGAGGAGGGTCCGCTGTGTATTACTCCACGATCCATACCGACTCCCATCACGCTGATCTCATTAACAGAACTTTAAACCTCAGGATGATGGGATGATTATAAAGCTGCCAGTGATTTTCTAACCATAACTTTTTTTAAAACCACAACATAATTAATCAGCCCGTGCCTTGTGCTAATTAACGTTATTAGAAGCATATAAACTCCCAATGAGTCATGATGGAAAGCCTTGGTCCTTTCATCCAGCCATTCCTCACAAAAACAATGGTGATGATTTTTGGCGACACAATCACGTTTCTCAGAGTTATGTAAGATTACATGGTTAACAGTTAGTTGTGCCAGGCCCATGCATCACCCAGCTGGCATAGCACCATTTCGACTCTTCCCTTTGATTAAACGCAAAGGCATTTAGACTAAACAATCAATGCGTACAGGCTTGAGTCCTGAATTGCTCGGGTATAAATCTTCCTGCTGCCTGGCGTGGAGTCGCCTCTGTATCATTTTTGCTGATTACTCTTCCCATTACTCAAAACAGATGTGTTTGCCGGTGATGAATGGTCCAATTATGGAATATTTGTCACCCATTTGATACCTACTGTTAGTGTGTGTCTATACATAAAAAAAAGGGATTGTTTAACGGATCAGTTGGACGTTAGGATGGGGAAGTTTTGTGTCCAGAATGCAGGTCTGGTTTGGGATCAGAGTGGTGTGTCCCGGACCTTTTAAATTACTGCTGTAACCTCAGAAGTCTGCTGCCCTCCTCGTTCCCTGTTCTCATAGCTCACACATAGCAGTCATACATGTCCACACTGTAGCTGACCCTGTCCAACTACACACCAGAAACAACACACACGCACCCTCACAGCTGAAAGGATTCCTGTACACACTCCCTTATCCCACCTCACACCCCCCTTCCACGTCTGTGGACAGTGGGCTGATTCTGCAGCTTCCCTCCTTCTCTCCTGCTCTGCTGTACCAAGCGGTGTGTGTGTGTGTGCGTGTGTGTGTGTGCGTGTGTGTGACAGCTGCCTAATTGGGCATTCTCCCCTCGTCGGAGCGGCTGCCTCTCCCCCCTCTCCTCCAGCCCGGGCCAGGGCTGCTGACGAATGGCAGCGGATTACAGATGAGGACACGGTGACCCGCCTGACCTTGCTGCACAGCCGCTGGGGGGGTAGGGTGGAGGTATGGATGGAGGGAGAGAGAGAGAGAGGAGTCCATGGGGGTTGGAGGGGCGGATGGGGTACTGGTGCTGCAGAAAGGCGGGGGAGCAGAGGGAGCGATTGGTTGATGCCTCCAGGTCAGGGAAGGGATAAGGTCAAGTAAAGGTGGGCAAAAAATTTTGGAATGAAGGTGATTAGGTAGACAGGAGAAGGATCAGACATTTAAATGACAAATGCCACATGACAATACCCCCCATACCCTTCCCTTCCTCCTGTGAACCTAAGTCAGTATGTCAAGGGCACGAGCCCCCACTGCGGCATTCCCCCCACCGCGCTCTTCTCTCTTCTCATGTTTATTTCCTCCCTTCTCCTCCTCTTCCTCCTAACCTCCTCTCTTCTTCTCTACTTCTTTTATGCGCCTTTCAGTCGAGCAGCTTCTGTGTGACTGCTGGCTCGCCTCCACACGCCCACGGGCCGCGATGTGCTCGGTCAAAAAGAGGCAGCAGGTCCTTGAGTGTGGAGAATTTTAATTCCTTTCAGCACTATAGATATTTCCATGCCCCCCGCTCTCCCCTCTTTCTCCTTCACCCCCTTCCCGGACCACCATCACCACCTTCTTCCTGCTGCGCGTTTGAGTTCGAGACTGCCAAGGTGAGGTTGTGTCCTCTTGTTAAGAGCGATTAATGGCACTCGTTACGTACATAATGAAATATCCCTGCTTATGCATTGGGTGGCGTTGTTTCCTGCTGCTGCTGACAAGCGCATGTGAGTATGAATATGTTTCTGTATGTATGCAGAAGGTTCGGCCACCGCATCATTCTTAAGGGATGAGAAAATTTCACACATTATTACTAATAATAGCACATTTTAAAACTCAAAATGTATAGTTACGATTCTAACATTTATTTCTCCTGTTTCATACGTGGAGTTGGGGCTGAAGTGATTCCTCAAATCATTCGATTACATAAAGTCCTCCTGGGAATCCCAGAAAACCTCTGATTGGATCCTTTACAACCTAGAATATTAAGGAGGAGCTCAGTGCCATGAAATTTAGATGGAGTCATAGAAAGTCTGAGAATAAACAAAAGCCTTTTCCTTCTAAGTTGGTGCTGCACACATCCTGACTGCTCATCTCTGGGCAGAGCTACTTAAAACCAAAGTGACTCCCTAACTTTTTTGTAGAAAGGATATTTCCTTGGAAGGGTTTCTGGTATATAATAAACAGATTGACTGTAGATGTTGGAAACAGGGTGTGCACAAGTGTAAGTGCTTTCTAAGGGAAAGCTTATGCTTTTTGGGGATTTTAAGTACAAAAGGGCGGAAACACCTGGTCAAGCATAGATTAGATTGCCTGAATTACTTGAGTATTTGTGGGATTAGTACACCCCCTTATTTAACACAGTTTTCCATGTCTGGAAACGCAGAGAAGGTTAAGTTGGCATTGTGAAAAAGTTTGAGTTTCCAGACTGTAAAGTCTCATTTCGTCATGGGAAGCGGAAAAGTCAGGATGTCTGGAAATGCAAAAGAGTTTTTCCCGCTAAGCACCTTTAGTTTTGGCTTGCCATATTACAAATTAGATTTCTTTTCTAATTGATTAATCATTTTAATGTTTTTTCACTCTCAAATGAAAAAGGACATTTTTGGCTTTTTAAATCCTTTTACTGATGGGTTTTAAAATGAACCCAACATTCTTAACCCCTTCACAGCTAAAAGGGTTAATGGAGATTTTGAGGCTTCAGTGTAAACGGGCTAAAGAGGGTTTTGTTTATATACCAAAAATAAACTGTCTTTTATTATTATTATTTTGCGAAACTATCGGAAAATAAAGCACAAACTGAGATGTAAACGATCTGGATTTAATTTTGCATAATCCCATCAAGTTTATATATTTTTAGTATAGATTTTTAACTGATCCAAGTTTGTCAAGATGCCAAAGAATAGTGAAATGGCCCTTTATCACACTGGTGAACGATAAGCCACCACAATTACTGTAATTCATTATATAATGACAAAACGTTTGTAATAAATCCAATTAGGACATTATTTTACTTCATTATGTTATAGAAAAAAAAAATCTTGACTCTGGAAAACATTTTAAAATGGGAGTACCATAAGAACCTGGTATTCAGATTATTTATGTATTTGTTTGCTGTTGATTGAAATCTGGGTGTGGTGAAGGACTCAGTCGCTGAACCTTCAGACACGCTTAAAGACGGTTTTAAAGTCAGTACGTCTGATGTTAGTACGTCACGATGCCTGGACCTGGTCCGTGCTTTTTGCACAGTAACGTCTTCTACTCAAAGAAACTTTGCACTGACTCAAAAACAGAGTTTATGTATGTTCATAAGAATAAAAATAGCATTAAAGAAGCTTTGTTTCCGCTTCTACAGTGCGTTTGATATGTAGCAGAAGCCCCTTCCTCGCCTGCACTCAAAACACACCTTGTGCGCCGTCTCTCCAAATGAAAACCGAACGGGAATTAAGACCCCGTCAACTCCCAGTCAAGTTTGTTCCTGTTTCCCTCTTTAGATGCTCGCAACACTGCAGCTCCCCTGCGTGACATGTGTTCAGAGCGATAGAGATGGGTGGCTCACCACCGAGTCCCATTCTGACTGGCGGAGTAAATTTAGATCTAATCTCCTTGCTCGCGAGTGTGTTGTTGCTTGTGCTCCTTTTGTAGCCCGAGAATGTTCACCTAACAGCAGCTTTTAAGTTGACCTTGTTGTGCTGCTTGCTCGTCCACAGCTCCTGTGTACATGCGCGTTTTCTAGGACAAGATTGTGCCGGCTTCCCCGTTGGGCTTTCATTTAGATCTTGTGCGAGTGCGTTCGCCTGCACCAGCTTGTGTGCGAGAGCCAAACGCCATTCAGTGCCTGAGTCAAGCTGTGCAAGCTCTTTTAATCCCACGCCCCACTGCACGTAGGCTTGATTAGTGGCAGCAGTTATCTGTGCAGAAGACAGTCCGCCCTCCTTTAGCATTTGGTCAGGTCTGGGGCACTTGGAGGAGGGGGTGTCAAGTCATGAGAAAGGTGAACGAGGAGCGAGAAGGGGAAATGGGGGCAGCAGAGGATGGTGGGATGCCTCATTAGTATTCTCAAGGAGCGCTCCTGCCAGCAGAGCAAATTGATTACTGCATTTTACCTGTATCAGCCTCCATGGCTAAGGATGACAAGGTACTGGAGCATGATGTGTGTCCGCATTCACCTCCCAACCTGCAGCACAAAAGGTGTTTTAGCATCTGCCTTTGGTATAGCTTGTTCTACTACTCTCCTGAGCACTTTCTCCCTCCTTTTACCATCTGATAGAGTTCTCCCTGTCTTCTTGATCTTCTTCATTACAGCAATGACTGTGGAAATTGGGTGCTGCCCTCGTCCATCTGTCTCTGTATGATTTAATGGTCAGTGGCTGACCGAGAGAGGGAAGACTCATTTCCTGTAATCCTTGGCCCCGTGCTCGTCTGCATCTTGGACAATTAGTGGGTTACTCTTGGTTGCTGAAAATGCAACCTGATCAATTTCGTCGACCTTTCAGTCGAGTTCACTGTTTCCACCAAAACATGCTGAAAAACAAAGGAGTTTCTACTCCAGAGCTCTGCCAGTTTTCATTCTTCCTACTCAGTTGGGGACTGATTGCACCTGGGCTGCCAGGTGAAGGCAGTTAATAACAATTAATGTCTGCTTAGATGGAAAACCAGACGTACTGTGAGTAATGACAAGCAGAAGGGACAGCCACTTACTTGTGTGCCCGTGTTCATCAGCACTTCTACTTTGCTCACCTTTAACTAAAGCAGCTATGTCACAGAGGACAGTTTCTTCTTCATTTTCATGCAGTCATTTGTTTCTCATACCCATTTTGTATTGTTCAGGGTCACAGAGGCAGGGGAGCCCATCCCTGCTGTCCTGTGGTGAGAGGCAGGGTACGCCCTCAACAGGTCAGCGATCCATCACAGGGATAAAGGAAACAAACACACACAATCACACCTACAGTCTGTGTTACAATCCCCAGTTACCGTACATGCATGCAGCTATAACAGAATAGCTGTTATTGGATAGAAGACATTTGAAGTATACTGCAATTTGTACTTCTTTTGCTCTTTGGGAGCCTGTATGGACAACGGATTTATCTGCACTAGGAGTGCAGCCATTTAATATTTTTAATTCAGTCTTCTGTGGAATAATGCCTTTTAATACTCAAGTAATTTAATAAACTGCTTTTCTAAAAATCCTTTCTTACCAGAGGTCCTTAACTCCGCAGACTTACATACACGCACATATCTCAGCCCACCATCTGCACTTTGTGTAGGCATTTATTCTTCACATATAGCAAACTGTGTCCAACCTGACCAGGGATGAGTTGCCAGGATGTCTACATCGCCAAATTTAAAGGCTTCTGTTTATTTTTGGGAAGTGCTGGAGTTAGAACAGATATGTGTAGAGAGAGAATAACCTAATACTCAGTGTTTTGTGCCTGAGGGAAACAGTGTACCTGCTGACGATCTCAAACTGTAGCCCCGTGTTCTTTCTAAAATATTTCTTTGACACTAAATCGATTGACAGACGAGCTCCTCGTAGATATTCTGATCTGGACATATAGAAGTCCACCAACTCTTGATTCCTTCCCCACAGCATGGAAGGATTATTAAAACATGACTTCCTCTCTCAGCTTGTTGGAAACATGCATAAAGATGCTCAGAATCTCTGATTCTTCCATCCGTGGGGCAATTTAAGAGATGTTTGTTTGATATTTAGTCTGTGTATAATACTACTCCAATGACGAATAGCAAACTAACAATGTTAGTGCTGAATGTGTGGTTATATGAATAAACGAAGCCTCAAGTTCGTCTGTTAGTCCTTTTTTTTCGCCCCTCAGCAACTGCATTCACACCAGAGTGTTGTCAGCATGACCTTGTAGCGTTTAGCATGGCGCCTTCACTGATCAGAAAAATAACAGATGTTTTAGCTTTTCATCAAGTTGAAATTTGTCTGATTCCAGTCAGAAGCTGATTTCTTGGTGCAAATCTGGCAGAAACACTTTCACAGTTCACACAGCCTTTAAAGGAGATTGATCTTTGATGCTTTTACTGCAAGATCTGCAGTGAACTATGTTCACTGGGTCTTATTCGGCTTTAAATTGGGGATGGGATTAGTCCAGTCATTAGTGTATGACGATAGGCTAATCACTTCATTCACATGCACACTTAGGGCTGCTGTGATTTGTCGATGTCTTCAATGACGTTGATTTTATAAAAATTCTGTCGCCATCAAGCTGCATCAGTGAACAGACAATTTATTATTGTGTTAAAATTCTTAAATGTTACTCTAGTTTAGTTGCAAAGTACCGTGTGTGCAGTTAGTTCCTTCCCTGCTGTATGTGCGTGTGTATGTACCTTTAATTCAGTCAGGAGTTTGGGTCCAATCATCGGATATGAATATGCAGCAAAATCCCCCAAAAGTTTCTGATTATTTGAAATTGATTATTAGTCTTTTTGGAAGGATTTTTACTACTACTTTTTTTTTTTTTTTTTTTACTTTCAACTTTGTTTTATAATGCATAATAGTACCAGCAAGATATTGTTTTTATTTAATTGGAAGCAGCTGAGTAGCTTCTCCAAAGCTCAAATAATACATGAACTATGACCCCAAATCCTGAGGAGTTGAAAATGAGGCTTCATGAATGCAGAGCAGGACCAAAAATCAGAAAGAGGAGGAGGAAGTTCAAACTGTCTCTTCTAGTAATCATAATGAGCCAGGATCATATCATTGGATGATATGCGTTACAATATTTAATTCCTCTTTAGGTGAAATGCAAGTATTTTTCAATTTAATTCAGATCTTTTTTTTAGATCCAAAAAGTTGAACAGTCGTTTATGTGATACTATGATGTTTAGAGGAATCTTTCTGTTTCCTTTAAGTTAAAATTGGAGATATGAAGGTAAACTCTGACTCAACTGGTTTTTCTTCGCATGGACGCACTGAAACTGAATGAAACCATTTTTATTTTCACAAATAACAACTTCAGAGGTTCAGTCGGGAAATGGCATACTGGGCTAGTTCACTCAGGAAAGCTCTGTTCAGCCCAAGAGGAAAACCTAATAATACCTGGCCTTCATGTTGTAGCTCACATGTTTGTGCTCCTTGTTATATGTAGGTACTAAATGTAATGAGTGAATTCACTGTAGCCTGCAGTGCATCAGTAGCAAATATGCAAATACCAGCAATAATTTATTCTTTTGTTTATTCGAGTTTTAGTGTGAAAACACACCGATCTTTTATGTTGAGGTGGTGTAACAGGTTGGGACCATATGATATTTGACAGTGCCCAGGTGCATTTATTAGTTCAGCATAATTAGTGATCTGAAGACATGCTCACAGTGGAAAAACACTAAGTATTAGACAGTCACGCATGCACTGCATAGTTAAAATCCATAATATTTCCAAATAAACATGCATTTGGTAGTTAGGGTTTTTTTTTTTTTTTAGTAAAGAACAAAAATGCGTGTTATTTTAATCACAACTTGTAGTAGGCTGTAAATGCAATCACATTTCAGGTGGATTATAATTTGAGTGGTTAGGCCTTTAGATGTCCAATATAGCTAATTAGACATTCTCAGATTAATGAATATTTTGATATCTTAGAATGTCCAGCTGTAGCTTACACCCTTTAAAAAAATTGCAAAGATTCAATTTCTTTTTCTCCTCGTGAAAGTGTGTAGTTTGAATAGTCACATGAAGACGTTTGTTGTGAATTACGGCTAAATTGTTACTTCATCCTGTAGGCGGAAAACCAAAGTAGTGTGGCCTTTCAGGCTATCTTGAGCAAGAGCCTGACAGGTTATCTCAGTTCAGTCAGTTCTCTGACCTCTGGGTCAATGCTATCAGCCTATCTAACCAGTTGTACTTTCAAGACACTTTATGTTGGGTTCTGATAGTGATCTGGATGATTTGCAATGCATTTTGTGTGGAACCCTTGTTTGAATGGCCGGGCTGAAGTTGAATCTACCGCCGTTGTGCCTCTGAGCTGCTAAAGAGTCGTTTCTATGAGCTTTACAACCTTCAGTTCTCTAATACAACCTACGACTCTGCTGTCATTTGCTGGTTCTGTGATCCTAACTTTCCTTAAGTAAGCACACTTTACAGGATACGACAGGCTTGAGTCGTTGACTCTTGAAAGTCTCATTACAAAACCGCCCTGTGAAACGTTCAGTCAATATGTATACAAGTCCATGTTCATTGTTATTCTGCCTGGTGTCAGTGAAAAATAGATAGTAGCTCTAATGATGTCCATATCAACTCATTTTACCAGCAAATACTTTATTTATAACCTAATGAAAATCTTGTGGTGGTGGAAGAGTGAAAATCTAGGACACTTGGTTTAAAAAATAGATGTATTTTTTGAAAGTGATGAATATGACGGAGCATCAGTCCCTTACTTACCATGTTGCCAAGTACAACACTGTAGCTATATAAAGCCTGTATTGACTAATTTGTATAATTTTTCATTTTGTGAGTATTCGAGACCAGTTATGTACTCTATCATACTGGCCCTATTGGGTAACTAAATTCTGCTTTCAAAATTTGTAAAAAAAAAAAAAAAAAAATGAATTCAGAATTTTACTATATTTTTAAATGAAACAAAATTAGTTGAATAAAATTACCCTGATTTAAAGATTTCCTGATTTTTATTTTATTTTTTTAATTCTACGCTTGATACCAATCTAGGTCATTTAAATATTGTAGATATCAAGTATTCATGGGGTTCAGGGACCACGGCCACCTGTGAGTAGCTGTAATCTGCAAATGCTTGACATCCCCATCTGACACTTATAACTGCCTATTGTAATAGTTCATATACCAAAATACACCTTAAATAGCCACAGGGGAAACTGTCTTAGTATACAGACGTTAATGTTTATAGTCTTTCTTATCTCTGCTCTTGGAATCAGCTTACTTGACAGTTTTTTTTTCTCTAAACATGCCAACATTCAGGGTGAAAACCCGTAAAATCTCAGGAAAAACAAACTCCTAAAAAAAAAAAAAAAGTCCATGAACTGTAATAAATTTTACATGCTGTGAACACACATTTTTTGTTGTTTTTTTTTTTTTTTTTTTTTAGAAAATTGTCTTTCAAATTGTAGTGACACACCACACTGGAGCTGACCGAGTCACAAGCAGCAGCCACCAAAAGGGATTAAGAGTTAAAAGTTAGCCAGGGACTTAAGTATGTGATCATCACTAGTTGTTTATAATGATCAATTTACTCTTTCATATATAGATTCCAGTCCACCTGACATGGCTTTGGTTTGTCTCTTGTTTTGGTCTGTGTCAGTGATGATTTGGGGAAAATGCCAATAATACTGCAAAGGAATTCACTTCCCACGCTTATGAACCAAGACAAGTTGAGTGATCCAAGTAAAAGGGCTAAAGGAACTACATCTGTAACTTCGTACCTGTGGAGAATCCAGCATACTCCCACACGACGCAGTTTACAGATGTACGGACGCATTCATGGTGCAAACTTGATTTAAAAGTTATGGTGACTGAGTTAGATGATGAGACTGTGGAGATAAAGAAGTCTGGAGCAATTTTTTTTGCAGCTGAAGAACCTTCCTCTGTTTGAGAACCAGAGCAGACACCAGGTCTCCTGGTTATTGGCATGAACTAAGTTCTGTGAAATAGAGCAGTGCTGGTTGAAAGAGAATCTCCATTAAAAAGTTAAACATAGTTGTCATGTGCTTTATTGGGTCAAAAGTGCATAATTGTTTCAAAAGATCCATTAAATTGTTTAACTTTGAAGCAGGCTGTGTTCTAGAAGATGTGTGGAAAGGTACAGCCACAGTGTTTTTGATCATTCTAATGGAATATTCCCTCACATATCTTGGTGCCCTGTAATATAATACTCCAATCCCACCCAAAGCAAGCATTAGGATGATTTAAACCAGGAAGTAGGTCAATGAGAGCATTATGAAAGGCAAAATGATAGCAGAGATACGTCCTCCTCTCTTTCCATCACTTAGACATCCATCGCAGCTCGGCTATAACACTCCCAAACCATCCCGAGTTACCCACAGTAAAAAGAAAAGAGCAGCACTCTCTTTAACCCAATAAAGCCAGACATCTTGCTGACTCACAGCAATGGCCTCCTTAGGAGCCATGCCAGGGATATTATGGAAATGATTCATTAAAGGCCAAGGTTTTTAGCTGGTTTTATCCAGCTTTCAGGGCAGCCTGACAGTGGGACATTTGATCTCAATTGCAAAGTGGCCCATTTCCCTCAGACATCATCACTGCAGTCAGTTTCAAGGGCCCAACTCTGCCTTTTAGCGCGCTGGCCACGGGGCAATCAGCTGTTCCCATTTGCAGGCCCATGTTTACAGATGGAAAATGCATGTTGTTTCGGAAGGGAAATGAGCGCCATTTCAGACTTGCGATGCAAGCACAAGATTACCTCTGAGCCCTGGTAGAAATGGATCAGGTGTGGACTGATGGCAGCCACGGCTCATTAGGAGGGAATGTGTGTGTGTGTGTTTAATTGATGCACTAATTCTTAGCCACTCAGGAAATGGCCCTTGGGTGGGTCTTCCAAATGGCACACAAATATTTACCATGGACGCAAAACATCTTTGGAAGCCCATCTACTCGGACCTGTTTAGGTGTGTAGAGTGCGGTGAAAGTGTGTCCGGGTCTGTGATACAACGCGGTGATATCATCTCTCCATCCTCCGCCGCTCAGCTGGCCGCTGAAACAGTTAGATGACTCATCAGCGTGGATGAATTCCTTCAAGCTCTCCCTTCTCTCAACCTCAAGAACTCCTTGTACTGATGAGTTCAGATGAGGTTAAAATCCGCCCCCACGCTTTTCATGCTAGGCCAGATTCAGCCAAGAACTTTCGCAGTCCGGCACTTGTTTAGGCCAAAGTCTTAAAAGATAGAAACTAGTCATCAAACACCGTCAAAGGATTCTGTTTTTTTTTTTTTTCCCCCCAATACATAGCCCATGGTATCTCGACTTCTCAGCTCTGATGTATCACATTTCCGTTGTGGTGCTGTACATCCATCTGTTTCAACATGCGCACATGTGTGTGTGTGTGTGTGTGTGTGTGTGAAGCATCTTGTTTAGTCAGTGTGTCTAAAGGAAATGGGTCACAGTGCCCTAGTTCTCATTGTGTGGGCATGCATGTTTCAGCGTATTCCCTTTCAGGTGTTGTTTTGTCCCGATTGACTTATCTGCAGAAACATTTACTTGCTCCGGCTCCCCTGCTGTTCGGTGGCATGTTGCTCTCTTGTTTACCTTTTCTCAAGGTTGAACAAGAGCTTCTAATTCCACCTTCCCGTCGCTCGTGTGCATACACACGCGCTCGCGGAGGTCTCGGAGCAGCCGCATTTGGTCCGGCAGCTTATGTTTTGCCTTATTTAATCATGTCAGGCCATATTGAATTTACAAATAGCGGTCACGCCGCATGTGTAAGGGAGCTACCCTGTTGAGTGTGTGCAGCAGTGCTAGGCTGCAGATTACATGATATAATAGTGTTTAGGCATCGCCTCCCCTTTTTAAATTCCTTTAACCTTGACTCCCCTTAAATGCAGGGAGAACACATCTGCCAGGCTGGTGTCAGACATTAGGAAGACACACCGCTCAGGCAGCATTGTCACTTTTTATTAACGCCCAGAGCTTTGCATGGACACCAGCTGTTGCATCAAGTGGAGGAGTCTTGGCGGGATGAATGACCTTGACTTTGTCTGCCGCTGCTTCGGCTCTAACCCCCGCTTAATTCTTTTGTTTGCTCTCATACATTTTAAATGGATTACCACTCTTGACATTGAAGGTCATTTAGCAACTAAGTTCTTGTGTGATTAAAGAAGAGTGTCAGCAGCAGGTGTGGCCATGCTTATATTGGCTAGCAAAGATGGCAAGACTTTTAAAGAGTCTCTTGTAAGTGTGATTCTAGTCCTAAAGATGATCAGACACAGTTCAGGATCTTAAAAAACTGACATCCTTCCATGTTAGCATTTAATCAGAATCTCACTATTCTGTGGAAAGACACCTATTTTTATATCTCTTTGTGTTGGCTGCCCATTTTGGAGTGACACCCTGGGTGGTGAGCCATATTGCTCACATCGAAAAGTGTCACTGAATGTCATGGATGAGGTTCGCCATGACATCCTAACCATATGTTAACTCTTAGTAAATGTGAACGTCATCTAATTTCTGTTAAAACTGAACAGCAGCAGTTTGTTCCACTTCTGAAGATGTAATTTAAAGCGTATCTATTAAGCTATTTCTGTTTTAGTAGTTCCTACGTTTATTTTATTTTTTTGATTATCTTCTCTGAACAAAAGGAGATGTATTGACTGGACAAAGTAATTGCTAATTTTACTAATAGTTTTTAGTAAAACTGCTAATTGAGCAGAATGTTCTAACTTTATGCTGAATATAGAATATGAAAGACCTAACAAGCTAATATTATCTAGTTCATTTTGATTACTTAATTACATAGATTTTAGCCTTTTAAACAACTTTAATACAGTTAATTGCATTTTTATTTTATTTTTTTTTATTTATTTATTTTTTTACATAAAGTAGCCTAGAGTCTGAACCTGTGTACTGTGTTCCTGGTGCAGGTATAAATCTGCCACACAAGCAAACAACAGTAATGGACGACAAAGCGGCTTCTCTTGGCCCGCTGCGGGTCATTTTTGCTACAAGAAACGATCAGATGGAATGCTGGAAAAGACTATTGTGTGCAAGTTGTGCTGAAAGGAGTTGGCCTATCAGCACAGCTATTCAAGCCTAAAATAGCATCTCGGTGCTAAACATGTTGCAGGAAGCAGAGACGTCCCCAACACTGTCAGCGTTCATTTTTCTTAGAAGTTTTTTTTCTTTTATTCGTAGTTCTATGAATAGGGGTCTTGAAAAACCTAAAAGCTAAACAACATTAATGATATTACTTTGCACCAATCTGATGACTGAATAATGTAAATATCAGATTAAAAAGCACAAATGTCTTTGTTGAGCTGACATCGCTATTTATTCAATAACTTGTCAATATTGTGATTATTAATTAAAGACCTTGCAGTTAAAATTTTAATGGAGTCACACCACTAATAAATCCACACACATACACACTGGCCTTCTGGTGCTAACATGCACCTTATTCTTTGCCTGGAGTGCAGTGACCTTTCCTGTTGCTGATGCCTCTTAAGTAGGATAGGAGTGAAATGAAAAGAGAGGGAGAAGGAAACAGATGAAGAATCAACCAGCCAGGAGATGATGAAGCCGCACCCTCCCCATCACTATCCACCCCTTGTGTGTGCGTGGCAGACTGTAGGGGTAAAAATCACTTTAGAACGGTGCCTGCTCTGTCATTGGCTGACATTGTCAAGGATAATGGATAATCACCACAGAAAGTGTAGAGCTGCTCGCTTGTGCCGTGGTGTCCCGCTGTGGGGGGAGGAAGGGGTGGAGGTCAGACTTTTTGGGTGCCACCACCATTGAGATGACATGTTAACAGATGTGTAAGGTCGTTCACAATGTATACAGCAGAGGAGATAATGTAATAGTAATGCACACATCACAAATTCTCCGTGAGGAGAGGTGGAGCGCTGTGTGCTTTAGTGGTTCGGTACAGAGGACAGCTCCCCCTATATTAAGGTCAGGTGTTTAACAGACATTCGTCACAGTGGAGATTTTTTGTTCCCATTTGTTTTTGTAAAAATGTTGTCTCTTGGTTGCCATTTCTTTTTTTTTTGTCTCAAAAAGCAAAAATGCAGAAGAATACCTGATCAGAAAAATTATATTTCTGCTTTGACATGCCTAGTTGCCAAATTGTCTTAATTGACAAGGGTAGAAATTAATCAGAGAAGGATTGTTATGTTTTTTAAAATAAAGTTTCACTGAAATGTTACGAGTTGAAGTATCTGAGACTTCTGGTCAGACTCAGTCCAAGATTGACGCAGACTTCTGCTGTCTGAAAACGACTCCAATCTCAAACGCGCATCGTGCTGCTATTCAAGCTGAAGATGATGATTATTAACACAGGAAGCTGAGGTAGGAGGCGGAGCACGGCCAATTATCTTTCTATGTGAACCTGAGAACAGAATGTGTAAAACATTTTCAGTCTAATAGAAAGGAAGGCAGTTTGAAAATTAATCAAATACATAATTTAGGGACCTTTTGTCACTTTTTAGTAGTTATTCATTACCGAACTAAACACAATCAATCCAGTTTATGTGTATAACACACTTCTGCAGCCAAGCAGTTCAAAGTGTTTTACATCATGAAGAAATAAAAACACCATAAACCTATCATACAGTCACCAATTATGAAGCCAGAAACAGACATTACATTTTGTCAGATGCCAGCATTAAAATCATCAATGCACAAGAGACCACAGTTACCCTCATGTAGCTAAAATGCACAAATATTTCCCCTCTTATAAATGCCTATTTTAATAGGTTATACTCCCAATATACATAAGTATTTACAGTGGAAACTATTGTAGCACTACAGTTTTTTTCCACTCTTGGAACAGTCAATCATCGCCAAAGGAAATTAATTGCGCCATTAAATTGGCTACGTTGTGAACATTAGCCTGTAGCATATAAATTATTTGGTATTTCAGCTTCCCAGTTGCATTTTCTTTCAGCTTTTTTAAATATGCTTTATGAAACTAAAATTACAACTAAGTGAATTTTCTACAATTAATTTACAAATAATAAACCATGAATACGCAGGGCTCCACTGTTTTCTACTTAAACATCAGACAGTTACTCTTACTGAAAACACTTTACTAGGTCCATTCCGAGTAGTTGCTTCCTTCAGGAAGATCAGAGGTTCACCGCCTCCATCCTAAATTTCCCGTTTAAGTAACTATTGACCTGTTATTAAAGAGCCATCCAATGCAAACATGGTGACAAAATTAAAGCTGGCTTCACATAAATCTCTAGTTGTTTTATGTCAGTAAAGGTTGGCTTTGTTTGGCCTCTCTTTTTGATTAATGTAAAGTTCGTGGTGTCTCCAGGTGAGAAATGAGCGGCTTATCACCACTTAACAGAACCTCACCTTAAAAATCCTGAGTTGTCTCTTTTAAAAGAATTGTGCTAATTTCTAAAGAAAAACTGAGTGACCAATGGAAAACTTTATAAATGTAATTGGTAAATATAAGGTTTGAGTTGTGTAGGAACATCTATACCGCAGTGGTACAATGTCCACTAAATCTGTCTTTGGGCAGAAAAGGTGGACTGCGACTCCAAGGATCTCTGGCAGCAGCAGAGAGAGTGTGTCTGTGATTCCTTTCCATTTCCATTTGACCCTGTTGCTCACTAGGCGTTCCAATTCTGGCATATTAGTCATCTTGCCAAGCCCTTGCCAAGGTAAACATGTTTACATGTTGACTGCACTGATCAAATCGGGCATTAGGGGTATTCCATCAGGACAGTGTTAAACCCACTGGCGGGAAAATAGTCTTAATCCAGTGCAGCTAAGATTAGCATGACAGCAGACGTCAGATGGCCCAGGGTGGCCAGGTTGGCTCTTTGTCATTTCCAAATTTGGGTCAGCAGTTCAAAGATGGTCTTTAAACTGTAATCGATGGTGACGGAGCGTTCTCGGTGGACTCCTTCTTTTCGCCGCTGTCCGAGCCTGAAGAAACTTGGCATGTGAAGTTTTAGTTTGAAAAAGCATTAAAGAGGTCGATGTGATTGTTTCGCTCCTGCTACTCAGATTTAAATCTAAGCTAATTAGTTTATTTCTAATGTTTAATCCCAGTTCATTTTCAAGGTGGCATTAAATGTGCCACCTTGCTGCCCTTGCTGTCACCACCTAATCCTGTGGCACCCTGTGAACCTTGACCTCAGAGATGGGAAGGCTGATTTAGGTTTTTGACCTTTCCTCGGCTCCCTGTGAAACGTTCAGGCTTGTGGCTAAGTAGGTTTTCTGTTGCCTTTCTTCACAAACAAGGTCTGCTGTCCTGCTATGTGACCTGCAATGTCGACTTGCTTAGCGGACACAAAAGGTGAGGACAGCGTCGGGACAGGACAAGGACAGCTGCTGAGCCGAAGTGGAAGCTCTGTATTAATTAACCTTTATGAGATGCAGCCTGGACTGTCGGAGGTGCCCTGTATCCACGGAAACCACGCTGACAGGGTTCAGAGCAGAGGTCTCCCAGGGCAGCACCGCTGACACTGTCATGGCAACTGGCACGACGTGCACCCCGGTGTTACTGACTCTGCCCTCCTGACAATGGTGTGCTGTGACAGGTCCACCCAATTTCCAAGAGAACCTGTAATGTCTGTGCAAACACACATACACACACACACCTGACAGCAGAGTACAACTTGTTTTATAGACATATCCTTGCTTTGTTTCTCTACGACTGGACCTCTGTTTTTTGTTTTTTTTTTTACCAGTGAACGTCGCTCACGCTAGTCAAGTCCTTTTATGTTTTTTGCTCTTGTATTCTAATACATAAGCTGTGGAGGTCCATTTGTTATTATGCATGTTTTATATATCTCTCCGTGTTTGGTCATATTAAAACATAACCCCTGTTTGAATGCTCAAGTTTTCTGTGTCATGTCATGATGTATTCATCTGGTCCTCACCAGATAAGATAAATATAGCTGAGACTAGATAGCAATGCATGTCAGATTTCCGCTATATCGCTATTCCTAAGAACAACGTTAAAATGCTGAGCTGTCTGAAAGACTTGTCAAACTGCTTTTACCACTAATAGCATGAAGTTATCGTCATCTGAATTTCTCAAGATTTTGGGCCACATCCCAGTTAAACTTTATTAAAGTTAGTTGAAATCATTTATTATTCTTTTAAGTCCTCCAGTCTATGGAAGAGAATTAGGGCCAGAGAAAAAAAAGTTTAATGTCGAACTTCTGCCTTTATTTTTTCAGTTGCTCTTCTGTACCAGTCCTATCCAATTTAATGCCTTATTTATAAAAAAAATTTTCAGAAAATGTTTTTTAGCAGTTTTGCTACTGATTATATTTGCTGTTTTGATCTTGTTTCATGTCCTGACAAGTATAAGCTGTTTTATGACCTCACATTTGACTCTGAGATACTTCATCATTACAATTTAATGTTGCCAAAGTTTTGCAGCTGTTAACCCAGTCTGGATCATTAACCCTCCCCCACAATCTCTGACAACTAGTATGCAGTATTTGTGCTGATATGTTTTCTTCAAGCATGGCTTTTTGTACCGGGAACAAGCAGAATTATTTATGTCTAAGGATTTTGGCTAAAATGTTTTTCGGGACTCCTGTATTTGTTTAACACAACTTTTCCAGACTTAGCTGAGGTGCCATTACGTTCTTCGTTCAAGAAAAAGTTAGACTCACTCCTGACTGTTCTTCTGCATAAGGTGCATCCCAATCAAGATTCCTCAGTGTATTGTGGACAGTCATTGCTGCTTTGGTGTTATCTGTGAAAGGGAACTTTTTCTATAAGTTCCGTAGGTAGCTTGACAAATCTAAGTTCAGGTGCCTTGATCTTCTTACAGCAGACGCAAGAAGCTAAAGGACCGCATTTATCTGAAAACGCAGAATCACAGGTAGACTCCGAAAAGCCAGGGTCTCTCTATCTCTGCTAAACACACTTAGCGCTGATATCACAGAGGAATTTGAACTGGAGCTTAGAAAGTGAACCGACACTGAACCCCTGCTCAGAAACGCATACTCTTATGTGTGCAAATAAATTTATATTTCAGCATGAATATTCTGATGTCTGAAAAAAGGAGAAAAATATACTTTCTTTTTTCTTTTAAAGTTTTTGGCTTGAATCAAGTCTTTTTTTTGTTATTATTATTTTGGCCTGTGTATTACAGAGACGAGGATTTCTCCCAGTAAATGATCCATATGTGTTGAAACATGTTACCAAATTGAAAAAGGAAGGTCTGGTCTTAAACTATCATGAATTTTATCCTTTTTTCTTTCTATTTTATTATTTGAATTTGTTATTTTCTTGTTTTTGTTTTGTTTTGTTTTGTTAGAGCATTGCACTGTTTAACCTCTAGATTGGCAGCTTTTTTTTAAAACTTGTTTCTGTATGAAGTGTTCCTAATGGCAAAAAATTATTAGGCTACAAATGTGTTTTGTTTTTGTTTTTTACTAAAAAGATTAAATAAAGATTTCATCAATCCTAAACTCTCTTTTTTTTCTCAAAAGAAATAAAGTAAAATTATTTTGTTCTAGATTGTGAACCAGAGATTAGTTGTAATCCAAATTCATTTAGAAACAGCCTTTTAGCTTAACACTGGCAGAAAGCAGTGAAGCATATGCTAACCTTAGCAGCTAACAGTTAGCAAGTTGTGCTACTCTCACAGCAATTATAAATCTTTGGTATACTTTCTGACTCAACACTCTGTGCCCTCAAAGTCGTCTCTCTCTAATATTAGTGAAACTGAGTGTTTTCAGCCACCGTGGCAAGGACCCGAGAGCTGCTTGCTTATTTATTTCAATGTGAGTCTTAAATACCGATGCAGAGAACCAAGGTTGAAATTCTCCCCTTTACGTCCAGGCCTCAAAATGAAAATATACGTTCATCTTCAACTTGATGAGAAATGCTATGGAGTTTCATATCTTGCAGTCCCTAAATCTAAATGTTGTTACACTACTAAATAATGAAAGTCATTGTCGATGTCTTTTCTTTTGTGATTGTGTTAGACTGCTTATGTTCCAAAGCAGCAAGCTTCCTAAACCAACTCTTTTTTTAGATTTAAGCACATTCTCAATTTCTCCAACCAGTGTGGGTAGAATAAATCTGTATTTTTGATTTCATGTGTGTGTTTTGGCAAGCCCGAATTAACCTAATATTATGTCCAGGTTAAATTCACCACAAATTTAATGTCCTAGTACATAAAATCTTCCAAGTGAACCTTATTGTATGTCCTCATTCTACAGCTTATTGATGTGTTTAAGCCTGAGTGCTTAAATGCTTGCTGGTGTGTACGTGGGTGGGTGGGTGGTTGGCTTTTGCTCCACTGAGACCGTGGGTTGCGTTGTGTGAGATGTAACTCAAGTGCATAAGACGGCAGGAGGTGGTAGAGAGAGATAATCTGCTGAAATGACAACCTGCATAAAGAATTATGCACAGCTCTTACAAGGCCCTTCACTTGTGAAAGACGCTGCCGGGAGAGGCTTGCTGCTCAAGACCTGAATGTTTTCAAGGTAGTGGGCTTGAATTTTAAATTCGGATCTAATCAAGCCTAATCTGTTGGGTGGCTGTGAGGGAAGAGTGCAGAGAGGAGAAGGAGCCGTGTGCAGTCAGTCTGAAATGTTGCTAAGTAACAGAGATGGCAGACAAGGTGGGGAAATGAATGTGATATAGTGCACTGCAAATCCTTGCTTCTCACACGATTTCTTATTTTTCTCCTCTTTTCCCTCCCCCGACCAACTCTCCCTCCCTCTTTTTCCCTCTCCCTCTCTCCTATAGGTCACCCTGCAACACACTGTGAGATCTACAAAGCATAAAGGCACCACTGACAGAGCAACAGCCAGGCTGAAGGACAGACACACTGGATATCAACAACGATGGATTATGCCAACATCTCTGTGATAAAGTCCCACTGACTTCGCCACTGCCACCCATGTGAGCGTGAAGGTGGGCCTTCTGGGATCCTGTAGCAGTTACAGGCATACAACAATGCCTTGGAGGCTTGCCTGCACCAGATTCCCTCCAGCCATGGTGGCTGTTTCATCACACTAAGCCAACCACAGAGAGGGATCACATACAGCCAGTGCACCCTTAATTAAACCTTTATACTCACTTTTTGCAAATCACAACCTCTTTTTGGTTTCTAATAAGTGCGTGCAACTGCCAGCCAGATGACTTGGACAGCTATCATTTACCAATAGCATTGCTGAGCTATAAGAAGGGATCCGAGTATTGAACATGACTCATGGGGAGGAGCCTGGCCCTGAGACACACAAGGATTCAGCTGTTTTAACTTATCTGGAAGGTTTACTGATGCATCCAGTGGTGGCCGGGCCTGGGGCCACGGCAGGCGGGAGATCCGAGGCTTCCAACAGCAATCAGGAGCAGGACAATAAGGTGGGTGGGCCTTTACCACAACCAAACCATGACCCAATGGTACCCAAGGCTGGAACCAATGGGCCCAAGCTAGGTTCTTCACAACACCTAAGGAAGGCCCGGTTGCTGCGCTCTGGAGCATGGAATGATCCAGGGAACCAGAGAATGAGTTCACCTCCAGTGGAAGTGAATGGCCAAGTGGGAACCTTGCAAAATGGTGCCCTGGAGGGATCTCCCCATGCTGGAGAGAGTACCCTGTTGGCGTCTTTGCTTCAGTCATTCAGCTCAAGGCTTCAGAGTGTAGCAATGTCTCAGCACTCTAATAAACCCACTGGTGAGTGTTCTTCTCCATCCAAGGCACCAGCTACAGATAAAGAGCCACTACCTGTTTACGGCACAGCCTCGGGTCGCCTTAAAGGCCTCATGAGGAAGAGCAAACTTCAGAACCACAACAACACCCCTTACAGCCGCCGAGGCCACAATCAGGACAGGCCACCAGAGTCCCCCAGGTCGGCACACAGCGCCACACCTCCTGCAGCTCCCACAGCGACCGACTCTGTGTCCTGTGCAGAACGTTTGAAGGCCGTGGCCAACATGGTTAAAATCCGTTCTAGTCCTGCACCCTCACCCAAGCCCAGCGTAGCTTGCAGTCAACTCGCCCTCCTGCTGTCCAGTGAAGCCCATCTCCAGCAATACTCCAGAGAGCATGCTCTCAAAGCTCAGCTCTCAGGAAGATCTGCTAGTGAAAGACTGGCCGCCATGGCAAACCAGCAACATGGACAGGACAGAAGGCCACCAAGTGTGGGGGGGTCTTCAGACACAGTAAGCTCCTTATCGACTCAAAATGGAATGACAACAGCCACAATAACAACGACACTCCCTCGAACGGCTGCGACCAATCCTCAGAGCCCCTCACTGCTGAGAGGCCACAGCCAAAACTCTCCACCCACTCCCCCACACGCTCCAAGCCTGCCTACCAGGGAGAAGCGAGGCTTTGACACACGTCCAACCCGCCCACCCCAAACATGCAGCAGCTTGCTACTGCTGCTGCTGAACAACCACAACAACCAGAAGCAACTGACCAAGAATGGGCACCTAGAGGATGTCAGTGGACTTCTGCCACCAAGTGGATCCTCTTCAGTTACATCAGACAGTGAGTGCTCTGTCCATGAGAGGAGCAACACCAAGGACAGCAGTGATGCTGAGAGCTCCTACTCCAGTTGCTCTCCCATTGACCTCTCAATGAGAGGCCGCAGCAGTTTACAGGACACAGGGCCCAAAAGTACACCCCCTTCCTCCTCCTCCAGCTCCATGTTCTCTTCTACAACTGTGTTCTCCTCACCCCCAGTAACAATATCTCCTCAAGCTCCTACCCAGCCTCCCACTACATCCTTTTCTCCTTCCTCTATGGCTGTTTCTTCTGTTTCATATCCAATTTCATCATCTTCCTCCTCCTTTTCTACTTCTTCCTTGGACAAATTGACTGAATCCTTACTAAACAAATGGAAGCCAGAGCCATCTAGATCAACTGTGTCCAGGAACAAAGAGCCTGAAATGAACCCAGACTTAAAATCCCACCCCAAGGTCACTCTCATGCAACTTCTTCTTGAGCGCAGAAATAATGAGATGGCTAATAAGAGCACAGGTAGACAAGATTCACCCCTTGATATAACTATGGCCAACATGTCACGAAATCAACAAAAGGGGTCAGTTACTTGGGAAGAGAGTCCAACAAAGAGCCCAATCGAGAGGCCTCCAGGCCCGTCCCAGTCCGTCTACTCACTTAGTCGTGACACAGGTCCTGCATTGTCCCCATATTCATACCCCTCTCCCCATGTCCAGTCCAGTCCACTTGATTTGTGTAAATCTAAGACCTTCCCTGCTGACAAAGCATCAGAGCCTGCCTTTAGTGCCAGTAAACTGTTACAAAATCTGGCGCAGTGTGGCACGACTTCCCCACCCCCACCTATCTCCTCTGGAAAAGGGGCGAGCCAGGAACTCAATGACAGCAGGCCCCATGCTCTGTTGGAAAGACTCAATACTCCTGTCAACAGGACCACCCCTACCCCGCTGTCTGATGGAGCTTCAGGCAGTAGCACACCTTTCAGTCGTAAGGAACCTTCCCCGCCTTCCTCACAAATTGAGAACCTTCTGGAGAGACGTACTGTGCTGCAGCTACTCCTAGGCACCGGTTCAACTGGTGCTACAGCCGGCCGCAAAGAAAGACCCAGTGGAAGTGGCCAAGGGAGTGCTGAAATGGAGGGTGGCTGCTTTGAGAGGAGCCCTACTGCCTCCATCCTCTGTGACAGCTCTAATGGGTCCCCTTTGGATGTAAAAATAAAATCAGAGCTTCCAGAGGATGTAGGGTCATCCCTTACTAAGTCGGAGGACTTGAGCGGCAAAAAGAGACTGAGTTCCTACGGGAAGATTAGCCCGCTCTCCGATTCTCAACAAGACCTAAAGACTGAACCAAGGCCAGCAGAGGTCATAGCGAAATATGGCCTCCTCAGCCAGCTGCTTAAACAACAGACCGCTACCTATTACTCCAGTGCTGCAACAATGCAGCCTGAGCCACAATCCAGACAAGTCAAAGAAGAGCATAGGGACTATCCAAACCCCAGTCCTAAAAGGAGACGGCTCTGCTCCGAACACACAGGCAGCTTGAACAGTATCAGCTCTCCAAGAGCAGTGGACAGTGGTAACGCAAACATGTCTGCCTCATCTACTGTTCAGGCAGACCCTGAGCAGCAGAGGAGTCTAAAAGAGGAGGAGCTTCCACCAAGAAGCCCTATGAGTGAAACGCTTACCAGAGAGAGTCGTGGATTCAACGTGTTGAAACAGCTGCTGCTCTCTGACAACTGTCTGAAGGAACTGTCGCAGCAGCCGCGACAGGGACCCAGTCCCTCTATTCTGCAGACCACTGGCAAAGCCAATGGTAACATTCTCAGTCAGCCTACACAAAATCATAACTTCCTCCACCTGCCTAGCTGGCACACCCATGGTTCCCTCAACTCAGGGCTTCCAAATCATCTAAGACCACTGCCCACCCCTCCTGAAGGCAACAACCCCATCCGCCCAGCCCCATGGATCCGCCAACCGGTTCTGTGGCCCGCCACGCAAAAACGAGAGCCCCCTACTTTAATCAAACAGGAGCCTGAGAGCCCCATTCGGTGGAGCAGTCAGGAAAACGATGGCATGGACGAGGGTTGTGAGTCGAACCCGGACTCCCCGCGGCTTTCACGTTCCAACCCAATCCTGTACTACATGTTGCAGAAGGGCAACATCCAGCTGAGGAAAGAGGTGCCGGACCAGGCAGAAGGAGCCCGGCCCGTCATCAGAGTCAAAGAGGAGCCAGTCAGTGACATGCACACCTATGAACGCAGCCTGAGCTCCACCCCTCAATCACCAACCCACAATGACAAGCACAGCCATGAGGGCCAGGGGTTGAGCCAGTCGTCCCAGTAAACAGTTGTATCAACTACAAAAAACAGACAAAGTGGAATCAAGTCCATTGACTCCTTCTTGTTTTCATTTTTTGTGTACCTTGCCAAATTGGTTTGATGAAAAAAAATGACTTTTTCACTTTTCTTTGTTTTTGATTTTATTTGAAAAAAAAAACATGTATTGCTGTCTCAATTTTAAATAGCTTCAATGTGGAATGGTTAAAAAAAAAAAAAAAAAAGTGGTCCGTCTTAGCCTAACTGATCCAAAAACGTCTTTGTTTTTTTTTTTTTGTTTTTTTTTTTTTTTGCCCCTACTCATCCACCATTATTTTTGCACTACATTAATTAATATAAAGTCCCCATTTATTATATTTTGTGTTACACATTTAATTTATCACTAAAGTGTACACATAGCAGTTTTTCCTGCGTTCTGGATGTTGCCTCGTATCAAACATTTAGAGAACATTTCAGGCAACATTTATAATTGATGATTTCAAACAAAAAAAAAAAAACCGTTAGTGCTCAGCTCAGTGAATTGTTCTTATTTTCTCTATCAGAACATCTGTCAGAAATATAAAGTCCTATTAATTTCCGATAGGATTTCAGATAAAGCCATTCCCAGACAGTTACAGTGGGCTAATTAAAACAATGCACAGAATAGATTCACACTGCAGTACCCTCCGTTCCAGGTTGTGCCACTATGAATGCTTTTGTCTGGCTTTTCCTCAGAATTCAGGGCTGTGGGGAAAGAATTCATCAGTGGAGATTCACTCACTGTGTTCTGCTTTTTCTCTTCTTTTTTTTTTGTGCTGAACTTTTAAGGGCGAGATTCGACAGTGCAAATTCGGGGTAATGTGTTTGCAGATTGTGCAGTTCTGAGCAGATGGGTCAACATGAGAGCGTGTGGCGCTTACAGTTGAGCAACGCTGTGTAAACGGGTTTCTGGAGCAACAGTAAAAAAAAAAAAAAGGCTGCTTTGTCTGAGTGACTTATCTTGCCATCCTGGTAAAAAAAAATAAAAGAAAGAGAGAGAGAGAGAGAGATCCACAAAGACGTTTGAGTGTGATGCACACGGCGCTTTTCTTTTAATGCAATATAAAAGACTACCTGGAGTGTGCACTATCGAAACTGAGCCCTCGGTGTCCTTTTTTTTTTTTTTTTTTTTTTTTTTTTTAAAGTATAATTTAACAGCATGTAATGGGGAAAAAAATATTGTCAGTATTGTTATCTTTTCTGAATTTGGTAATTTGTGATTTTTTTTTTGTCATAATTTCTTAAACGTTGTGCTCTGCATCACATGTGTTATTTCGGTGGCAATCTCTCTTACTCATAACACATCATAAAGAATTGCATGTTGATGAAGAGAAGACCACAGGTACTCTATTTGTTTTCAGAGCAGCTGGATACGCCCGCCCACCCTCTAATCACCGAGACTCCTTTTGTCTTAAAGGGTATCTGGCATCTAGCTTCTTTATTTTTCAATCGTACTGTAATCTTTCCGGTTGAGTTCACTCTGCTTTGTTCATTTAGTATTGTGGTCTTTTTAATACATATACTTCTGACATACGTCTTCAATTATTACTACGTTTTCACGATGGTTAAATAAATTGTGTAAATAGTACTTTCAGTATGGAAGATGACTATTTTGTAATGTTTAAAAAAAAAAAAAAGAAAAAGATATTGCCCTAGTTTTTAATGCCCTGAAATGTAAATACTGATTATATGCGTACAAGTGTACATACGAAGGCAGAGGATACTATGCCCATCTTTTTATTTTATTTTATTTCTTTTTTTTTTTTCTTTGGTTGGTTTGTTCTTTGCATGTGTCTCTATGTGGTAAATGATAATCTATCCTGCGCTGTGTTGTGTAATAATGTCTGACTCTCCTCACTGCTGCCTGTTGCATGCAGACGCATGGGAACTACCTGTGTATCCCTACTGGTGATGGGGGAAAATGTCAAGTCTTAAAATAGGTCTTCTTCTTTTTTTCTGTTTTTTTTTCTTTTTTTTTTCTTTTTTTTCCTGAATCAAAGAGCAAAAAGGTCGGCTTTTATGAGCAGCCCCTTAACAGCAGACTGTTGAACAAGCTGAAGGGTGTGGGGGGTGGGGGGATGAAAAATAAATGTGGATTGAATATTTTTGTGATTTTTATTTTTTTCTTCTTTCCTGTTACTGGTTAACAAAAGCTCTGTGAATGAGCATGGGGCTCTAGTGGGGGATTGACGTACAATCATAGATCTGCATTGTGCATCTAAGAAATACATTTGTAGCAGCAAATATATCTATATATATAAATATATATATAAAATGATGGGGGTTTTTTTCTTTTTCATGTGAAGATCTGAAATGATATTTCATTTTTTTTATGTTTTCATTTTTGGTGTTCATTTGCACTGATATCTTCAAAAATAAAGTACTAAAATGCATGACCTGTTATGAATGGGTTCCTGTTTTTCCACCTTTGCTCTCTTCCAGGTTCTTTACTGAAACATTTGGTAAAGCTTTAGCACAAATATGAAATTACCGCCGTTTTATTTTTATTAACCCTAAATTCAGAGAGAATTGCTTGATGTGGACATGATTTGGTACTGGGATGACTAGAACGAGCACCAGAGAGCTTGTGTGCTGGCATTACAAGCATAACTGTTTGTTGGAGTATCTAACAGTCAGTTTAAACTGATAATGAGAATCTCCATAAATTAATCAGCTTTAGCAACATTTGAGTGAGTTTGTTAGATGTCACATACTGCCTTTGCCTGATTACGGGTGAATGGTCACCTTATATAGTTGCACTAAAAGTGGAGCCAATGACTTTCGTTGTTTTGGCTAATCCTGGGCTGGTCTGAGATTCTGACTGTATGCTATCCTTGAGTAAATATAACGCTCTTGCCAGTATTTCAGCGTTTCCTACAAATATTTGAACAAAATCTGTATATAATTATGTAGTATTTTTAAAAACAAAAAGCATAACAATTAATGCAAAGAAAATAAAATAATTGTGATGTCATAACATTGTAAAGTATCCAGACTCGGGGAAAATATACCCCTAGTTAATTTTAGAAGAGGTATTTCTACTCTATTTTATCAAGCATGGCAGTCTGTCAGGCTGTCTGCTCCTGTAGCCAGACTGCAGTCAGAATCGCCTCTCCAAGCTAAATTAGGGTTGCACCGATTGCAGTGTTTTTTGAAACACGAAACCAGGAATTGTACGATGGAAGATTTCCTCAACTCCCAATGTCCAAACTACCCACAGATTCAGTCATCTACACAAACAACTGCTACATAAACTACTTTCAGCCGTATTACATCCCCATCCAACAGTTCCTTCCTAGTTCTTTGAACAACTGGACCTTCTGCCTTAGTAACACATACCTCAAAAGACTACATTATCATATATAATCAGTAAGAGCTGGACAGAAGTCTGTTTAGACTATGTTTTGTATTTGCAGCCATTTTTGATCCTTCCTTTTTAGCGTCAAGTCTGCACAGATGGAATTTGGCATAAGTTTGTTGTTTTGCCCTTTAAACTGTTATTGCACGGTTAAATACACAGAGTATTACTGAATAACTGCCAGATAAAGAAAGTTGTTTTGGAGAAAGAGCTAGAAACATTAACTGAACATTTTGATGAACATTTTTTTTGTTTGTTTGTTTTGTGGGTTTTGTTGTTGTTGTTTTTTTTGCTGTAACTCTCAAGTAGAAACAAATTGGTGAAACCCACCTGCTCCCCCTTATATTCAACCTGTTACTTTTGAATTCTTCGGCATGAGCCCTCTGTTAATTTTGCTTAAAAATCATGTTTAAAGTGAAGCCAAAGTAGCATGATAAAGTACAAGACAAGGAGACCTGGGGGTGTACATTACCAATATACTCACAAAGAAGGAAAAAAAAAAGACCTTCATGTGAGTAAGCAGCTAAACGACGGAGTGAGATAATTGTCAAAAAGATGCATGAAAAATCATGCACACATCTTTTTGAGAGTTACTCCATGTTGGTCAAGGCTGCGTCAATCCACCTGATCAGTTGCGACTCATCAATCATCTCCAGTTCTGCTGAGAGTGGAGTAAACATTTTAGTTTTGTGACAGTTCTGCCTCTTCCGCAAAGCTTTTCACAGGTCTTGGAGTATTTTGGAAATGATCACTAGGAACTCGCAGCTGGGCGATCTCACACGTTGACACCTGACAACTTCCTTAGTGATTCAGACACTGCGGAGCTGAGAGGACAGAAATAAACGTCACAGTTTATTTGTGAAGGTGTAGAAAATGAACACCTGTTAAACTGGTGTTGAATTTCATGCATATTACTGTTTTAGTTGGAGCCGTTGTGAAAAGTTGAAAGATTTTTCCACCTTGCTGAAGATTAGCCATATTGGCCTGTAAAAGGAGCCTTAATGGAGTAAAATATGTTGGAGTGATTTTGACAACTATGTTGCTCCATAGTTGTTCAGCTGAGAAAAACAGCTGCAAACATTTGTGACGGTGTAGATGTCTGATATCCACTAATACGGTTTTCTGTCTGAGTTTTTTAAGTTTGTAAAATCAGCTGATCGGGTGACGTCACCACTCTGATTTTTTTCACTTGGTCCATTATAATGACAGTTACTGAAAATCTTAACTCACTGTGTTGTGACAGTTGCTGTGGCTACAGGTATGGAAGCTAATGCCGATAATAACACGTGCTATCGCACTTTTAAAAAAACTATCACATTTGCTTTCAACTGGAAGCTCGTTTGCATATTAGACGTGTTTTTGTGAAGTTAAACCATAAATGGTGATTCCTCATCATTCTTTCAATTGTTGATTCTGATTTTTTTCAAAGCCAGAATATTCTGTTATTTTATTTCATTTTTTCCTTATTGTTTATTTCGCTGTGGGTTGTATATGTGCCTGTTTATGGGTGTGTGTGTGGTTTTACTCCTCCATTGAATTTCAATAAACCAAAGTAACCATTAGGGAAATTGAGCACCGCCATCAAAGACTCTGGCCTCATATTAAAAGTTATTATTATTTTTAAAAGGACATCAAAGCCGAACAGCACTTCCTGTAATCAATCACTGCCCTATTAAAGTGAAGTGAGAGGATGTCCTGTATTTGCCCCTCTTCCCCCTTCGAAAAAAAACAAAAAAAAAACGTCCCGTGCTCCTGAGCTGGCTGCTGAATCTCAACAAAAGCAGGAAAGACACAGACCAGTGGGAGGATGCAGAAAAGGTCACCAGATGTGCTCCGAGTGTCCAAGGATGTGTCTGACCCTGATGGAGAGGATCTTTTATTCCGACTCTGTATCGTCTCTGTGCCAGCATTTACAGAAGGGGCCGAATCTGACGACTCTGCGTGTCATTCTGTAGAGAAACAGCTTTAGTGTGAGGCTTTCTAAAGGTGAAGATGAGTTCATAGCCCGGCTTCCCCAACTAAACTGGCTTTGAACACCAAGTCCAGCGAGCAAAACAGACGTCTTTTTGTCTTGCAGTGCACTTTTGAAACCGCAGCACAGTTCCTCCGCTCTGACTTCCCCTTTTTTTCAAATATATTTAATCCTCCCCATGACTGGCTGCGCTCTCTCTCTCTCTTTAAACTCTCGGTAACCTTTCCCCCTCCGTGAACTTCTCCATTCCAAGATTCTTATCACGGCTGAACCGCCACTAACCTCTCGGTTTCCTCCTGATTGCCGAAGCGGCGGCGAACATAAAGGAGGGGAGGCTCGGGGGTTTAAGCGGAGGTCAAGGTGTAAAACTTGACAATCGGCCGTTTGTCTTTGATTTCCTGACCTCGGCAGGAGGCCGAAAGGATGTGAGGCGCCCCGGCCGCCGTTGGCTCGACCGTGTTTAGGCCAAGGACTTCGGAAGTCCTCACAACAGACCCTCCGTAGTCACAAGGGCCCCAAAAAACTATTTCCTGACATTACAGTTGCTTTTTCTCTTGACAAACAACTTAATGGCTGCACTTAGCATGCACAGCCGAGGGCTTATCTATGTGGGAACGCGCGGGGCCCTTCCGTACGCCAGGCATGTCTGTCGATTAGTCGTTAATGATGGACTCTCCCAGCAGGTGCTCCGTTTATTCACATGGAGACCATATGAAGCCCGCCTTGCGTTGTCATGGGAATCTGTGCTGGAAAACAAAGCTGGCAGATGTTTGATTGCTGTCCTCTCTCCTCCAAAGGGTTTGAACTCTGAACGCGACCTCAGACGTTGCGCAAACACACACACATGCGCGCATGCACACACTTAAAGTCTTGTGATTTAATTAGCATTTTATGGGCCTTGTGAGCCCATTTGAAGTAATAAAGGAAGAATACATGGATGCATTCCTTTCATCCCAACATACTTCATCTGGCAAGAATGCAATGCCTGCTGCAGATGCTGAATGTAGCTGAAGAGAGCAGACGACAACAACAACGAGGAAGCCGGAGCGAGACACCTGGGGGAAGTTGTGCACCGTGAAAACAAGTCAGCACGGTTTATTTTCCCAACCTGGCGCCTGGTTCTCCCCGCCGTGGCCCCGGGCTTTTGAAGATGTACCTCTTTGTGAAGTCTTTTCCTCAACCCGAGGGGTCGCGGCCTCTTGGCCCGCCTCCCCGGCCCCTGACCCGACTCGTTTGGTTTCCCGGGGACATGAGATTGACTATTTGCCTGCAGCTGTACCAACCTGCTCACTCCTGCTCTTTCTTTCAGGCATCACAACCTTTCCCCCCCGATTCACATCTGATTAATTATCTGATTAACCAACTCAAAGTGGTGAATAATTGTAAACTGGCAGGCAAATCTAAAGTTTTTAATGTATTTTGCGATAGAAATAAAAAAAAAAAAGTGCGGTTTGTATTTGTATTCAGCTCTTTACTTGGATACCCTTAGATGAAATCTACTGCCGCAAATCAACTTGCTTGTATTTCAATCAGAGTGTAAATGCAGCTGTTTTATTTTTGACCTTTAGAGGTTTTTGTCAGAGAACATTAGTGAAGGAAAAATCATCATGATGACCCAGGAACACAGCAGACAGGTCAGGGTTTAAAGCAGAGTTAGGTTAGAAAACCACATCCCGGGCTTTGAACATCTTTTAACACCAAAAATCTTTAGGTAAAAATCTACAAACCAACTAAGACACGGATATGCTCCTAAACTGCCATGCCGTGCAAGAAGAGCATTATTCAGAGAAGGAGCCAAGAGCTAACAAGGTAAGTAAAGGTCATGTTCTTTTCAAAACGTGGCCTTTATGACATAACGGCAAGGAGAAGAAAGCCATGAGAAGTTCACTTTGGTTTGCAACTAGCCATGTAGAGGGACAGAGTGAGCAAGAGGTGGACTGGCTAGATGAGATCAGAACATGCTGTTGATCGTCGCCCTAATCATGCCAACACCCCTGGCGAAACACGGAGGTGGCTGCGTCATGCTGTGTGCTGTTCTTCATCTGTGACGGGGGAAAATAGCTAAGTGTTGCTCGGGAAGATGGATGGAGGTGGATCTTAGGAGGGAGAAAAAACTGCTAGAGGCTGCAGAAGATTTGTACATGGAAGATTTAGGGTCAGAAAATAAAAATAAAATTAATTACAGGGATAAAGTTGAAATATTACGATGTATTACGAAAATAGCCATAATATTGCAACTTTATTTTTGAAGTACTCGGACTTTATTCTCATGACTATATTCTCTGTGCTCTTGAGACTTTATTTTTGTAAATTTTACGTTTTAAGATTTTTGTTTATTAGGATGGCTCTAACACTCAGTTGTAGACTTAAAACCTGGATGAGGTTCACTTTCCAGCAAGTCAGCAACCATAAACAAGGACAACAGGAAGTAACGTGTGTTAGCATGGCGCCGTCCTAAATCCAGTTGGGAATCTGTGGCTTTGTACATCGATAATTTCAATCATTGAAAATTTCAGTCTCTAAATCTGAAAATCTGGTATTGAAATTCTCCAAAAGGTTTGTAGTAACTATGGTGAAAGGTGGTTCTACTTATTAAAACTAGTCCGCTGAAGACAAACAAACACTGCTCTTTTCTGTTCTTCATTAGTAAAAAAAAATTTAAAAAATAAAATATCCATGTATAATTTTGCTTTCCCTTTAAAATACTGCTTTGTGTTGGTCCATTATGCCGAATCCTATAAGCTACACCGAAGTTTGTTGTTATAACATGACAAAATGTGGGGGGAGTGAAAGCTCTAGGGACATGAATACTTCTGCAAGTCACTCTGAGAACATCGTGGCGACGCTTCCTAGCTGATGTCCATGTGAAAGCATGCAAACAGGCCCAATGTAATATTCATGATGAGTGGGAGTCCCTGAGGTCCGCCACGCAGGCTGTCAGCTCCAGGGATTTTGGCTGCCACTGAAAGGACATGGAAGATATTTGCCATGTCAGATAAGCACGAGGGTAAATGTTTTACAAACTGGTTGGGGTGGGAGGAAACCAGCAATGACAGTCTCCCGTCTGACAGTGTCCATTATCTCCTCTAGGGTCCTTTTTCTTGCAGGTCTTGCTTACGTACCCAAAAAGTTGGTAAAGACTGATGTCTTGCTGCTTCCTGTGGACAAGGCTGATTTCAGAGGCAGTTAACTTTGTCCTCAATTTGTCCTCAATTTTCTCAGTTTTTGAAAATTAAAGATGGCGCAAAAATCAACTTTAATGCAACCCCCTCTCACAGCCCCAATAAACCCCAACGTCAACGTCAGGGGAAATGCATTTACCACCGGTTTCCTGTAAACCGTGACACACTGGTTGAACTGCTGGGTCACAAACCTCTCATGTAAACATTTCTCAAAATCCCCGGTAGACCGAGACGGGGCAGTTCAGTGTCAACCAGTCTGGTCTAAACCAGATTGAGACGTGAACCTTGCGCTGCATTTCAAGAACATCAAGCCGGATGTAACCAAGCTTCAGGATCCGCTCACGGCTTCCACTTAAACTCAAACGGGTCGTAATCTGCTCTCCGTCAGGTGCACAGCAGAACTCCTACTTCACTCTGGTCTTTGTTTTCTAGTGCTTGACAGACCCGTTGCTGTTCCAAATTGTATTTATTTCTTCATCTTTTTGCCCAGAAAAGGGTTTGTATGTTTAACATAAACATCTTTAACATCATTTAACATCTTAAACATCTCCAGTGGACCCATTAAAAATACAATTTAGGATATTTGATGTGAAGTTCTGCTAAAAGGTTATACCCCTTAATAACCTTGTTTTTGTCTTCATTCAGCCCTAGCTGGGTCTTTATAAACTGAAATAAACTATAAAATTATATATAATTCTAAGAATAATTTTGCACACAGGATCAGGACATCAAATATAAAACATAATTTATGTCCTATATTTGTACACCAGTATATGACATGTTGGTTGCATAGATGAAACACTCTAAGCATTTTTGATATATTGACATTATGCTTGCACACAGCCTATATGACTATTGGTATTTCGCATTTACATATTAATTGAATAAAGACATTCTCTATGTGGCGACCATGTTTGGGGAAATTGTTTGCTGAACTTATCGTCCATAGATGAGAATGAGTTGGTGCTGATGTACTTTCTTGTTGAACCCTGTGAGGAAAAACTAGCTGGTAAAGATTTTATAGAAAGGACGAAAATGCTCACATCTCGGGTCATTGGCTGCCTTCCTGTGTCTTCTGTCTCTTTTCTCATTTCCTGTCTATTCACTGATCAATAAAGTCCACTAGAGCCTAAAAAGCTTTTTTAAAAAGGTAAAAAGAAAAGAGGAAAAAGGATACAAAAAAAACCCTACTAAAATCTTCCAAAAATAATGATTCTGTCAGGATGCCCTACATAGAGAAAGACAACGTTTAACTGCTTCATTCCTTACACTGTCACAAAATCAATGCACACATTGCATGTGAAAACACTGAGAGGGGAAAACCTTCAATCATGATTGTTTAGTGTTGGTTATTATTAATATTATTATTGGTCAAAAACACTTCCTTAATTGCAATTCGCATTTTCTGTATTGTATATTAGCATCTTACCAAAATATTACAAGCCGCATTTTTTTGGACTATTGGATCCGTCTTTTTGCGTGACCCTGTCATTTCCTGCAGAACGCACTCTTATCTGACAGGTCTGGAGACCCGGACCTCATATTTGGTCTCGTTCTTCAGGCTGAAGGCAGAAAAGCTCCCAGCTTCCTCATTGCTTTTTGTAATTTAGTGCTTCAGGACAAATAAATATCCTGTGAGGAAAAATAAAAGAAATTGGCAAGAAATGAAAATACTTGGGCCTTGGTGTAGAAAGAGAGAAAAAAAGACTTGAACATGACTGATGTATTGATAGTGACATTCCGCTGCTGCAGCAATTATTGTAATCCACTGTGTTTTGAGTTCCTGTTAACCTCCTGTTAGTTTTCATTGAAATTATGTGGAAACGGCTGTTACCAGTGGAAAAAAAAGAAAAGAAAAGCTGACTTCTTAGTCACGCTGCTGTTTAAATTTAGGAGATGATGGCATCCTGTTTTGTGTGTTGAGAGTTTGACCAAAACCCAGACATGAATTTCGAACGAGAACGCTGAATATTTTAATGGACTGAAGAAAATGTACGGGGCTTCAACCAGGAAAACAGGAACTAAAGCAGAAGCAGAAAAAACGGGAGGAAAAGGCAAAGAACAAAACAAACAAACAAACAAACAAACAAACAGAAAAAAAACACAAGTGAGCCTGTATGCTGGGCAGAGAGTGAACACTGGATCCAGGTGATCTTAATTAGAGGAACATGTAATAGCTGTGGAGGGGAATAAAAAGGCAGGGAAAGAGAATTATCAAACACAAATCAAGAGAAGGTAGACTAACGTTGACCTGACAGAAATAAATCCAAACGCACAAAGATCAGAACACAAGAATAAACTAAGAAACCAAACACTAGGGAACAAACGGATACAGCAACATATTTCCAGCAACAGTAAATACAGAGAGGTGAAGTGAATATGGCAAGACCTTTGGCAAATAATAAAGAAATCAGAAGTGATCTAAACCCAAACACCCAAAGACGATAAAACAGATGCACACCAAGATGCCGTCGTTTATTAAATACAAATTTAGAAGTTTGTGTATATTTCCTCAACGTTTGGTAGAGTTGTCTTTCAAAGTGTACAACTTGGGTTGTACGTTTTGGACAGCCTTCCGTAAGTTTCCCACAATAGGCTGATTTAATTTTTGCCTTTTTCTCATGACGCAGCGCATCCAATTAGGTCAGGTTTGTAGGTTAGCTTAGTCACACACACCTTTTTAGCTCAGCCCACACATTTTCTATGGGATCCACGACTCCAACCGTTTTTGAACTGAACTGAACTGAACCAAATTTGTGATGGCCGCTCCAAAACACTTTGGTTGTTTCTAAAGTACAACTAAAGTAGTTGTACTTTAGAAACTGTGTAACTAATTTGATGGTCTGCTTGCGATCATTGTTCATTGTAAAGCTTTAACCAACGTCTTCTTGAGGTGTTGCTTCAGTATTTAGACATAATTCGATTTTCCTAATGATGCTGTTGCTTATGTAAAGTGAACCAGTCCCTCGCACAGCAAAACATAACCACAACGTCATGCTACAAAACCTGTACTACACAGTTATGACGGTCTTAACACTTAAGTTTTAGTTTCATCAGCCCAAAAACTAAAGTACTTGTTCCTCTGTTCATCTGAAAAACTGTAATTTCACTGCAAAAAGACAAAATCCTACCAAGTATTTTTAGTTTAGTTTCTAGTGCAAATATCTTAGTGCACTTGAAATAAGACAAATGAACTTGCAAGTAATTTTTTTTTTTTTTTTGCAAGAAATAGGGACTTATTTTAAGTAAATAATTCTTTATTATTGGTGAAAAAGTACTGGTTTCATTGGCAGAAAAAATTACTTGCAACATGGGGAAAATGTCTTGTTATAAGTGAAATAATCTGCCAGTGGAACTAGGATTTTCTTTCATCAATATTTAGGAATTATTTACTTAAAACAGGGTCCTTTATCTGGCTAAAAAAGCTACTTGTAAGTTTGTTTTGTCTTACTTCGAGGTCACTAAGATATTTGGATTAGGAACTAGACTAAAAATACTTGGCAAGATTGTACATTTTTGCAGGGTTGTCTTTTTATGTTGCTTTTAGAGTTTTTACTTCTTCCTTGCTGAGTGAGCTTGTCAATAAGGGAATCGTGTCGCTGCGGATTTTTGTTAACAGGCGTAGTGATCTTAGCGTATTTATACTATTTAAAGTAAGCGATTAAAAAAATATCTCTCACTTCACTTAGCAAAAAGAAAGAGTTGCTTAACTTACCTGCCAAAGAACAGAAAATGTTTAGTTTAGTTTAAAGTTGGAGAAAAAAAAGTGTTTGCACATGATAACCTTTTTCTTAAAACTCAATGAAATTAAGGACTGCATATCGTCCTCGGCCTGATCCAGTCATTTCTCCTTCTGTTTTATTCTGCTGCAGGATTCCAAGGAGCTGGTACGTATCCAAAGCATGCATTAGCTGAAATGAAGGAATATTCAAACTGCAACTAATGTCAGGAAAGAAAAACAAACCCCATTAATGCATCTGTGAGTGAAAGTAATTCTTTAGCTGTTGGAATAGAAACGGCAACGTAATATTTCCCCGTCTTGATCAGTGTGAAAGGAAAGGCTTGAGATGTTGCAGCTTTGCCAATGGCAGAAGTCAATAACCTGAGGCACTTTGTCATAGAGCTGCTGGATCACACAGTCAAATAAAATGAAATGGTGCTGGAAGGGGGAAGAAACAATGGGAGCTACATTTAATGCTTTCTTCATTTGTTTATGGCTTTAAGGAAGAAATGGATGCTGGGCACCGCAGTGGACTGGACCGGACTGAACTGCACTGGACCGGATTTGTCCTCTGGAAAGAATATGTGAAAAACTGATGAACACTCTGAAATGTTTCAGATAAAGAAAAACAGATTTCAGCAACAAAGAAAACCAAGTAAACCCAAATAATAATTTAGTTTTTAAAGGGAAAAAGCTCTCTAAGCCAACCTGTTTAAAGCAATTACTTTTAGTGTTAAAAATAAATTGCTCTCTAAAAGTAGAACTGTTTGTACCACCGTGGGCAGAAATAACTATTATTAAACCTGCAGTATGATATTTACAAAAATATGTGTTTTCCATATTTATTAAAACTGTTTATGTTGTGACAACATGTTATGAGACACATAATCTGTAGCAAAATCAAACCCGCCGTGCTATTATTGTTGTCTCCAAAAATGCACGGAGGGTCTCAGAGTTGCCAAGCAACTCGTGTAAGTGCTGCTGAATGTTCTTAACAAAACTGTTTTTCTGACACCATCTGTGGCCATGCTAACTACTCCTAACATTTCTGGTTGGCTATGTTATGGTTAACAAGTTTTAGTCTAGCAGAGAGCAAAGGAGACATGAGAGTGATTGACAGCGATAAGACCCTCCCTCTGGCTCTGATTGGGTGTTTCTAACAAAGTGGTGTATTTCTGTGGTTAGTACTCTCAGAGCACTGGGAAAAGGCAGAGGAGTTACATTTTTTCACAGATTATCTGTGTTACCTTATACTGTCATGACATAATGATAATTTTAACAAATATGTAAAAAAACAAAACAAAAAAAAACAGCAAAACTTTTTTTTTAAAAAAATAAAAGCTACATACTGCACCTTTAAATGTCAAAACAACTGGCAGCGAATCAATACAATGTAACATTTAAAATGTATTCTGAAACATCTAAGTGTGATTATAAAAGCATAATCAGAAGACATCTATTAGGAGCAAATCCATTTCTTATTAACACAACTATATTCATGCATGTTTTTCCTTCGGCCATTTACTGTCTCTATCATCAGAAGCCATTAACAATGAGATGCGGCAGCATTTATGTGGCATTATTGAGTCAGGCAGAAAGAGAGTGGGTTTTAAATGTCCCGGTGTAGGTGAAGCTATCATCTTCACAGCCCTCAGGCTAACTTTCAGGATCCAGTTTGATCCTCAACAAAATAAAGTTCCCTCGTCGCATCTCTGCGCCGGTTGATCCACCGTGTTGCTTCCTAATCAGGTTCCTGACTGATTTTCTCTCGCCAACACATCAACCTCTTGCTCTTGTGTGTGTGGTGCGTTTCCTCAGGCGATGAGGAGAATCTCGGGAACCTGTAGTGAGCGCTTACAGCTCATTTAGTTTCTCGGCGTAAAAATATTGATGCTAATACGATGCTAAAAATTAAAAGTAACAAGACTTTTGTGGTTAGGAAAATTCAATTCATCTAAGTGCAGTTCAGTCCTGTTGCTTCACAGGAGAATATTGCCATCTGCTGACGAAAGAACGCAATAGCAGGTACCGACTTCAATGAGACGATGCTTTTCCACTATTCTTTTCAGAAGTGTTAATTAAATATGTCTTTTTAAATATAAAAATACAATGAAAACTTACAATACTAAATCCTATTTTGTATTTCAGACCTCTGCTGCTGTTGCCTGTTTTTTAATTTTTTTTTAATTTCTGAATGTCATTAATATTTATTTGCACTACTTCTCAGACCCAGTTCGCTCCAGAAAAGGCTTCTGACTGTGTCACTGTTAGATATTGCAACAAGGATTTCTGAACATCTGAGGAGTGACCCAGTTCAGTGCTAGAAACTGGGTGTCTTTCATCTTGAAGAATGTTTTCTCTGTTTGAATAATAAGGGAGAACTGGAAGAACTGTATATTAGGTGGTGTTATTTTCACAATATTAGTTCAGTGAATGAAACCAAAGACTAAATTGCTGTTAATGTGAGCTGCTTATGTGTGAAAAAGGCTACCGTAAGCGAAGTTGTTTACAATTTCCAAACATGGCGATGTTTCCAACATCCTGGGATGAGACTTTAATCACTCAGTCGTCAATTGATAATGAAACAAAGCGCCTTGCAACAAAATATTTACATCCATTGAACTTTTTAACATTTCATCTCTTTAAAGCCACAGACTGGGGTGCATTTCTTTGGATTTTAGGTCCTTCATTTTATTTTGCAATCCTGCATAAAGAAGAAAATCATTGTGGAGTGGAAGGAAAATGATTTATGGTTTTCAGATCTTTTTTTTTTTTTTTGCAAACCAAAATCTGAAAGGTGCGGCGTATGTTTCCCACTGAGCCCTACTGAGTGACTACCGCCTTTCTTTTGGGGTGTGCCGCCACTGGCTTTGCAAGTCCAAACAAGAATTTGTGCCCGTTCTTATTTGCAAAATAACTCCAGCCCAGTCAAATAGTCTGAACATGATTCTCAGTGGTATTTAGGTATGAACTTTGACTGGGCCATTCTAACACATGATTATGTTTAGATCTAAATCATTCCATCTATGCACAGACTGTATATTTTGTGTCGTTCTCCTGCTGGAAGGCGAACCTCCACCCCCCATCTCGAGTCTTTTTCAACCTCTAACATGTTTTCTATCAATGTTATCCCGAGTTTAGCTCCATCCATCCGTTTTTTTCCACCAACTCTGACCAGATTCCTTGCTCCTGTCAAATGAAAGGATCTCCAGATGAAGCTTGGGATTCATTCCACTTCAGTCTGTGCTTGACACGCCCAGTGTGTAATTCAAAGTGGTACATTGCATTCATATTTCTCAAGCTAAACCTGACCAAATGTATCTCATATTAGTCCCATCTGCTTTAAGTGGAAGACTACTGCTTGTGCTCTGTTCCATATTTATTGGACTTCTCCTTCCCCGTCTGAGTTTTGGTCGTCAGTATTCCAAACATGTCACAATTTCCTAGCTGTCCAATTGAACTCAATCCTTTTAACAGCTGTTTTTGACATTTTCCTAGACTCAAATTTGCCCAGATCGGATTTTGGCTTTCGCCTCTTTCTTGGCTCGTCGGGTGATTCTGATTAAATGTAGGGACCTCCTCCTTGCCCTTCCATTCCTTCTGGATTCGAGAGACATTATAGCGTGCTGTTTGCATCTGGAGAAAATCTGACTCACTAATGGGGGGGGGGTTCAGCCAGATTCATAAACTATTGAGACCTTTTATGATTATCTTTTAGAATCCAAGAATTACTTTTTTTCAGAGTAACACTCCCTTTTTGTTACTAAATTTAGCGAGTGGGGTGAGGGAGACGGTGAGCTCTACTTCTATTTAAGCGTTTTTGAGTGTCCTACGAAGCACTTAACAAGCTGCATTCTGTATTTCCCAGACACATATGGCCATTTTATGGCACAATCAAGTAACCTTGTTATCTTCAGTTGTTATAAAAATGCTGCATATGTCAAATATGACTTACCGGTAAAAGAAATTCAGGAAGTCATCACAACATTGCTCCTCTATTAATCGTGCAGTAAAATGTTTTTTTTACTAGTGTTGCGCTGAGAAGTAGCTAACATAATGTGTGCAATTCCACCAGCTGTTTGCAAGGCGCTCTGTGAGGCTCCTAAACTCCCCCTAGGAGGAGCTGCACCTCAAAGGCGGTGCTAGGTCCACCCAGGCGTTTTGCATAGCTGAAATGGTTGCCAAGGGAGATTAAAGGATTTCTAAAACATGCACGAAAGAATCAATGCTAGCTACAGGTACGCTTATGATGAGGTAATAACATAATAACCACCAGACTCCCTTGTCCTGTCTCCTCTGTCCTCAGTATTTTCAGGATTATAAGAAACGAGAGGTTCAAGGTTTAGTTCCAGCTATGTTTGACAACTCGGAATAATTTGACAAAATGAGATGTTTGGAAACCTTTAAATAAAGTCTGTAGACATTACTGTCAGTGTTTCCTAAAGTTAAAGTTCATTTTATCTGTTTATAAAACAGATCTGTTCAGTTCATTTAATCTGTTTTAGCTATTAACTTGTTCTTATTTAGTATCTCATTCCTTTCCCCTTCAAATTTAATTACTGCCTGTTAAATTTATTTTCCTTTTAATGGATTTTCATTTCCGTGCTTTCAGTTGACTGGAGCACAACTGGCTTCAACAAGAACACAAAGCATAATCTTTAGGTTTAGTCAGATGACAAGTTTAAAACGGATATTTTTTATTTTCAAAGATAATTGAAAATTGAATGTTTTCTGTAAAATAAAAAAATAAAAACTTGTGTTCAATGCATATCTATATATAGCTAATACCTCCGACCGCAGAAAAATTATATATATATATATTTTTCCCATACAATTTTACAATCATATGCAACAATCATGGTATCGGCATTAGATGTACACAAATCTGAAAAAATTGAAGAAGCCAACCTAGGTTGCTTCCATATTTATAGAAATGACGAAAAGAAAAAACAAATAGCGACACAAAAAGAACAAAAAATAAACAACAAAACAAAAACACACATTAGGGGTTTTCCATCAGATTCAAATTGTTTATCATATTATACAGTTCTGCATCTTGTTCTTTGTTCATGAAATTTAGAGATAAGAAGAGGTGGCAGAGTTCCTTGTGAAAAGTGGAGAAAGATGCTTTGGTTTTCTTTTCTTTTCTCAGAGTCACAAAAATAATGTCTTTCTTTGAAAATTCAGGTACGTTTGGAATTTTAGGAAAAAGCCAGTAGTGCACATCATCCCACAAAGCTTCGCAATAAACACCTTCATAGAAGAGATGTACAGTCGACTCGATATCACCGTCACAAAATAAACAAGTGTTATCATCAATAGCAAATCGAAGTCTACGGAATTCCTTAGAGGGATAAACACCTGAAACGATTTTAAAATGGACTTCCTTGGGTTTTGGAGGAACGGAAAGATTTAAATAGTTTGTTCTAATTTTAATTCTTTGAACCTTTGAAAAGAAATGCGATATAAAATTTGGATTTTATATAAAAGGAAACCAAAGTACTAGTAAAGCATTCCCTAATTTTTGAGTTACTTAGTTTATTACCTGTGATATTGTGCCCATTAATCAGAAGTCCAGGTAGATCAGGGGTTCTGTAATCAGGGTTCTCATAAAAACATTTAGCTGTGAATAAAATATAATATAAATAATATATAATATAATAAATATAATAATAGCTCTAATAATTTTTTGAAATTCAGAAAAATTATAATATGTGTCAGATCCTGCATGCCCTGGCTAATGGTAATGACGTATTTGCGGTTTAGGCAGACATGAAGAATCGATCCCTGCTCTCTCGCGAGCGTAGAGCAATGTTGTCATGCCTGCTGACGAGCTGCGCTAGTCACTCTGCTATGGCGGCCGTGATGTCGCTGATCAAGGAGGGGACATCGTAGGGTCTTGTTTGAATTCGCTTTTCAGGTTAACGGGTACCGCGCGTGTTTCGTTGCTCTTGGTTTGAATTTAACAGCATTTATCTCCGAAGCGGCCATGACCGTGGAGCAGAATGTCCTCCAGCAGCATTCTCAGAAGGTAAGCCTGTTGTGGAAGATAACTTAACGGTTAGCTAGCTTTAGCCTAACTGCATCGCTGCATAGTTTTATGACTCAACAACAAACAGGAGTCCGCAAGTCAGCGTCTTGGTTAGTTAGACTGGCATTTAATTGCGGATTGATAAGTTATTTGGCAACCTATTGTAAAGAAAACAGTTTAGAACTGCTCAGTAATTCCTATTTAGTAAGGCCCGATGCTACGCAGCTGACCAATATTATGCTAGCTGTTTGTTAGCTATAGCTAACGGGACCGTGTTATGACACATTTGAGCCAAGTCCGCCTTTGTGAAAAGCTGGCTGCTGTTCAAAGTGTCGTTTATAAAACAATAAATTAATTTATGTCGAAATTAATGCCGTTTGTTTTTCTAAAAAGCAAGCCCAGCGGCAGTTTGGGCTTTATTACTGGTATTTTACCTAGTCTTCTTGTTAAATACGTGTTTTAATTCAACCAACGGGCGTTGTACTGGAGAATCTTTGGGTGGGCTTCCTTAATCAGTGGTATTTATATATGCAGTGCTGCATAAATAGCAACGCTGCGTCTACGAGTGCGAATGTTTCCTTGGTAACTCATCACATAACTGATGTCTTTGTTTACAAAGCGTGGCCAACGGCGAAGGCGGCATACAGCCGAGCCCTGATGCGATTGAGTAGTCAGATAGCGAGCCAAGCGTGTGATGGTTCATAGCCGGTAAGGCAGATTATTATGTTACATCCCATCATACTCTCATTTTACCAAGGTGTTTTTAGAATCCACTCCGTTGCTTTAGATCCGTGTTTTCATGGAATTTAGCGTGGCCACCGTGCATAGCACCGGTTCTTGAAACGCCGATATTACGTTTTGTCGCTCCATGTATGCGCAGTGATGTTACATAATCGCGGTTAAATGTCCTGCTTCTTGTGAATCTGACTTGGCTTGGGGTAAAATAACTACGGAAGCTTCCACCAGTGACTCAAACCTAAAAGTAGCATCGTAACACAAACCGCCTTGACCTTCACAGGGCCTGCAGTTTCAACTTGAGTAACAATAATGGTATTTAAAACGCACTTTTTTTGTGGTTGGTGTTTGCAAACAGTGCAGACTACTCCTCTTAACCCTGATTTCAAATATTAGCAACAATTATTATTATTATTATTATTATTATTATTATTATTATTCAACACATTTCAAAAAGATCTGCACAGTGTTTGTATACTCCGTCAAGAGAGTTTTTGGAAGAGTCGGGTGTGGTGCTATTTTTCATGTGATGACCTGTCATAGGAATGGACTTTCCTGTCAGGTTGTTTTGTTTTCTTGTGGTACAGAGACTGGGTCCACCCTTGCCTGTAACCCTCTGCTGAGCCCCAGAGTTGCTCTGGTGCCAAAGGTGTTTCACTGAGATTCACGTGCATGTACGTGTGTGTGCGCGCGCATGTCTGAGTCACTGCTGTTGTAGATGGCTTGGCCTGAAACTGTCTCAAGCCGAGCCCACTCCATACCTCATTGATCAGGAAGACACCATCCTAAAACCATCAATCTTTCTGACACCGACTGAGTTACATTGTCATGTCAGCCTCCGGCAAAGGGGTGAATGCTCTTCCATTATAAACAGATACTGAGAATGTATGGAGAGTCAGACCAGTTTCTGTTAGATTTCTTTAAGTAAACTAGTTTGAAACTCAAATCTTCTCCTCACACTTCATTTGACTTGGTTATTTCAAGAACAAATGACAAGAGTCACCTTTGTTGTGTGTCGTTCCAGTTGTACCGTCTGTATAAACAAGCAGATTTTCCCAACCCAACAATTGGAGTCTTGGATTTACGATCCACAGCCGTGACCGACAAATGTTTTCTCCTGGGGTTGTTCTACCCGTTAATTTATTCTTTATTTATTGAAGAAAAAAATCCAGATCATTTTTATTTAAAATATATGTAAATAAAGGCACCAGTCATTCAGCTGGACATTAGTATTGGCGAATTCTTTTCTTAATCAGCGCTGATTAGAGATTAGCAGGTCGAATTATGTTTTTATCTGTTTGTTTCACACATCAGAACAAGGGTTGGGATTTTAACATGTTAATTTTGATTAATTAATTACATAGCTGTTAAGATGTTTAAAATTTTAATGCAATTAATCTTTTTCTTTTTTTTCACATACAAAAGTCCTGAGTCGGAGCCTTTGCATATGCTGTAAAAGACCACTGTGGAGTTAGCCTGTCAGCGAAGCATCTCAATACTAAACATGTTGCAGCAGCACTTTGCACCCATCTGATGGTTGAATAAGCTCGATAGCATAATTGTTGTTGAGCTCGTGCATCTATTTATTCAACAAATTTTCACCAAAAACTGTTTTTACTATTGAAAATGTTTTATTTTCTTGATGTAGCTTTGTTTAAAATGCGATTATTAAATTAAACAACTTGTGTTTATTTTGTTATAAATCAGCACTACAACAACGGCACATTTTCACTTGCTAGTCATTTGCTGTGCCGTTGTTGTCGGCTTTTCTACTCCAAAACTTATGAACTTACACTTTTCATGCTAGCACTATATTTAGCCAGTTAGTCTCACAGCAGCAGATGCTCAAACTGGACACTAATGACATCAATCAAAATGTTTAACGATGTCGTGATTGCTGTAATTTCCAATGTTATTATTGCAACTGGATCATAAGAATAAAGAAAGGAGATGTGTAAAAAGAAGACATCTAAAAACAAGAAATGCCTGAAAAGAACAATAAAAACATAATAGAATCTCATGCAGACACATTGGAAAAAAGTTGGAGTGCTGTAACTGATCTCCCTTTTTCACTCAGATCTGGATCAGTGCATTGTTATTTAGCATTTTACTTATTTTACAAACACTCAACAATCCTGTGTCAGCCTTCCTTTTTTGTGCCTGTTCTTTTTTTTTCCCCAGCTGAGATTTTCTAATACCTTTTTGTGAACTTCTTCTACTGAGGTAATGCTGTGATGCATACCTGCATTGCAGAAACAGTAGCCATGCAGAGTTTTCCACTTTCCACTTGTCGGATAGAAGTTTCATTAACTTAGTGCGAGTGCTGCTGTGTGACATCACATTATTCTTCCAGGCGCTATGTTTTTTTTCTTTTCTTTTAATTACCTTTTTGTTGTAACTGTTACAGATTCATAAGAGCACCTTTAAAAAGCTTTTGTACACAGTGCTATTGATGTCAGTCTCACCCTAAAAGCCATTATTTCCAGTAGTTTGTGGCCTGAGGAAATAATGCGAATTATTTGTTTTTATCTTTGTGTTGTAGCAGTGAAGTCAAAAAAGTTCTGCTTATTCATTATATTTAGTGGAATTTGTCCAAGCATGGGCTATTTAGCTTAGAGACTACACCTTGTTGGAAATCTAAACCGTATGGCAACTTTCTTGTTGATGACAGTTATGAATAAGATTTTTGATATAGTTCAATTCCCAGATTCATTTGGACGAGTTCATGCTCTCCTTATTGTGAACCTTATGGTTTGAATGGGATTCAAAGCCTCTGGGATGTTTGATGCAACTGAAGAATAACATGAGAGCTTTAGGGACTTGAATGTCATGGCAGGCAAGTTAAACAACAAAAATATGATATTGTAGACCATCTATAACTTTGAACATTCTAATGAAACATAATAATGAGACAAAACGTCTGAGAGTTCCACTTGCCTTTATTCCTTTAAAGGTTTTCTGACAAAAAATAAAATTCTCCATCATTTTCTTAATTTTAGAAAGTTAAGAAATTTTGGGGAGTTTAAAATTAATAAGCTAAATCATCAACGATCTGAAGTATCGCATTAGATCAAGTTTACAGAAGCTGAAAAATTCAAAGTAACATCCCCAGTGTGCCAAAAAAGTTTTCTACTGTCACTTGACGTGGCTTTTGGCTTTTCCAAGAAAAGAGTGCTAGAAAAGTGCTGTTTCCTGTCTTTGTTTTCCATTTGTAAAGAGAATAATCGAACCAGCAACTCAACTGAGCTTAGCCTGTGGCTGCATTTTTATCATTTTTCTGTCTCTCCCTCAACAGCACCAGCAGACACTACTAAACCAGCTGAGAGAGGTCACAGGCACCACAGACATTCAGCTGCTTCAGCAGGCCCTGCAGGTACGGCCACGTTTCTCGTTTGTATGAAACCGGGGTTAACATTTTCCCCATTTATAGTTTACTGCTGAAACGACACACATCCCTCTTAAGTCAAAATCTCATGCAGTTTGTATTTGATTCAATGTAGAAAGTGTAAAATATGTCTTTAGCTTTTCCTGCTCTGTTAACGTTCAGTTTTTTTGTTTCTTCTCACTGCAGGTGAGCAATGGAGACGTGGCTGAGGCGGTGGCGTTTTTAACAGAGAAGAACTCAAAGGTTCCTCAGCAAGATGAGACGACCTATTACCAGACTTCCCAGGTGGCCAGCGACAGATATATCAGCGTTGGCAGCCAGGCAGACACAAGTAAGCACATTACCTCAGAGTGGGATGAGACAAAATTTATTCTTATAGCAATGTGTGCAAATGTTTTGCGGAACATGAATGAACATCAACATAATGTCTGTTGATGCTTTTTGTTGTTGCTGCTGCTGCAGATGTAATCGACCTGACAGGGGATGATAAAGATGACCTGCAGAGGGCGATTGCCCTCAGCCTGGAGGAGTCCAGCAGGGCGTTTAGGGAGACGGGCATCACTGATGAGGAGCAGGCCATCAGCAGGTGAGCTCAGGACAAAGATAGTGGAGATGCATCGATCCGATATTGATATCTGTATCGGTCCAGATATCGGGGAAAAAAATTCTAGATCTTTCTGTTCAGTCTAACTATGCTTTGTGCTCTAAGCGATATCATGCTTTATTTTTATTTTTTACTTTATATTTAAAATTCCTAATTGCACTTTCTGAACTATTTGCTTTGGTTTGTTTTTTTACACGTTTGACCAAAGCAGTCAACCTATTGTTTGTCAGTTTGTTTCTTGTTTTTTTTTAATTGGCTGTTAATGCTACTAAAAGTACTGACTGAACAAATTTGTGTTGTTTTCACATGCTTACAAGCTTGTGAAACTATTGGTGGATTTAAGTGTGCTGTACTGGTGCAGAGTCATAAAATAAATGTATAAATCACAACATTTATGTCTACGTTTTAAAAAAAATTTCAGTTTGAGTTGTTTTTAATTTAAAAAAAATCAGCTAAAACAAGGATTCCCTGGTTTCTGTTCTTGTAGGGTTTTGGAGGCCAGCATAGCAGAGAACAAGGCGAGTCTAAAGCGTACCCACACAGAAGTATGGAGCGACTCGCCCAACCCACATGACAGAAAGAGGATAGACAGCTGCCCAGTGGGTCTAAAGAACGTCGGCAATACCTGTTGGTTCAGTGCTGTCATACAGGTAAATGCTTAAAATATTGGTCCAAATTAAAGTTACACAAAAAAGAATGGTATCATCCACATAAAATAAGTGTATGCAATAGTAATGCCTAATGTTTGATGAGCATTATATTCTAACTGGGAGGAATTGAAATGATTTTTCAGGATGTTGTATGAAGGTTTGGTGGTGGTGGAGATGTCTTAAAGGGGCAGTATTAAATAAAATCATTTCTTTTTTTTCTTTTTGTTAAGCTTTTCATTGTGTTATAATGTTATTCCCTCATCAAAAACAAACCTGTAGTTTTGCCTTGATTCCTTTGTGCATGTTTGAGAAATCTTTTAATCTCCCATGGCAACCGTTCAGCTATGCAAAACACTTGGTGGGACCAAGTACCAGCCACTGCTACAGTTCCAAGGAGGAGCTGCAACAGTTTCCAATCTTTCGAGGCTCCACCTCACAGAGTTCCACTGTACTGCAAATGCCCCACTCAGCTCCATCAGACTAGCCAGCAGCAGTTAGCAAACACCTGGTGGAAATGTTCATCTGCTGAGCTCATTATACGAGCTACTTCTCAGCACAACATCAGTAAAAGCTTTGTTGAAGGGTTAATGGGGAAGTAATGTTGCTATGACTTTCTGAAAGTGGAGTTTCAGAAAGAGCTGGAGTTTTTAAAGAAGCAGAGGCCCAATTTCAGGGCAGTAAATTACAGTGTCAAATTTGTTTATAGTTCCAATTTGATATATGTAGCATTTTTATTACAACAGGAGGTGACATAGTTACATGATTGTGCTGTAAAATAATGCTTGTGTGCGGAAAACGCATAATACTGCCCCTTTAATAAGTATTATGACAATATTAAAATGCATTCATGCCAGTGATGTATGCAGAAAATGTTTTGTCAGGGCATTACATTTGCTAACATGGTTTCCCCTTTTATCAACCTTGCTTTCAAATTCAGAAGTAATTTAATAACTCTTCAGCCTTGGAAACTTTCAGACTGAAAATACTATAATCAAAAACGTAAAAACATTTGTGTGTGTTTTTTCTTCTAAAACCTGTTTAATGTATTCTTGTTTAGTTTCATGGGGTTGTAATGATCTGAAACTCTAATTACTGGAATCAAATCAGCTGTTATGATGTTAGAAATCCAGGGAAGTTTAATCACATCTCATGTGCTACTGGACTTGGTGGTAAAATGTGATCTGAGCTGAAATATGCCAAATGAAAACTGGATACACCATCACATGATGCTTGGCTTTTGCCTGTAATGTTATCCATACAGCTAAGAAGACAGCACTGCTTTGGCCTGCTCACTTTGAAGTAAACAACTTTTTTTTCCTGGGGGAAGAAAAAGTCCCAATCTTCCAAAGACAAGTAATCCTTTGCCTTAACGACACAACAATGTAATTTCACTAATTTATCAGATTAGATTAGATTAAATACTTTCATGTATCTGTGTTCGAAGTTTCTTACTCTTCTCTGCTTTCTGTGGGTAAAATAACTAATTCAACTCTAGTTATCACACTATTGGTAAGATCCATCTAAAACGGGTGTCAAACTCGTTTTCGTTTCATGCTACATCAAGCTCATGCTCGTTCTCAAAGAGCAGGTTGTGGCAAAATGTATTGATAAAACTACTAATGAACAAACTGTTAAAATATTACAGCTGTCTCTGCGTTCGATAATTATTTTTTAAAATGAAATTCTTTAGCATCTTTTCACTTTGATGTAATTTGGCACAATACAAATAAAACTGATTTGATTGGATTGATATAATAATATGTATCGTATTTTCCGCACTATAAGGCGCACTGCATTATAAGGCGAACCTTCAATAAATGGCCTATTTTAAAATTTTTTTTATATAAGGCGCACCGCATTATAAGGCGCATAGAATAGACGCTACAGGCTGGAGTTACGTTATGCATCCATTAAATGGAGCTGCGCTAAAGGGAATATCAAGAAAACAGTCAGATAGTTCAGTCAAACTTTATTAATAGATTACAAACCAGCGTTCTGACAACTCCGTTCACTCCCAAAATGAATAAACAGCTGTTTTATTATTTTCCCAGAGGTAAAGTCAGTGACGTGGTAACATGTAGAGCAACATTTATATCACACAGTGAAGGGGAACTTTTCCTTGATTCAATAAACACGTAAAAAACAGTCTGATACTGTTACAGTAAATCAAACGTTAGTGCAATCACAATATAGTAACACTAAATAGTGCAAAGCAATAACAATATATCATTAACTCAAATAAGATGTGAATAAATTAGGCATACAAATACTTGCAGTGGGCTTCTTGTATAACTGCAGTAATGCTATAGAAAAGTTGTGTTTTGTAAGTCACCATAGCAAAAGTGGCAAAAACCCAAGCAAATCCACAAGACTTTAGACTTGTACTCCTGGTCTGAGACTCGACTCTTTAATGCAGCTGCAGACTTCTGCTGCTGCACATTTTACTGGGAAAGGATTAGCTTGATTAATAGCTAGTGATATTTAGGGATTATGGGACGTCAATGGCTCATAACGATGTGTTTACGATAGCTGTAGCTTCAGAATAATTACCACATAAAAGTCTCTCTAAATATAAGCTATTCATTCTCTCGCTGATAAGCTAGTTGCAACATCACAAGGATAGTTTTGGCTAAAAACATCAAAATAAAAGCACTTACTCTTTTGTTCTTTCAGAGGTTTGACATTCTTCTTTATTTGCTTTCAACTCCTTTATCTCGTTCATCATGGTGTAATTTGTTTCTAAAATTTGAACATCTTGACTAAAATTCTGAACGTTTTAAATGTGTATTTAGAAAATAGTTTCTCAAGATTATTAAAATTTCCTCAGCTCAGAGTGAGAAGAAAAGTTTCCAAACCACACTTAGTGCAAATGGAGGGAACAATATGAAGACAGAATAAACAAGTTTAACTTAGACATTACAAAGACTGAAAAACACTGATTCATTCAGAAATTCAACACAGAGTTTTTTTTGTCTGATTATTTTCTTAGAGCATAAATGCCTTTTTACGTTTCTAAGGAGATAAATATTACTTTTGAACAATTTTCAAAATATGAATTAGTAGATTTTTGGTTGGAAAAATGAATGTTAAAAGATAAGTATTAATACATATTAAAGGGTTAAAAGATGATTATCTAATGTCCCTGAGGTAATTCAGACTTGACGATAAACAGGGCAGGTTTGGAGACCTGGATGATGTGGTTTGGACGGGAAAATCCTTATGTCAGTCGCTAGAGACTTTACATTCAACTTGGAATAAAAAAAGACTTATAAACATATCTGGAATAATGCCACTTTGTAGAAGGTCTTTTTTTAAGGTGTAGAAGGTATTTTCTATCTGTTTTTGTGTTAAAGCTATTGGGGTTTTTTTTCTGGGGTTTTTTTCTCAGCCAATGGCATTGCATCCTCAATTGTTCAGTTGCTGATATTTCATGTGCAAGGTTTCTAACATAGCTTCATTTCTTCTTGCCCTCCAGTCTCTGTTCAACTTGCTGGAGTTCCAGAGGCTGGTTCTCAACTACTCGCCACCCGCCAGAGTCCTTGATCTGCCTCGCAACCAGAAGGTGAGTTGAAAGCTGAAGTAACATCTTCTAAACTTTGTTAGTGCAGCTGCTCTTAACTGGAGCTAGCAGTTCCTGTGAAGACAGGTGGAGTTCCACAAATCAGAAGGGTTCTGGGTTGTGATCTGGGAATATTGCTTAGGTCATGTTGGCTGAACGTTTCACATCTTGTATCCATGATAGAACAGCTTTCAGATTAAAGTAAATTACTTTAACCACACACTCAGTCTGCCATCTCAGCTCCAGAGAGCAGTCCTATAGGGTCGGCCTGCTGTTGCTGATCTAATCTAATCCACTGCTGTGGAAACGTAATTTGGGGCTGACCCCTCTTCATCTTGACACCCTTCATTCTAATCACTGGTGCTTTACTTACGTGTGAGATTGCTGGAGGTTGTTAGTATGTTGGACTTACATCAGCAACGCCGGCCTCTCCCTGATCCTCACTCCCTCATTGGAGAAAAATGAGACTGTTTGGTCCGCTTTAAACTGACCACAGTTTGTTTTCTCAGATGATCTGCTTTGTTTGAAATGTAATTTTAGTCTTGTGACTAAAATTCAATTCACTTTTAGCTCCCTTTTAGTCACCTTTAATCAAGTTTTTCTCGACTATGTCATCCGGCATTTTAGTCAACTTAATTTTTTGCAAATTTAGGAATGCTGTGTTTTTTAATAGTCATTTGCATATTTATTGGATTTTATCTGATTAAAACAAATGTGTGATATGAAAACCTTAAACACGTATAATTTTGTACTCCACAGTCATGTCGCCATGGCTGTGTCTCACTCTCTTGTCTGTTTTGTTTCTTCTTAAAAAGAAACCTATCTTTATCTAAAATTAAGGCCTTAAATTTGCTTTAAAATTTAATGTGGTTTTAAATATGTTAATAGAGGGGCTTAATTTTAATCTGGCATCTTATGTATAAATTCTTTTTCTCATGCGACTTTTCTGCCAGGTAAAAGTTTGAGTCACATGCAGATATCTTTATTGTGTTGTGTGGTTGAGGCTACAGCTAAATAGCTGCTAATATAACCTTGCTACCTTTTCTGCATCCATCATCGCTTAGTGCAAATTTATCACCACTGGCTCTCTTCTGTTGCCAACCCATAAGATGCTGCATGAATTATGTGGGGGGAAAGACTGGTAAGTCTTAACCCTTGTTCAGTCTTACGAGGGTTAAGATTGTAGAGAGTCATATGCACTGTGAGAAAGACAAAAATGTCCCCAGAAAACTCTCACCGCTTGATCTACGAGCAGCAATTGGTTTGACACAGACTCTGAAGTCAGAGGTTTCATCTCACAAGAAGTACCATTTCTTTCCTTAATAGTTTTCTATTCCTACAGGCAAAACTCCAAATCACAACACATGATCGAAAAGCACAAATTTTCTTTTCCATTTCAAATTTTAGTGAATCCTGTCATACTTTTAGTTTCATAGATTTTAGATGTTAATTTATTGATTTATTTTTTCTCCTGCTTGTGTTGCAACAACCAGGAGCACAGAAATCTGCCCTTTATGCAAGAGCTGAGGAACCTGTTCTCGCTCATGGTGGGTTCCAAGAGGAAATACGTGGATCCGTCCCGGGCAGTGGAGATCCTCAAAGACGCCTTCAAATCCAGTGAGTCACAGCAGGTAAGCCTCTTTCTGCAACGACCTGCTCACCATAGCAACGTGCTGTGCAGCTGCCGAGTCAGAGATCAGCGTGTTAATGCTGTTTGTGTCTTTTGAGGGGCAACAGGTTTTAAGCAAACTTGAGCCTTGTTTCAGATCAGATATTTTGAATTACCATGGAAACCACTGTAGGCATCTTCTTGTAGTGTTTGTGTTGCTTTTTGATTTTCTTGTAAGAAAAGTTTTAGCACAGCCTTGAAGACTTCCACACTTATCTCATATTACAAAAGCAATTTTAGCTTATTTGATTCTGATACCCCTAAATAAAACCCACCAATTGATTTCAGTTTAATTATATGGAGCCAATTTGCTTCAAATTCCAAACTACTTTATTGATCCCAAAAGGAAATTAAATGATGTTGTAACTCGTATAAATTGAAAATTCTTCAAAGAATTGTGTCGCTTTATAAGGCAATAAAATCTAAATAATAAACATAAATATGTTATCATGTCAGCCCAGCATGTGGATAGCTTCAAATTCACTAACATACCAGTTTGATCCCATTTTTGTAAAATGCAGGGAGGCCCAGTTTATTATTTCAATTGTTAAAAGAAGTTATCCATCTTACATAAGCCCAGTTTCAAGGAGTCAATAACTTTCCAGAAATCCTTCCCTCGTCTTATCGACATGTGGTGACAGTGGGAAGGAACAACTTCCTTCAAACAGCATTAGGGTCAGCTACAAGCTTGTCTGCTTCATGTCTTTGTGCTTCTCTATTGGAGCAAACACACTTAACCTCTTTAATCTAGAGACTATTAATCTTCATCCCCTGTGAACTCTTCCACCTTATAGGACTCTTCATCATTGAATTTGACAAACACGTTAAATGCGCATAACTGTTCATTTTGCTCCTTGCTTGGCCGTTTGTTCTTAGCCAGCACTTTTGCAGAAGCAAAGTGAGGTCAGCCTTCTGGCCTCTGCTCATCAGTCTTCTCTCTCCCGTGAGTTTTAGCCACGTCTGATAGGCACTGACCCAAATTACCGGTTGCTACTGACAACTAAGAGAGAGGCCTCAGGGAATGTAGGTTATCTGTGAGGTTCGCCAGTCTGTGAACTCCTTGTCAAAAACGAGTCGTCTTATTTCGAAAGCTGATGGAGGTTGTATAAAGCATAGGGATTGCTCCGGTTTGATGGTTATAGGGGTAATACTGAAAATGTTTACCTGTGTGTTTGTGTGCTGTTTAACAGCAGGATGTAAGCGAGTTCACCCACAAGCTGCTCGACTGGCTGGAGGACGCCTTCCAGATGAAGGCTGAGGAAGACAGGTAACCTGTCCTTACCGTGGCGATGGATACTTCCTGAACCCTTTCACATGTTGTCACGTTATAACCACAACATTCATTTTAATTTTATTGGGATTTTATATGATGGACCTCTGCAAACTTACTCATGAAATAAAATACATTAAAGTTTGAGGACATAAAGTGACAAACCAACTATTTGCTGTCTCATTTTATGCTGCAGTACTCTTCTGACTCCAAACACACACCTCAGTGTAATGAGCAATTACACTGAGGTGTAAACCAGGAGTTGAATTCCTTTTTGCTATTATAAGAAGAGTCAGTGGCGTTTAACTGTAAACAGCAGAGGTGCGCCGGTAAATCGACCACAATTTTTTTCATTTTGGGAGATCGGCCAATACTTGGATGGGAATCTGATCCTATCTACGCCAAAGGACTAAAACCACCCAGGCTACGTCTGCCAGGGTTAAAAACAGTCACCCCGCTGTTGCCAACTTGATGAATTCGTCGCCTAATTATAGACTTAGACAAAAGGGATCAGCCAAAATCTGTATCGGCCTGAAAACTCCAACCTGTGCACCCCTAATGAACACCCCCCACCCCCCAGCTATTCAGGTTTTGAAGATTTAATATTTTTATTCAAACTGTCCCATTCATTGCACACGTATGCTTTCTTTTTATCACTAACTTATTGCTGAATGTTTTAATATTTACCCTGTTTTTCACCTCAAACAAGCAGACGTGGTTGCTAGGTGATTGAATGAGGAGACACTTCATGCCAAGGCTTGTATTTTCTGAAATAAATATTTCTTTTACAGCGTGGGAGAGAAGCCAAAGAACCCGATGGTGGAGCTTTTCTACGGCCGCTTCCTCGCTGTGGGTGTGTTAGAAGGTGAGAGTGAGTTTTTAATTTAAAACATAATTATAGTAAAGAATCAGATATAAAGCAAGATTTGGTGGGGTCTGATGTCAGCATCCACAAAGCAGGCGAGTCCTTGCCCCTAGTAATGAAAGGTGCCCTTGTCTTAATGAGATGAGCTCCATGTAAAACAGCAGAGCAGTTACATTGATCGTGGAAGACCTTGATGGCTGATTGACATTGTCTGTGGACTCTGCTGCTCGTAAAATGTCCTTCAGTGCCTCAAAACTTTGTGACAATGTTGCTAGCTAATTGTCTTTTAAATTCTGGCTTTGGACTGATAAGGCTGTCACAGCTTCACCAGCAGGTGTCACAGTGTTGATAAAATGACAATATAGACACTGATAATTGTTACTTTTTAAGTTGATCCTAAAATGATCCATCACAATACCAGTCCGGTTATGTTCAATAAGAGCTGCAACATCTTACCGCCAGCCTTCAGGAGTTTTGGAAGTACCGGTGAAATCACAGCTTAAATTTCAGACACCAGGTGAAACATATATCAAGAATTTGATAATGTCTTTAAAATTGTTTTTCCAAATATAAGTAAGGTCCCTGAATGATTTCTGCTAGCTTTTGCTTTGTCTTCCAAATTCAAGCTGAATGAAGGAGGAATTTAGCATATTGGGTGAAATGCATTTATGTAACGAGGGAGGGTGTGGCCAACTCTACATCCAGGTGTTTATAATTATTAGACACCTTCTATTCCTCAAGTAACATGGAGAAAGAAGAAGATGAGATTGACTCAGAATAGTTAAAAATTCTCTTTAAGAAGTTGCCAGGTTATTGGGGTGTAGTCGCAGAATGTCATAAGCTGTGTGCTGAGAGAGGAAAAAATGCAGATTAACTGCCAAGGATTTAAAGAGAATCAGCTGTGGAGGTACAGGGAACACGTTCTCTTCCAGCGCTGCCTGATTCCAGAAATGCTAGCATGTTTGGGTGGGATGTTGGAACAAATAATTTTATTTTGCATTATTATTTTATTTTTAGTAATACAGTTGCAACCAGAAGACATAATTCTTCTGTATATAAACATATTTTGAAGAAATTATTAAATGGAGCTGACATATTCTGTCATTATTGTGGCATTTAGACAACAAAAATAATTTCAGTATTTCTAACTGAGCTAAAATAAAGACTATTAATTCATTTTATGTTAACTTCTGGTTTCAACTGTACACATTAAACTCTGGAATTAATTAAATTTGTATCCAGATCAGAAAAAAATGTGATCTGCCATTGAAAGGCATAAAAAGTCAGTTGCTTATGATGGGAAAAAAATAAAAATATTGTCCCTTATCAGAGGCTAGAGTTTTGGACCACTTATACAAAGAAAGTCTGGTAACTTACAATCTGTCTCCTCTGTGTGGAATCCCTTAGGAAAAAAGTTTGAGAACACAGAGATGTTTGGCCAGTACCCCCTGCAGGTGAACGGCTTCAAGGACCTCCATGAATGTCTGGAGGCAGCGATGGTGGAGGGGGAGATCGAGTCCCTGCACTCAGCAGAGAACTCTGCCAGATCTGGTCAGGAGGTAAGAGATGAAACAAGGTGGAAGTTATTTTCATAACTGTGCTGAGGGATATAATGGGTCATCTTTTAATCCATTATGCTGCAGTTATAAATGTCGGTTTAAATCTAGACCAACTGGTTACTGTTGTATTTCTTCTCATGATTTTCTTTTTTTCACTTGCTGAAACTGAACAACTGAAGCAATTGGTTGGGTTGTTTTCCAAAGCCTTTGCTCTTTTTGTGACACTTGTTCTATTTTGGATTTGCCCTCTGCTTTGACACAGTCTTCACTTCACTATCCCAGAGCAGTTGTGAGCAGCTAATTATCAGGTCAAGGTACAGATGGGTACAGCCCTGTGGAACTGGGTGGAGGGGTTGAGGTGGGGGTGAAGTAGAGACGACTCCTTTGACACCATATTGGATCAGACGGTTTCCTGCAAAGCATCATCGAAGTGTAAACCACCAAAAGCAAAATGTATCATCCTGTGTGATATAGTGTTAAATAACTGACAGTTTTTAATACAACCTTTAGATACAAGTATAAAACATGTGTAAGACTTGCAGTAGAAATTGTAATTGTTTACATAATCAAGAAAAAAACATTATTTGTTGAAATGCAGGACAGAGTAAAAAAACAGGGTACTACCATCCTGGACCAGTAGGCGGTGATGACACCCCCATTTAAAGAATTCACATTAAGGCCCAATTTCAAAGAATCAGATACAACCATTTACTGATAGATACCTACATCATTTTCATAATTACTGAAGGTAACATAGTGATTTTGTAGTTTTGTAGCAGAATGTGCCTGGAAAATGCATGATTCCTTCCCTTTATAGTGAGGGAAGGAATCATCATCACTGCTTTACAAACTGAGTTATTACAAGCAGCGTGACAAGTGTTTGGTTTGCTGTGCCTTATATAAAGCCTCCACCTTCATATAAGGGCTTATTGCACTTTAGAACAATACAGCAACTGGTCAACAATCACTAGACAGGCTTCACTTTAACAGGAAACATTGTTGTAGTTTTATATTGTGATCTCTTGTTGCACCCCTATACGTATTTTTTCTCCACGGTAAACTAGCAGGGGAAGAAAGATTTGCAAAATGTCAGTAAACCAAAGCTTCGATTCAGCAGGATTGGTTTAAATCAGACTGCAGAATTCACTGCAACACCGGCGATCATTTTGATCAACGCCAAACATCCAAGCCTGATAGAAAAGTATAACTATAAGTATAACCTCACTATTTTTAAATAATTTGCCACTTACTTTTTATAACTACAGTAAGTTGATGTTTAGTGCATAACTATCAGTTGTGTTGCTTTAAAGCACATAGGTCAGAGTCAACTATATCTTGATTTATTAACCTCACTATCTGAAATAATTTGCATGGAAATTACTTTTTTATAACTACAGTAAGTTGATGTTTAGTGCATAACTATCAGTTGTGTTGCTTTAAAGGGTAATACTAGACTGTTTGCACTCAGTAACAAGGAAAAATGTGCCTATTTTTAAAAAATATAATTCTGGTATTTATTACCATCTCTTTACAAAATCCCACTATTCCTTCCAGAGAGTAAATACACTTAGACATATGCATGTTGTCTTTTATTTTTTACTTTTATTTCTCCTTCAATATACAGCAGCAAAGCGAAATCACCTTAATGTGAAATTTTCTTTCAGCACTGGTTCACGGAGCTCCCTCCCGTGTTGACCTTTGAACTGTCGAGATTTGAGTTCAATCAGGCGTTAGGACGACCTGAGAAGATCCACAACAAGCTGGAGTTTCCCTCCATGCTCTACATGGACAGGTGAGGGTGAAATGTTAATATTTATCATTATTAAACTGTTTGCTGACATGAAGTGTAATTGTAAATAAATCCTGTTCTGTGCTTCAGATACATGGACAGAAACAGGGAAATAACCAGAATCAAGAGGGAGGAAATCAGGCGGCTGAAGGAGCATCTGACGGTGCTGCAGCAGCGCCTGGAGAGGTAAACTCTACTAAAACCTGTTGACCTCTAGCAAGGTCAGCAAAGCTCCCCTAGAAAGCTCTGGGTGGAGGTTTCTCTCTCTGACTGGAAGCTTTCATCATCTTCCCTTTATTCCCCCTCTCCTCCTGCGTTTCCCTCCATCATGGTTCTCCTCTGTTTCCTTTCAGATATCTGAGTTACGGTTCAGGCCCCAAGAGGTTTCCTCTGGCAGATGTCCTCCAGTATGCCATGGAGTTCGCCTCCAGTAAGCCAGTGTGCACCTCCCCAGTGGAGGACATAGACACATCAGCCCCCCCTGGTGGCACGACAGGGCAACAGTTACCACCACAGAGGCAAGTTCAGCTAAAAAACCCGAGGCACATTTCAGCGCGCTGGGTTTTTGCTTGGGAAATATTCATGAGTTTAATGAATATTTGATGGATGGATGGATTTTACTTTTCAGAACACTCAAGGAGAATTAAAATATGGAATTCATTTTAAGCAGGCAAACCCAAAAAAGATGACTAAGCAACCATTATTTCCAACTCTTTTCCAACAGAGTTTTCTATGAGGGTGGAGCAAATGGTTTCTTAGGATGAACTTGTTTGGACACCATTTGGAAGGTTCACACAAAAACTCTGGATTCAGCTCTTAAACACACTAAACCTGCTTGTATTAGCGTTGGTGTGGGAGCAGCCTTGTGAAAACGCAACCTCCCTAAATACTAATCTGTGTGTTATTATGGTTCATTCTAGTTGCACATCTGATAATCAGGAAGGAAAATAACTTGGGTTTTCAATGATTTTGCACATGCACACAAAAAAAAGAAAAAAAGAGTTAAAAATTTTTGGTGCATTTACTGCTGCCGGTCTTGTGGAGGCTGAAAGTTCTCCCTTTTGTCTCTGTTATATTCAGTCAGATTGGAGAAAGATCTCATGCCAATACTGATTTTCTATTGGTTTCAGGTTTATAGCATCTCGTACAAAATACATAAAACAAAAACTATGCCAAGGTATCAAACTTCTAAACAAAGTAAAAAATGTTTTTGAACTATCAACAACATTATATTATTTATTTGTTGTTCTATCGCTAGAGAAATATGGGGCAACATATAAAATCAACACTAAACCTTTGTGACACAAAAAGCTGAGAATTTTATATAAAGTGAATGCTAGAGAACATAATCGTTTATTCAGTCAAATATTTTGAAACTAAAAGATTTAGTACATTTAGAAATGCTATTAGTGATGTTTAGAGCTGGAAAGAGATTATTTCCCATTAATTTCTAAAAGTTCTTAAGCTCAAGTGACGGAAATAACAGAAGGAAGTACAATTTTAAAAATAAAACTGTACATACTACTTCAAAGCAAATGCGCATTTTGGTGCATGGACTAAAATTATGGAACAGTTTTGAATTGATTTATATTAATTTTTTCAACTCCTGATCCAAACAATTGATGTGGAAAAAGGATTAAATCATAAACATTTCTGAGTTAATGACTTTTTTAATTTTATTTTTTATTTATTTTGCTCCTCTTTCATAAAGCTCAGATTTATTAGTTGTTTGTTGTCTTCCCTCCCAGCAGCACAGCTGAGCCGGACTCTGTCCCGCCCCAGGAGAGTTCGGGTCCTGCTTCTGCTCTCTCCGCGGCGCCCCCTGCAGCCCAGCAGCAGAGAGTTCCTGTTCACAAGCCCTTCACCCAGTCGCGGCTGCCGCCCGACCTCCCAATGCACCCCGCCCCACGCCACATCACAGAGGAAGAGCTGAGGGTTCTGGAGGGCTGCTTACACCGCTGGAGGAGCGAGGTGGAGAACGACACCCGTGGTACGTTCCCATCATGGCTTCCTAACTAGAGATGCACCGACCCAATATTAATCTGTGTCGGTACCAATGTCCGAAATAAATTTTAGATCAGATATTGGTGACAATAAGGGCAGATCTATTCAAGCTAATTAAATTTTTTGTTCTCTGAGTGACGTCACTTTATTGTTTATTTTACATCATGTTTAGAATTCCTAGTTGCATTTTCTGAATCATTTAAAAGGTTTGTTGCAGTTTATTTTTCCGTATTTGATCAAGTTAGTGAACCTTTTGTTTTTGTCAGTTTATTTTAAATCGGCTTTTATACAATTAATTTCACTGACAAGTTATGTTGTTGTCTTTTTAATGTTGGACCAAAGTTGTGCAGCTATTGTTCTATTTAAGTGTGTTGTACTGTTGAAGAGTTACCAAATAAATGTGTATTTCAGTGCATTTATGTGTGTTTGAAACATTTCAAGTCAATTCAGCACTGTTTTTCTGTGTCAGATTGGTATCGGTGGATGCTAAACCTCAGATATCTGTATCGGAAGTGAAAAAGGTGGATCGGTGCATCCCTATTCCTAACAAAACTTTATGCTGTGTGTTGCATTAATTTATCACGATATAATAATATCCTGCTCTTCTCATCAGATCTACAGGGCAGTATAACCAGAATCCACAGAACCATTGAGCTTATGTACTCAGACAAATCTATGATGCAGGTGTGTGGAGTTTTATTTTTTAATCAAAACAAAAAAACTCATCAGCTTCATGCTCAGTTTTCTCGTCTGCATTTCTAACGTCTTTGGCTTTTTTTTTTCTCAGGTTCCATACCGGCTTCATGCAGTGCTGGTCCATGAAGGCCAGGCTAACGCCGGCCACTACTGGGCCTACATTTATGACCCTCACCAGCGCTGCTGGATGAAGTACAACGACATCTCGGTCACCAAGTCGTCCTGGGAGGAGCTGGTCAGGGACTCATTTGGAGGCTACCGCAACGCCAGTGCCTACTGCCTCATGTACATTAATGACAAGAAGCCATTCCTCATAGAAGGTACAATCAGCACTGCTGTCATGTTTGACGAACATTTCTAGATTGTTCTTGTATATAAAAAACAACAACAAAAAAACTCCAATGCATCAGAACTTTGGATGCTTTTTTTCCATAAGTCATTAAAAAACACGATCCTCCGACTACTTCCTGTCATCTTCTGCTTCCTGGGTTGTGCCAATGTAACATCCTTTTGATCACATGACTTGTGTGCTGCAAAAAAGTATTTCCATTGCAGCTTTGTGAAAAACTAATTTGGTTGCCACCTCATCCCAGCGGCAAAACTTATAGAAAAAAAACTAGTTTCTTTTCTAAATAGCCATATTTCCATTAAGTGAATTTATTTTCAAAATGTCAAATTGAGTGTTAATATGGTCAGTGGCAACCATATAAACAACTTGTAGCTACTAGATGCTACAAGCTACATCTCCTTACCTTACGGCTACTCAAACCCTCCATTTAATAAAGCTTTACACCTTTTTCCCATATGATGATCAGTACCCCCACTCTTTTGCAGAGGAGTTCGATAAAGAGACGGGCCAGATCCTGAGCGGCATGGACAAGCTGCCTCCCGACCTGAAGCAGTACGTGAAGGAGGATAACGAGCAGTTCGACAAGGAGATCGAAGAGTGGGACACCATGCAGGCCCGCAAGGCCCAGCAGGAGAAGCTGGCTCTGGCTGCAGCAGCTGCGGCTGCAGCACTGTCCAGCACTTCCACCTCCACTTCTTCTCCACAACCCATGAGCATTGAATCCAGCCCTCCAGATAATTCTGGTAGGCGCCATGAAGCTCATCAGAGTGGATTTGAAATTAATGCTCATTAGGAATTTATTAAAAGATTTTTACCTTATGCAGTCTGTTCGCTTCCTTATTTCAGGGTTGTTGGGTTTTTTTTGCTAAGCCAATTCTTTCCTGCACTCTCATTTATCTGTTGATATTCTGCAGTAGCCCAGCAGGATCCGGAGTACCTGGAGCAGCCGTCGCCCACAGGCGACTTCAAGCACCTACAGGAGGACACGGAGAGGGCCATAAGCAGAGCGGCCGCAGAGCAGGAGGACAGGAGCCCTGAAGTCCTGCTGAACGCTGTATGTATGGGCTGCAGGACGGTGTTGCAACTGAAGCTTCTAGGAAACATCTCGTTTCACCAAAACGTTCCATTTCAGGTCCTCCATTTAATGCACAACGTCAGAATGTCAAAGAGAAAATCCACTATCAATACAGACCTTCACACACACAGTGTGTGGGTTTTAATAACCAGTGTTTCATCAAATTGGTTAAATAAATACTCAGCAGTGTTCCTGCACAGCATTGAAATGTGTGGAATTTTTTTTTCTTTTGATTTTCCATGTCTGGCTTGGTGGGAAACAGACAAATGGAAACTCCTTTATCCATAGATTTCTATTTGAACAAGTCTTTTAGTTTTTGCGTTCCATGCTGAGAATAAAACAAAAATGTTTCTGACCAAACCTCAAATTATGGTTCAATAAATCAAAGGAAATAACATCATAATTGTATTCAGATCTTTAGTTTTTACTCTGGTTTTAAAGTTAAATAAGAAAACATTTTCCTCTTATATCGAGCTGTTTCACTGAACCTCTGGCTTTTAAATTGGGTCTGGATTAGATGGTAAAACATTAAAATTGTTGTTTTGCAAATGTTCGTAAGTAGAATAAGGGATTTGTACTCAAATAAATAGTTTTATTTTAAAGACTCCACAAAATATACCTGGCATAGAAGTGGAGACAGCTGCTGCAATTTATTGTAATCATTCATGTCCCTCAATTAATAAGTTTTTTTTAGCCAAAGCAAAATAGATGTAGGTAGAAAATTGCATCGTGTGATTCTTAGTTTTTTTTTTTTGTTTTTGTTTTTTACTGTTTTTTACCAAACTTTCAGCAACTGTTATTTTTTGTCATTTGCTGAATATGAATCACTTGCTGTAGTTATTTAGCCTAATGTTCATTTTTTGTAGATTATTACATTTTCACTCTTAAAAACAGCAACATACTGAAGCTGGAAGGCCTGGCACTTCAGTCATTTTTCAAAGAAAACCTTAAAGTTAATTTCTGAAATGGTTAATTGTTTTTTAACCACCTTAATTAACAGCATTTAATGATTAATGCATATCCAGCTCTGCTTATGCTTTGTATTTGAATTTTCCTCATTTTCCCCAGTTTTGCTCATCATTCCAGATTTTCTAGTTGGAAAACAGTGGATTTTCTCTTTGTTTTTGTTCCAGCTACTGTTTGCAACACAAGCAGATTACAACATGTTTCTATCCACTGTTTGTCTTCAACACTAAAAGAATAATGTATAGATATTTAACAGCAACGCGTGTCACAAGTTCCAGACCATTATAACGTCTAATAAAAAGTGTATAGCACATGCAGCTTTCACTACACTCTGTATCCCCGGCAGCCATATTTGACACTAACATTCACAGCTGTTTGACGAGCCATTTTAAATCCTGCACTATTACTGATGAGGAAATATGAATTTTCAAATCTGAAATTAGGTTCATCTGCCCTTTCAGTTTTTATTGGGCTGCACCTGAAGATGTGTTCAGATTATGAGAGCTGCGTTCTTATATTTCACATAATTTTTTTTCCCTCTCCATCTAACATATCTTGTCCTTTCATCTGTCCTTCCTGTTCACCTGTTACACTTCCTCTCCAGTCAGCCCCCCCTCCCTCCACCCTTCAGCCTGAGGCCCAGATGAGCCCCGCCCCTCCCTCTGACCAGGTTAAAGAGGCTGAGGCCCCTTGCCAGCGCACCGTAGAGGTGGCCATTCCTCACGTGGGCACCTTTGTCATTGAATCAGAGGAGGGGGGTTATGATGACGAGGTAGCTGCAGCTCCATCTCAGCTTCTCTTCTGTCTCTTCCTGCTCACAGATGTCAAAGGCTGTTGATTATGCCTCTTCACATGGCTTTCTATGATTCTGAGCTGTACTTTGTTCTGCTGACTGATTCAGGACTTGGCATCAGGCTGAAAACACGCTCTGACGCTAACCCTGTGTTGCTCTATCTGCAAAGCCTTCACATAAAAAATCTCTACTTCAGCCAATCTGCATTTTGGCTCTATGGCAGGAAGCTGTTTGCCTCTCTAGGGGAGTGTTTTCATGTTGCTTTCCTCAACTTTTATGTCTTAGAAGTCATATTCTATCCGGGGCTTTTAAGTGTTTATTTTTATGTTTTTCTCCCCATTGATACCGTGCTAGGACTGTGCTGGTTATGTAAAGTAAACACACAGACACATAGATGCTCGTTCCTCCTACAGCTACTGCCTGAAATGGTGTTGGTGCTTCAAGCTGGAGGTGCAAAGCTGAAAAAAGGCATCAAAGAAGAAATGCTCAGTACTCTCCCTCCACAAAACTTCCACTTTAATTAAAAATGCTCCTTACTAAGGTAGTTTGCTGGGATGGATGTCCACCCTGAAACGGTCAAAATGCTGTTTGAAGGAAGAAGCAAGGAGTTATCATGTGAATAAGTTTGAATGCATCTTATTTGAATGACCTGGCTAGAGATCCCACACAGGATACTGACTTTATGCTCTGAGTTTGTTTTTAAATCTCAGATTTTCTTTAACCCTCCTGCAGTCTTAAGACACAGGATCAATAAGAACCTAAAAGTCTTTTACCCCTCTTTGTGGTTCGGCGGGGTTGCACTGCGCTTTTACAAGGGGTTTTTTTTTGTGTGTGTGTGTGTGTGTGTGTGGTTCTGGAAATTGACGGTCTGACGGGAAAACCCTGTTACCCCATCGTCTGACTGTAACATTTGCCAAGCTCCTACTGAGTGTCACTCTGAGACAGCAGGAAGGTTCAACCTTCATCCGACATCAGTTGCCTTGGTTTCTACACTCCGTCCTTTTTGAGGAATGTGCATCCGGCCCCTGAACTGTGTCCCTCCCTGTCACTAACCGTGCATGCGGTGCTGGCTAACCAATAGCATGCCCTAACTCCTGTAGGCTCTTCTACACTGCCTGAGAGCCATGAAACATGTATATGTAATCATATTTTTACTTGAAGGGTATTTTATTTAACATGGTTCCTGCTTTCTGGGTAGATAATGATGACCCCCAACATGCAGGGTATTATTATGGCCATTGGCAAATCCAGCAGCATTTATGAAAAGAACGGGCCTGAGGCAGCCTTTTTTAAGGTACCATCTCTCCTTCTACCTCTCTTCATTCCACTGTCTCTCACTTCATACAACCATTCACCTCCTGTTTTATGATCATTTCTGCATCACACAGTAAACTCATCGTCGTGACTTAATTCAAAATGTGGAACTGATATAATGATTTATTCCACCCAGAGTCATGAAAGTTCAAAATTCAGCTTCTCGGAATATGAGAATATTACGTACAATCTTTTTTCTTTTCTTTTTTTTGAAATTGAAATGCTGAAATATTGATCTATTGAGAAGGTTTGATCAGCTTGACTGATCCATTGGGTCAGGAGTCTCAGTACTTCATAGAGTCTCTGTAAGGTCAGACAGGTTTGCTGTGCATTGGGCAGTGTGGGCAGGTGCCAAGTCCTGCTGAGTGGGGGGAAAAAAATCAATATCTGCATTATGCTTGTCAGCAACATTTCCTGGTGGCTGCTCTGACGTTGGCCTTGATAAACTTGATTTCTAAAGGTGTTTTCACACCTTATAGTCCGGTAGACAAGGATTGATAGGAGACCAAAATGTAAGCAAAACGGAGTGGCGTCAAATTTTAGCGGTTTTAGGATTTCTCTTTTGTCTTTGGTAAAATACCATTTCTCCTGCTAGCACTTCACCTGCACACTTGTTTTTACCTAGAATGCCATGCGCTATTGTCCACTTTCTGCTTTTGGAGCAGTTTCCGGTCCGCTTGGCATTTACACACATTCCGACGGCACTGGCTTTCACTGCAACCAAACCAAAACCTTGGTTTGTCGGCGAGCCAGAGTTTTCTTTTTTGGTCTATTTAAAGTGGACGAAACAGGTCTGGTGTCAACGCACCCTGAATTAAACACATTTACGTTCATCTAAAATAAGAACTTTGAGGCAATCAGCGACAGTTTTGTTTCTCTTTAACTCATGTAAGACAGTTCTAGTGTTGTGTGGTTCAGGAGTGGCTCGACGTAAGGATTATGCAGTTGGAGGCCATGTTATCCGTTTTAATCAGTCCGACAAAATATTCGAATTCTGTAAGAAACTGAATTTTGAGGACGGCTGTTAACAAACAGAATATATCACTCCGTGTATGATTAATCTATATTGGTTTCACTTTTTGAATCTAATTTCTGAAATAAATTAGCTTCGGGATACCTTAATTTATTGAGATTCACATATAGTCTGCACCATAAACCTCTCAAACCTTTAATGGAGATGAAATCCTTAATGTGAAACACACATTTATATTTGATTCTTAACAACTTTTTTAAATAAAAAAAAAATGTCTTGTTTTAAAATGCAGATCTTTTGCTGATTTTAAGTCCATATAGTGTCTTCTGTAATTTCTAGGGGTGTGCCGAGAAGCTGGCTCCAATTTCCTTATTTTTGGGAGATCTGCAATTGGTTGATTAGTGAATCAACAAATCAGATTTTATTCACCGATCTTGTCACAAAAGTCTGAAAATCAGCCATTGTCGCCTTTTGCTCTGCCATGAAAAATGGCATATGTGCAGTTAATAGTCAACCCGCTGTTGCCAACTTATTAACTTTTCAGACCAAACAAAAAAAATCTGTATCGTCAGTCCTTGTAAAGATCAGTGATCGGCCAGAATACTGCAATCGGTGCACCCCTAGTCATTTCCCAAAGTGGACTAAATTAGAGAGAAGCGGTGGCCACCTGCTGTGTTGAGCTTGAACCCTGGATGTTCCTGTGCTTTGTCTCCGTTCAGGCCATCAAGCTGGAATACGCCCGTCTCCTACGGTTTGCCCAGGAAGACACGCCGCCCGAGTTGGACTACAGGCTACACCATGTCATCGTTTACTTCATCCAAAACGAGGCGCCCAAAAAGATCCTGGAGAGGACTCTGCTCACACAGTTTGCGGACAGGAACCTTGCCTTTGACGAGAGGTACGCAAGACTGTTCAGGTCCATGCTTTCAAATGTTATTACACTTTTCTAAGATCAGAACCGTGCAGGAGTATTCAGACTTTTCCATGCATTCTCACACTACAACCTCAAAGCTTTGATATATTTTGTGAAGAGACAGACTAACACACTGATTAAACATAAGATACTTTCCGTCATATCTCACCGAGCTTGGATAAAGAAGGAAGCTGGTAGATGCAGGTTTAATTTAATAGAATTTTACCTAACGTGTTTTTGTTGGCGTCCTGCAGAGGGCAGCAAAGTCCTTAATTTTGTAGAGCCTAATTTTTGATTTGTCAGCATAGGCAACATTTTCATGTTTACATGACCATTTCTTTTTAGATCTAAAGCAATCTAGAAAAACCACATCTATAGAGATGTTTTATCTAAATATTTTTATTTTAAAATGATTCACCCCCCTTTTTATTTCGGCATTGTTAAAGTCATTTGGGGGGGTTGTGCTTAACTAGCTCTTAAAAAGTTTTCCACTGTGCATGTTGACCTCAATCCATATTCATGAGTACAAAATTGATTTCTCCCTTCTCCTCTATTTTGAGCAAGATAATTAGATTTATGCGTGCATGTGACCTCAATAGGAGCCTCCGGAGGAGCGTTTCACTTCTCCTCTCGGCAGTTAACAGTGATTCATTAGGCCGTGTTAGGGCCTTGGGGCAGCGCCGACCATTTCATTTGGTATAGTACCTCACCATGACTCAGCGTCTCGCTGCTTACACCGCTTCGTCTTCCTTTCACCCCCACCTTCCTCACAGATGTAAGAGCATTATGCAAGTGGCGCGCGCTAAACTGGACCTGATTAAGCCTGAGGAGGTCAACATGGATGAATATGAGGTGAGAAGTGACTATCTTTTTTTTTTTTTTTCCCTAAGATAAAATAAGAAGGATTTATCCCATTTTGTGCTCTCAAGTTTGCACAATCTCACCGTTTCACATTGTTTGAAATGACAAAAAAAATATTCCTGAATACCAGCCATCGATTTGATACAAATATATAATATACAACTAAATTTAGTAACACTTCATGTGCTGAATGTGCTTGGAGTGATATAGGAGATTTTCCACTTGTTGTATACCGAAGATTTTAAAGTCAGGATAAATACGGAAAAATCAAAAATGAACGAATGAGGGAGAAAAAGTTTGTGTTCAATCTAATTCCATTATCTAAAGCTAAAAATTAGAATATCTGAAAAATAAATGGCTTTTTACTTTGATTTAAATTTAGTTTTGGTTTGCCATTTCACAGCTTCAGCCAACCTGGTTATCATTGTGGTTTTTGTGATTAAATATAACCCAGTCTAGATTTTTCTGTGCATTAAAGACTTTATGTGATCTTAATTAAGGATTTTTAAAAATAATTATTAGTTTTGACAGCTATAATTGAATAACAATAGTACATACAAAACAAGTGAATGCAGACTCGTAAACAGCAATATTGATCTACAAAATAACCATTTGGATAAACACAGAGAACAACAACCGAATCTGACAGAAAAAAAATAAAATACAGATTATAACGGATTCATTCTAAATACAAACATAACCAAGTGTCGTCACAACAAAATTGAATTGTTTAACTTTAGGATACTTTTTTTTCTATCCTTGCTAGCTGTTTTTTATTCCTCCCTTTTTGCTAATATTACTTGTATTGATCAACATGGAGTCACATGGATATTCTGGGAGTCTGATTCAGTGTTGGACATGCCAGTTAGATCCTCCACTGTATTTTAAAAGAATATTTTCCATCTTTGTTTTCCAGAAATCTAATTTGCTTGAACTTTTTTTTTTTTTTTCCCCTTTGGCAGATGTGGCATCAAGACTACAGGAATTTCCGAGAGACAACGGTGCTGATGGTGACTGGTTTAGAGCTGTTCCAGAAGTCAAAGTACGTTCAAATGCTCTCTGATATCTCTCTGACTTCTTTGTAGTGAACCAAAAAGCAAAGCGGCTGAGTTGGATATGAGTCAGGGTTCAGTAACTGTCACCGTATGCTTCCAAATTAAAACGCTAGACTCTAAGATAGCATCTGTTTCAGTCCAAACGTGGAGAACATTTTGAAGTAATTGATAAAATGTTAAAAACGGCTAATAAGATTTATTTTCTGAAAGTCTATGGACGACTGATGAAACATTCTCAACAGTTTGCAATCTCTTCTGTCATTCTGCCTCTTTCTTTTGTCTTTTATTTTGTTCTTTTTTTCTCATTCTTCTCTTTCTATCATTCTTTTTTTCTGTTTATCTTTGTCTTTGGTTCTATCTTTTTGCCTTTCTGCTTATTTTAGTTTGTGTTCTTTCATTCTTTTTGCCTTTCTGTAATTATTTTTGTCTTTGACTTGTTTGTTTTCTGTCTTTTCTTTCCGTTTCTTTCCTTTTGTCATTCTGTATTTATTTTTCTCAAATTTTTCTTTCTCTTTCTTTTACTCTCTATTTTTTCTCTATTTTATTCATCTTCTTTTTATGTCCTTCTGTCTCTTTTCCATCCCATCCGGGGTTTTGTCAAGTTGCAAATTTAAATCCTGATCTTTTTAGGCTTTTTAAAAAAAAAAAAATGCCAGAAATATATGTCAATATTTTGTATCTATTCTTCAAATTCTTTAATTAAAAAGTACAGACAGTTCTTGAGTTTACCTGTTTTAGGACAGAATATAAACCTGAAGGTCATGGGACCGTTGGAGTGCTGGGGTAGAAAATCCTCTGATCAGCCATCACCAGCAAAATGTCCCGTCCCAGTTTCTCCTGCAGGGGGCACAGTTTCACAGTCATTGCCTCTCCCAGTTTGATGGCAGTGCAGACCGGGGTCATTGAGTTCTTCGCTTGGATCTCTCTTTAGTTTCCACCGTTTCTCTGATCCAGCGTTGTTATCTGACCGGAGTATTTCTGTGTGTGTGTGTGTGTGTGTTCCTGTGCAGCTACGTGGAGGCCCTGATGTACCTCATCTACTCGTACCAGTACAACAGGGAGCTGCTGCTGAAAGGCCTGTACCGCGGACACGACGAGGAGCTGCTGGGTTATCACCGCAGAGAGTGTCTGCTGGTGAGACGCTTTCCCTCCGTTTCACCCTTCGTCCCTTTTGGAATATTACCGCAATCGAAGGACATTATCTTCTCCCTGAAATCTGCGTGTGAAGTAGTTCATCCCTCTGATCCCCGCCTTCTCTTTGTTACTCCCTTTCCTCTCTATCAGACCTCCGTCGCTAAAGTGACTCAGCAGAAACTAACAAAGCTGGATGTTTCCCCCCTCAGCGATGAGCTTGGTTTCTATAATCAGATTGCATTCACTGAGATATTGCTTTGGCTTGCTTCAAGCCCACAAAAGATTCCACAGAAAGTTTTTTTTTTTTTTTTTTTTTTTTTTTTTTTTAATCTGATACTGACTGATGAAAATCCTTTCAGCGTCGTGATGTGAGCCTCTTTTCATTTCTCCCCCACAAACCAGCCTGCACTCCGGTATTATTGGTCAGGGCCAGCGTTTTTTTTTTTTCCTCCTCAACCCGATCCATTCCGTCCTCAGAACCTCTTCTCTCTCTTTCTCTCTCTCTCTGTCTTTCTCTGCTGCTGCTGCTGCACTCGGTAACCTTACACCAGCATTGTGCTCATAATGTAATCATTGTAGTGGGAATAGGAAGCAGGAGGCCCAGCAAGTGTAAACACATTGCCATGAGACACAAGCGCGTCCTCAGCTAACCTCTGTCCGGCCGGTCAGCTCAGATCCCCGGCCAGAACGCCGTCCATGCAGCTGTTTACCTTCACCTCTTGTTTTAATTGAAAACACAGCTAACGTTGACACAGTTAATGGACTTGGACGTTTGGCAAATCCAGCCCCGCAGCTCCCAATTCCAAACTGGCTTGCAGGAAGAAAAAAAAAAGAGAGAGAGAGAGAAAAAGAAAAGCAGGTCGTTCCTCAGAGAAAGAGGTCAGCGAGTTTGTGTGTGACGACAAGACGCTGCAGGGCCAAGAACGGAAAGGAAAAAAAAAAAAAAGCTCGTATCTGCATTCAGGCAAGGATTTCAAGACCTGCTTCAGACCCAAATCTAATAAAGGAAATGAAAAACATCTCAAGGAGGAGACAAAATAAAACGGGGCTTAGAGAGACGGGGAGGGAGGAGAAGAGAAAACTGCGAACATTAACGAAGTGAATTGGCCACGTTTTCTCCTGCGTTCTTCAGTTGCTAAACGTTCAGATTAAATTTTTCTGAGCCTTGTAAAAGACAATCTTTACACAACAATCGGGTTTCACGTTTCTCTTTTCTATCAGTGACGTAAAGCTAGCACATTTAGAGCTTGTCAGTAATATTTAAAAGGTGTTTTGTTAAATTAAATGAATTACATGGTCATTGAGAGTAGGGCCACAGCAATTAATCAGCATAATCATCGACTAAAAACTGACGCCGGATTTAATTGTCAGCATGTTCTGAAGGACGGCGGCGTCTGCTTTGTCCCCACCCCTGTTGTCTGCTAGCAGGCTAACTGCAGAGCTCTTCTTCTGTGGTACCCCTCGCTCTCATTAAAAGTGACTGTTTAAACTCCAGTTGGAGCCAGGTTACATTCAAACTGTTTATCCACCTGGTTAAACTTCGTGTTGAACTCACCATTTTCTCTCCTCCACTCCTCCTCGCAGAAACTGAACGAGCAAGCGGCCACCATGTTCGAGTCTGGAGAGGAGCCGGAAGTGAGCACAGGCCTCGGCATCATGAACGAGCTGGTGGTGCCGTGCATCCCCCTGCTGCTGGCGCAGGAGGCCGAGAAGGACCTGCTCTCTGTGGAGGACATGAGGAACCGCTGGTGCTCCTACCTGGGCCAGGAGATGGAAGGTGAGCCCTCCAGGGAAGTTTCTGGAGGTCTGAACGGTCGGACCACTGAGGATGCAGGTCCGGTTTCAGAACAAACAAGGCAAGCGAGATCAGGAAACGCAGTCAGACGGGGATCAGACGTGTGGAAGTTTTGGATCAGCATTGACGTACCGTGGCCCTCCTGTCCATTGGAAACACTTTCAGCTGTGCAGATTTATGCAGTGTTTTATACGCTGCATCAGTCATGTGCACAGTTCTTGAACTTTCACCATCATTTAGGACGATTGTAGTAAAGCACCACAAAGGCTGTAAAAAAAGCTACTCCACTTCAAAAAAGATTATTTTATTAATTAGTCAGGTTAGATTTGTCATGTTACCTCCACAGACTTGCAATATATTCCTTAGATGCTCCAGTTTAACACAACAGCACAACATACTGCATAGAAGAGGTGAAAGGCAAACTTTAAAACTTGTTTAAACACTAGAATGGGCAAAGTGTAATGTGAATTTGACCCGGGAGAATTAATTTGGAGTTTGTCTCAACCAGCTGTAAAGTTTTTGCTGAAGCTGAGCGAGGTTTAGATGGAGAGCGTCTGCTGACATCTGCTTTTAAGTTTTGCAAATGCCATGAATGATCTGTTCAGTAGTTGGATGGGTTCAAGGTTACCTGGTGACATCGTAACGTAGAGCTGTGCATCGTGTGTGTATCTAACTGTATTTCCTCTTATAACTTGAGCTAATGGGAGCATGTAGATATTAAATAGGGGAGGTCCAAGGATTCAACCTTGGGGATCCTCACATGTCATTTTCCTTCCATTTCAGTTATTTACCATTTATTGTTGGTCCTTCACATACAATCCCAATAAAGTAGTGAAATTTGGTTATAAAGTGGGTAAAGTTCCAGAGAGGTCAGTTTCTGCAACTCATTAACGGAAGCAAATGTTTGGAGGCCACTTTGCTCTGGATCGTCTGTGGGAAAGTTTGGACTGAAGCGTTTGGAGCTTTTATCAGTCCACAGAGAGCTGCTTGTCTGATTTCCTGTCCTTTGTTCATGAAAAGCAGAAAGCAGAGCATTATCACCCAGAGCAGTCCGGTCCAGTCCCACTGATCTCACCCGGCTCTGGCCGCTCTCCGGCTTCGCGCGGCAGAATCCGTAAATATTTAGCTCGTGATTTCAGCCTGACGTTTGCTCACCGCCTTCTCCTTTCTGTCTCCCAGCCAACCTCCAGGAGAAGCTCACCGACTTCCTGCCCAAGCTGCTGGACTGCTCCACGGAGATCAAAAGCTTCCACGACCCCCCCAAGTTGCCCAGCTACTCCACCCTGGAGCTGTGCGAGCGCTTCGGCCGCATCATGGCCGCCGTCGGCCGGGCGCCCGGCGAGGGGAGATGAGCTCGGGACGCGCCGCACCGCCTCTCCCTCGCAGACCTGCGTCAACCCAAGCGTTCCTTCTCGGTCCAGGGGTCGCCGCTCGCTTCTCGCCATTATTCTTCTGTTACTCTTTATTATATTGTTTTTGCTGCTATAGGTTTTATCATCCTAAATATTATTTCCACACTTCTCTTTAAAACAGAACAGTAGAGGAAGGATGAGGCGGGGAGGGAAACCAGTATTGTGAGAAGAGTTGAAAGCAATCACATTGTGCTTCAGCTTTGCAACATAAGAAGAAAAAAAACAAGAAGCTTCGAGGTTTTTCATAGTTAATATTGTCGTTGCTGTTTGATTCAAGCTTCCCTAGCCACACTAATAATCCTTTCTGAACCCCCCCGCCCCTCTTTGTGGAATGGACCCTCCGGTTCTCTTGCCACCTGTTTGGTACAGTATTACCATGTTTTATTTTTCTAAGAAAGTAAGGAGGAGAGCCTTCAGATGTCTCCGAGGATCTCACATGGGTCTCATGTCTTTGTGAACTGTGCCAGAACGAGATGTTTTAAGTGCTGTGGTAGACGGCCGCAGGTTTCCTGTGGCTTGTTAATAATTTGAGAGAATAAAAATTTTATTTATGGCCCTTTTAGGCCAACTAAATGATTGTTTTTCGCCTCAGTTTGATCTTTATTTTGCGTCCTTTGCCATTACTCGTTACGTTCACAGACATTTGGCAGGTAAGTAAAAGTTCTGCTTCTGATTGTAGGTTCCTATAGGTTCTCACAGAGCAGCGGTAGACTTTTCTACAGCTGCTCATTAGAAGTAATATTCACACAGAGTGAAACACAAATTTCAAAACAGTATGTGGCGCAAATAATAAAAATACTAAATAATTTCAGCTAAGTTCAAATTTTAAGTCCATTGGTGATCTTTAATACAGACTTCCATGAATGTAGAGCAATAGAGTCAAGCCAGGATTGTTGGTCAAGCTTTGATTTTTCTATCATTTCAACCAGAATTCAAATGCCTCACATTTTGTTGCGTTCCAACCTCAGACCTCAATGGGAAAAAAATAAAATAATTGAAAAAACTGCACCTCGAAGGCGAGGCTCGGTCCACTCTGGTGTTTGGCACAGCTGAATGGTTTCCACAGGAGACTGAAGGACTTCTCTAACCTACACGAAAGAGTCAAGGCATCACTCCAGGTACGATTTTGATCAGGGAATAGCTTAACGTAACGCTCAAAAAGGTCAATTTAACACAATACACAACTTGTCAGGCGTTTATTGAAAATAAAAGGCCACAGATTTAGTCAGTTTGGAGCAGTAAAAGAAGAAATCAGATCATTCTGTTGGGAACTGGACAGATTTTGTCCTTGCAAAACAATGCAGAAAGTGTAGTTGTTTACAAAATGTATTGTGATAAGATTTCAGTTTGCGATCTTTCTTCCCAAATTGAAAATAAAAGTTGTACTGGGGGCCAAATTTGAGTCATTTATGAAAGTCATCCAGAGGCTGTAAATGGGCCCCGGGCCACACTGTGGGCACCGCTGGGAAACGGCTCCTAACTATTGCATTTAAGCGTGTACTTCTATGACGTAGTGTTTTTCACGAGCCAATCAGAGTTCCCCGTCCTTTCATCACTTCACGCTTCTCTCTCTCTGTGAATCAAGGAGGTTTTTCTGAAGCTTTAGGGGAATTCACACCGCCTCCGTTAGCTGATCTCTGCTCATTTGAGCATCTCCAGTCGGCGTGTCACCCGACACTCCCTCCCTGCGGTGGGCCGCATCTATCAATGCAGATCAATAACCCGCCGCTGTGTGTGAGCGTGTGTGAGAATTTAACTGCCGCTATAAGATCCAGCCAGAAACATGAGGTGGAGATCTGTATGTTGTCCTTGTTTCACCCTCGTTCAGAGAGAGAGAGAGAGGAGAGGGGGAAAAAAAGCTGGAGTCCTCATCTGCTGAGCTGTGTTTTTGGTTTGTGTGTAACCACCTTTGACTTTACCAATGCGGAGAGATAGGCATGTTTAAGTGGACATTGTTGGCTTGCAAATGTTTATGAGGCATTAATTATCTTTTTTTGGCAGTGGCGTACCCTCATTTTGCTCATTATTTCTATTGACTTGTCGTGGGGCACGAAGCCAGGCGCGTTGCTGATTATAGAGTGGAAACAGAGGCTGTTTAAATGATACTGATAGACTGACTTAATGAGTGGTTTGAACTGCTTTTCCAGCTACATCAAGAATTACCGACATATGGACCCATTTCATGACCTGCAGTTTACCGGGGCAAACGCACAAGCTTATCTGATTATGCATCGACTGGAGAGCGATGTATGCTGATGTTTGATCAAGACGAGTTTGTATGGTCATGCATGTCATCATTGCGCTGTAAAGAACCATTTTCTGGCTTACTCGGACTTTTTCAATTCGCAGAAGAAACGAATTCAAGACATGGAGTACAGTGAGGGGCTGAGAGGAATGCTGTTGCCACCGGTGCAGAGCTTTCCCAACAGTGGCAGCAGGTGGTTCTAAGAGCATCTGCACATTTTGTGAGGTAAACACTTGTGGTTGATGCCTTTGCAAAAAAAAAAAAAAAAAAGAGCCACTTTTGTCCAGGAACAGACTTAAATTCTGTCTACTAAGACCCAAGCTGAATGCTTCATTGTAGGCTGATGATTATCCTCCTACTAGCCTAAGATTAAAAATGTTCCCCCTTTTTTTTTGTTTTCTTCTGATACCATGTCTCCAAGTTTCTGCAGGTACCAACCCCAACCGTTAATAATAGGCTACAAAAGTGGTTTACCCATTTTTTCCCCTTAAAGATGACAGTTCAACTATATTCTTCCTGGATTTAATGAAAAACCTGGAAAGCTCTGAATAACAATTTATTTTAGTTCCTTTGTTCTTTTGTTTGCTTTTAACTAAAAAAAATCCTTTAACTATAATAATAAACTACTTTAGTTTAATTAAAAAATACTTTATTCATCCCAAAGGAAAATTTGATGTCATAACTCATATCATCCAAGTATCTTCAAAGAGTTGCTGTGGGCAGGAAGAAATTCCATGGCATGGCATCCGGTCATGGCATGCTAACAGCTAAACTTCCAGGAAGAATGACGATATTCCACATTAATGTGTCCATCAGACATTGGCGCGCTCCGCTAATTAGCCTCATTTGCTAATCTGATCAATTGTATCTGATCAATTCCAGAGAATTGATCAGATTTTAGTCAAAGGAATGACTAACTAGAGCAGTTAGTAACTCCAGTACATTTCCTCTGAAAGTCTCTGCTCAGGTCAGTGCAGGTAATCCCTGATCAGTGGTCTCTTTGGGTCTGATTTAATCACAGGTTTCTCCCTATTTAAACAATTTCTCCTCCTCGTCTTTGCCGCATGTCCGCTTACACTGAAGAAAACTTAGCATTGTACAATCAAACTAACTGATCTGAAGACCAAACCAGATTGTGTATCAATAAATCCAGAATTGTGTGCAATAGTTTTTAAACTACTGAAACTCTTTAAAAAAATTATTTTTTTTGGTTTGAATTTCCTGCCCCTGAGACAAAACTTTCTAGAATCGCATATAACTAATTCTTGCCTAGTCGTCTTTGTAAAATTAGCTCAATGTGAGTCTGATTGGATGGAGAACATCTGTGAATTGTAAACGAGGAAAAAAAGAAATGCAGTAAATTTCCGAGGGGGCGGGGGACATATTACTAAACTGATCTTTATAGAAAACAGAATATATATATTTTTAGGTCTGGTCAGTTTATCTTTCTTGCTTGTTGTTTTAAATAAATGTTTTGGGAATAAATCAGGACTGAATCGGTTCCACTGTCGTGCCGCCACAGATGATTTCAAATCATCTTTTTTTGTGTGTTTTATTTTTTTCCTTCTGAAAAAGACATGACTTTCCAGCTGACTCAGCATTTCATGTTTACATTTTGGGCTGTGAAGCAAAAAAAAAAAAAAAAAAACAGCAAATAAACCTGCAGACATGCAGCAGGAGCTTGGCCTTGTGCAGCTGCACTGGCTCATTCAGACCAAAGCCCCTCAAAAGCAAAGACCAATTCATGTTCAAACTGCTGAAAACTCATAGCTGTCCTGTAAAAAAAAACAAAAAACGGCATTCCTCACATTCACTTTCTCAACCTCTTTCTCCATGTGGGTCTTTAACGGCTCCCTGCACTGAATATCCGTCAACAATGACCTCTTTATAGTGCGGCCTGAGAAAAGCTGATGGCAAAAAAGGGGTTCCAAACCGCTGCTTGTTCGTTTAGCGTTTAAAGGCGCTTTCTGGGAGCCCTGCCCTGCATGGCCTGTGTTTTATGCTCACATCAAAGTTGTTTGTGGAGAACAATACTACCTGGGCACCGTGCCAGCCCAGCGGCTGGTGTTTCACAGCAACCGCTACCGCACGAGGGTGAGACGGGGTGAGAAAGTTGGTTAGAGAACGAGGGGACTGAGGCGAGGAGAGGGGATGGATGGGTGAGGGAGTCTCTCAAGGTGGCACTTCCATGGAGACGCAGTTGGGCCAAACACGGCTTCCACCAGTGGACGAACAATAAATGCGCCCGCTTCATTACTGGAAGCCCAGGAGCTGCAGCTGAAAGTGCTGAGATGTGCTTCTTTGGGCTGTCAGTGGGAGCACCACTAATCACCATTTAGTGGTAATGACTGATGTTGAGCATAAATCTCTTCTCACGTGGTTGGATGTGTTGTGGCTGTTGGATCGGCTGCCTAGGGGGATAAGCAGAGCAGACTGCTGAGTTTATTTTTCACAAGAAACTTCACTCTTTGGTCTTGGGTTTAATGTGCTAATGAGCCATGCTTTCGCACTGGGAATGTAAAGACGTCCCTACAGCGTTGCTTGAATTCGTGGAGTTTTTTTGTTTAGTTAGGCTGAGGTCTGTATTTTTCTTTTTCATCTGTTCTGTTTGCAGATTTGATGCTGGGTTAAAACTCAGTCTCCCGTAGCTTAATTTTCTGTAGTAAGTTCAAGCCAAAGACTGATACCCCTCTGGTGTAACGTTCTAGAACAGCTACAGAATTTATTAGGTGTTTGATGATAAATCAGCCCAATTTCTTGAACTTTGGTAGATTGGCCGATACTTCTATGAGAAATGGATCTTGTCTACCTCCAAAAAGGACTGAAAATCAGCCAGTGCCTCCTTTTGCTCTGTCATGGGAGAGCAGGTTCTGTTTGGATGTGATTTTGTTGCTTGATTTCTCAACTTTTCATCTGTTATCTGAAAACAACTGCAATTGCTGCCAAAACATCCCTGACCCATTGATGACTTCACCCAGAACCTGGAGCGTGGGCTGTCATATGTGGCACCAAGTTGTCAGCAGGAGTTTCTTTACATCCTGTATGTCATGAAGTAGAGGGCTGTATAAATTGAACTTATTTCCCCTGCACATCCTGAAGATGCCCAAATGGATCGAGATCTGCACCTCCAACAAGTTATTGTCCTGAACCGCCTGCTGAAGGAGGTCTCAGACAACGGGGAACAGTGTTTTCACGAACAGACTCAGACTCAGGAGACTGCAACAACTCCTGAGTGGGTGGTGAGTATCAAACTAACATCTACATGGATGGCAGAACCCAAGTTTTTGCCAGAAGAATATAAAGACTTTGCCCATCATCACATTGGTGTATATCTCAAGCAGTCATTTGGTGAGAGGTGGGGTAGACCCTGGACAGGACAAACAACCACATCACACACACACACGTTTGCGTGGCTATCTTTGTGGGGACTTATCACCCCAAATACTGTCACATGCAGGTCAATGGGTCAATGGGGACACCGGTGTCCTCATAGCAGTTAAAGGTTTAAACCTTACCCTTATGCTAACCCTAACCAAAACTCAATTCCCACCTCAACCCTAAATCTAACCCCTGAACCAAAAATAGCATTTCCCCTTGTGGGGACCAGGCTTCAGGCCCCACAGTGGGTCCCCACAATGTAGTATGTGTCAGGAAAATGGTCCCCACAAGGTATTACAAATAAACGTACTCATACCTAAGGACTATTTAGAGAGATCAATTAACCCAACAGTGAATTTTTGATACTGTGGGACAAAGCTGAAGTGTCTGGACACATGCGAACCTCATGAATAAAAACCCAATAAAGACCCTGCTGCTACCAACTGTGCCACTGTGCAGCCCAGCCCACTGCACCTGGATATCCACAAAGAAAACAAGAATCACAAAACCACTTTCTTGGGAGTTTTTTGTTTTACATGCATTCCATATATCAAATTTCTGCAAAGTTAATGACCGGATATAATCATCTGGGTATTCTTAGAAACACTGATGCCCATTGGCATGATAAACTGAACTTCACCGCATCACTGAATCCATGACTTTCTCGCTGGGTCGTCACTGCTACTTCTTGTTAAGTTTTGTTTTTAAGATGTGTTACTTTAATGACAGGTGACTGATTGTAAAACCCAAGACCAAGGCTCGTTATAACCAGTCAATCGCTTCATGCACATCTCTTCTCTCATCAGACAGTAGATTTAGGATGAAACAGATAGAAGCTGGATACATCTGACCCTGTAACCCTTTTTAAAGACCCAGAATCCAATTTCTATATTACAAAAACCTGTAGTTGTGGTAACTACCCCATGCCATCACTTCCAAGAAGTCGTCTTTTTCACAAAAATACTAAAATCCAATGACAAAGTTCTTTTCTTTGAGAGGCAGCCAAGGAGGAATGAAGGGAGAATGAGGTGTGAAGGAAGCAAAGCAGTAGCAGCAGTGGCAGTGCAAGAACTCTCACCAAAATCACTCCTGATGCACAGCACTCAATTTTCCATTTAGGCCAGCTCTCAATCAGCAAAAAGAGTCTCTTGGCTCCCAGTCAGAGGAGAAACGGACTGATGCATTCAATATATTTTAAATTCACTGGAAGCCAAGCCCGTAAATCATTACCTAAGGCCTTTCGGTTCACAGTTTTCTTCTTCAAATTGCCCTCCCTCCCACCACTTCATGGCACAGATTATTGAGGAACTTACTGAGAGCATTGTTCCCCTTGCCAGCTCACTTGGCATATGTCGCCCTATTTCAAACCCTGCGGCTGTTACACAGGAGGAGTCAATAAGCAGCACTGAGGTTATTTATGAGGTTGTCCTTAAATAACCTTTTTATACCCACAGTTTGACCAGTGTGTCTGAAAGTATGGGTACTGTTGGCACCAACTAACAGGAAGTCTACTACATGATTAGACTACATATATATAAATAATTAGAGTAATAATTATATAAATATATAAATCATTCTACATATATATATTCTGTAAGTATAAAATCATGTACTTTTGGTAATTTATAGGCACAGTTGAGCAAATGTTTTGTTTAGCAATATAGCTACCTTTGAAAATGTTTACACACTAAGCTTTCTCTGAGCTAAGTGTAGGGAAGCTAAGCTACTCAAGCTAAGCTTCCCTAACCTTATAATTTATTTCCGGATAAATTCTAAGGTTCCAATTTGCTTGTCTGTTTTGTAAAGTTTTCAGCTGAATAAATATTGACATTTATGTTTATGTTTTGGTTATCGACTGTTACAAATTCTTCAAGACGGTCGAGCAGTTTCATTTCCTCTCCTTACATTCTCTCTCCTCCCCATCTCCCAGAAGCACTTCAAACAAGACAAATTCACGAACAAAGTAAAACATTGGGGAGTAGAGAGCAAAATTTTAACATAAACAGAAACTCTAAGGACATTGTAGAACATATAGGTTCCAATATTAATATATAAATTGGTGTATCATTTGAACTGAGGCTAGCGCTTTATCGCTAGCTTCCATTAATAGCGGAACTAATCTTTGATTTAAAGCTCTGGTGAATGTACAGCTCAAGACAACGTGTGGTGATCCTTGCTTTGAACTTTAACTAGGTCATGCTGGAGGGTTCTTTGTTGAGTGACTTCCTGTCCCTTACTGATACGAACGTCTCCAGGTTCTGTCCAATGATTTTCTGGCCGTACTGATGAGTTTATTGAATCTGCTGGCATCTCTGGGCAGTGATGCTGTTCCCTGCAGCAGATCACAGCATAAAAGATGGCACCTGCCTGCCAGCTCCAGCATCTCACTGCTTACATTAACTGAAATGAGATCAGTGTTTTTGTTGCTGTCTAGGCTGTTAAGAGGCTCAGCCAAGTACTTCTATAACTGCAAACTTCTTTGCACAAAGTGAGATTTCTTTATCTGACCCGAACAAGTTGGTGCGTTATTACA